>NC_138867.1:132231901-132770060 GCF_965194805.1 Balaenoptera borealis | reverse complement strand
TGCACATAGATAAACACACATGGACAGACACAGAAAGAGACACACAGGGACATATACACACACAGTGACCCACACACAGAGGCACATGCATAGAGGGACACACACACACAGAGGCAGATGTATGCACACACTTCACTTTCTAACAACTTTCATTTTATCAGCCCAGGATGGAAAATCTATTTTTCTGTGGGACTTTACCAGTGTGAATCATGGAGAACATCCCAGCCCCTGACTTTGTTCCATAAAGAACAGGCCTCCCTCTGTGAGCTCAGTGATAAGAGCATGTTAGATGGGCGATTATGCCTCGTAACAGAACTGGCATGCGGCGATCTGTACAGCACTCATCCACTTACTAATCAATCATTCATAACCTAGTTTTTGTTGAGATATTCTCAGAGGCTGTTACACTTATTATGAGGAATCAGGGATGCACTGTAGCTGTCACATTGGGTTCTGATGACCCTATCTGGGGGCCGAATCCCGAATCCCTACCATAACTGTCACATTTGCTTTAAGAACACTCTCTTTGTACCATCATCTGATTTCCCAAGAACAGAAGCATTTGCTCTTGGTGCTAAAAATTGTAATGGATCTCTGTAGAGAGGTAAGGGGAGAGAAGGACCAAAGAGAAGCGTGAGAAAGTGTAAGAGTAATAAAGAATTCAAACTCTGCGGTAAGAGTAATAAAGAATTTAGGCTGTGGAAAGAATGAAAGCCATATTTATCTTCTTTCTTCAACACGTCCTAATTAGACCGGACTCTCCTTGTGGAAAATTAATGCAGACACTGTTGGTCATCTACCCAAATCCATTCTCTCTTGAGCCCATTCCATGATGGCAAAGTCCCAGGTTGAAGAGTATTTGCCTACCTTCATGAGACCTTATTTTCAAGGAAAGCCATCCTGTCTCCAGCCCAAGATGGGTGTATCTTGATTAGGCTAAGCTGAGTAAGGTTAACTACATTCTTCCTGCCAATGACTGACTTGGGGAAGGACATATGACCTAATTCTGGCCATGAGATTTAAGGAGAAGCCTGTTGGCGGAGCTTCTGGGAAATGTTTTCTATTCCTACCTCTGGACGTTGATGTGTGACATCATGATGGATAGAGCTGCTGCCACCTTCTTAACAGCCATGAAGTGAACTAGCTCATATGCTGAGCATGGAGTGGCAATCTTTCTCAAATGGCTACAAATTCTTCAATACTTTTCCCACAAGAGATGGGATCTATGTACCCTCTCCTGAAATCTGGGAGGGCTTTTACATACTTCAACCAATAGAATATGACAGAAATCTCACTAGGTCATAAAAGGCCATGCAACTTGTGTCTCGGTCTTTTCTAAACATCATCCATGGCATGTTCAATTTAAGGAAAGCCATCTATTATGTAAGACTTTTGACTACCCTGAGACCACCATGCTGGAGAAACCAAGTGTAGATGTTCTGGTTGCCAGTCTCAGTGAAGCCCAGCCCTCGAGCATCCCAAGGTTCCAGATATGTGAGAAAGCCATCTCAGAAGTGTAATTCCAGCCCCTGCTGTCCCAGTTCCCAGCTGTGTGAGGCACCTCCAGTTGTTAAGTCACCCCCAGCTTTTCAAGGTACCTCCAGATGAGGGCCCAGAATCATGAAGCAGAAACAAACCATCCCTGCTATGCCTTGTCAAAAGTCCTGACCTGCAGAATCCATGCACATAATAGGATGGTTAACACAACACTATGTTTTCAAGTTGTTTATTTAGGCAGCAAAAGTAACTAGAACAAATGGCAAAGTAAAAAGATGGAAAAACCTGGTTGCTTGATGGCAACACTGTGCTAAATGAACCAACCCTGGAGCTGCCTCCTCTCTGGGCTTCTAGTTGTGTGAGCTAATCAGTTCCTGTGGTGTTTAAGTTCTTTTGAGATGGTGTATTAGTTTGCTAGGGTTGCCATAACAAAATACCCCAGGCTGAGCATCTTAAACTACAGAAATTTATTTTCTCATAGTTCTGGAAGCTGCAAGTCCAAGATCAGGGTGTCAGCTGGGTTGGTTTTTTCTGAGGCCTCTCTCCTTGGCTTGCAGGTGGCCACCTTCTTGCTGTGTCCTCACATGCATGACCTTTTCTCTGTGCACCCATATTCCTGGTGTTTCTCTGTGTGTCCAAATTTCCTCTTACAAGGACACCAGTCAAATTGGATTAAAGCCCACCCTAGGGACTTCCCTGATGACACAGTGGTTAAGAATCTGCCTGCCAATGCAAGGGACACGGGTTCAAGCCCTGGTCCAGGAAGATCCCACATGCCACGGAGCAACTAAGCCCGTGCACCACAACTACTGAGACTGCAAGCCACAACTACTGAGGCCGTGTGCCACAACTACTGAAGCCTGCGCACCCAGAGCCCGTGCTCTGCAACAAGAGAAGCCGCCACAGTGAGAAGCCCGCGCACCACAATGAAGAGTAGCCCAGGCTCACCACAACTAGAGAAAGCCTGCGTGCAGCAACAAAGACCCAATGCAGCCAAAAATAAATTAATTAATTAATTTTTTTTAAAAAGCCCACCCTAATGGTCTCATTTTAACTTAATCACCCCTTTAAAGACTATCTCCAGATACAGTCACATTCTAAGGTACGAAGTGTTTAGGGCTTCAACATATGAATTGAGGGGAGACACAATTCAGACCATAACAGATGGGCTCCTTGCTGCTGAAATCATCCTTAAAAATAATATGGGAGGAAAATAAATCACTCTAACATAACAAATACTGGAAGAGCTCAAGAATTAAAGAAAGAGCAATATGACAGAATAACTCCAAGGATGTCAATGACTGGAACTGGGGTTATAATGGCAGCCAGGTAGACATTCTCTCTCCTACTCTGACATCTCTGACTCTCTCTGGGGCTTACCTTCATTCTCTAAAGAGCCACCACACTGAGCATTATCTTGTTGTTTTCATATGAAATACATCAGTCTCCCAGTGAATTATAGGAATGTTGAGGGGAATAAAGCTAGAACTGGCAGAGCTCCACACACCTGTTTAGGGAGAGCAGTAATGCTCCTAGTGCTACGTGAAAGGAACACTAAGTCTTCTTGGCTTCCTGGAGCTGCCTACCACATGCCTTCCCATGTTTCAACCCAACCTGAGACATGCTGTACCTTATGATACCAAGAGAAAAATGAACCATGAGCTAATCTGGTGAGAGAAAAGACGTATGGTAGCCTCATGGGGAAATAGTTGTGAAAACTACAGACACTGAAGCTTCTGCTATTAACAAGCCTAAAAACTCACATCACATATGGACTTTAAAATAATTCTCTCTCTTAAAAACAAAAAACAGGGAGTAACCTAAAAACTGAAATGTAAATAAATCAGGATGTGTCCACAAAAGAAATATTATTCAGTCATTTTAAAAGAATGTACGGAATTCCCTGGTGGTCCAGTGGTTAGGACTTGGTGCTTGCACTGCTGGGGCCTGGGTTCCATCCCTGGTTGGGGAACTAAGATCCCACAAGCCGAGCAGTGCAGTCAAATAAATAAGTAAATAAATAGAAGAATGTAGTAGAAGGGAGATCAAGATCGTGGAGTAAGAGGACATAGAGCTCACCTCCCCCAACAAACACATCAAAAATACATCTAAATGTGTAACAGTTCTCAAGGAAAACTAACAGGAAACCGGCAGAAGGACTCCTGTACAATACAATGAAGGCTGTAAGAAAGATATACACATAATTGGGTAGGACAAGAAGAAAAGCATCAGGTAGGAACCTGTGCTGGTGGAAAGGGACTAAGAGGAAAAGAGAGATCGCACAGACGAACACTTGTCCTGAGGAATGAGCAGGTCAAGCCACAGACTGGGCGTCCCAGTCCTGGGGTCCTACACATAAGACACAAGCCCCCTTGGCTGCTTGGAGAACTGCTGAGACAGATAGAAAGACACCACTCGTGAGGCGTACACAAGTGCTGGCTTGTCCCCCGGCAGGGCAGAGAGAGGTCTGCCCTAGTGGCTGCTACCTCACCGTGCTCCCCAGTCCGAGCAGAGCAAACACTCCAGCTCCTCTCACTCCACACCATAGCTTGGCACTGAATCTAGAGCAGACAGGTCCTGGGAAAAGACTTGATCTAGGGAAGCAGAGGTGACCCAGGGGCCTGAGGTGTGGTCCAGGTGGGACAGCACAGCCACTGTTGATGCTTACTCAAATAGCACCCCAGAAGCAGCCCAGACCTCTGATGGTGGCGTGGTTGCCTGAATTCCTGCTACTGTCCCACCACACTCCCAAGTCCAAGCCAAGCAAACGTCTGGCCCTGCCCACTCCACACAATAGCCTAGCACTAGATCTGGGGCAGCCATGACAGGAAAAAAGGTACAACCATGAGCTGCATCTGAGCAGAGCCACAGATGCCTACACAGGCAGCATATCAGACCTCTGTAAGTGCACAAGCCCTACTTGCTTCAGCACTCCCCTCCTTTGGGGTGAAGGCTGCAGTGTGGGGAGAAGGAAAAACACACACTTAAAGGGAATACAACCAGCTTGAGCCAAACCCTCAGTGCTTCCACTATAGTAACTTGAGAGTGGACCCCACTCTTGACAGGGCTGTGACGACCACTGATTAGAGAGGAAGTCCTGCCTCACACCCTGCACAGGGTGGCCTCCATTGCCAGCCACACCCCTTACCAAGGTGATAGCAGCAGCACACCTTGAGGAAAGATGTGACTGGCGTCCACATCAAATCCAGCCTTCCCACCAAAAGCACTGGGCAAACATATTCTATATAGGGATGTTCCCACATAAGAACACCCCATCAAGACCACAATAGGTAACTGTTTTACCTAAATTCATAGTGACAGAGAAAGTTAAGAAAAATGAAAAGGCAGAGGAGTTACTCTCAATTAAAAGAACAAGAGGAAACACCTGAAAAAATAAATAATGAAACAAACAATCTATAAGACAAAAAATTTTAAATGTTGATTATAAAAATGCTAACTGAATTAGGGAAGTGAACTGACCTAAACACAGTTCATTTTAACAAAGAACTAGAAAATATATAAAGAAGACCCAATCAAAACTAGATAATTCAATATCTGAGATAAAAAGCACTCTAGAAGCAATGAATAACAGACTAAATGACACAGAAGGATGCACAATGATCTGGAAGATAGAATAATGGAAATCACCCAATCAGAACAGCAGATAGAAAAACAAATGAAAAAAACAAAAGCAACATATGAGATCTATGGGATAACATTAAAAGTGCCAACATTCACATCATAGGGGTGAGAAGGATATCAAAAACATATTTGAAGAAATTAGGGCTAAAAACTTCCCAAACCTAAAGAAGGAAACAGATACCAGATAAAGGAAGTACAGAGCTTCCCAAACAAGATGAACCCAACCAAACCCACCGCAAGACATATCGTAATTAAAATGACAACAGCTAAAGCTAAAGAGAGGATTCTAAAGACAGCAAGAGAAAAACAAAGAGTCATATACAAGGGAATTCCCATAAGGCTCTCAGCTGATTTCTCTGCAGAAACTTTGCAGGCTAGAAGGGAGTGACATGATATACTCAAAGGGCTGAAAGGAAAAACCTGTAACTTAAGATACTCTACCCAGCAAGATTATAATTTAGAATAAAAGGAGACAGACAAGCAAAAAATTCATAAATACTAAACCTACACTAGTGGCATGGACATATATACACTACCAAATATAAAATAGATAGCTAGTGGGAAGCAGCTGCATAGCACAGGGAGATCGGCTCGGTGCTTTGTGACCACCTAGAGGGGTGGGATGGGGAGGATGGGAGGGAGAGGCAAGAGGGAGGAGATATGGGGATATATGCATATGTATAACTGATTCACTTAGTTATAAAGCAGAAACTAACACATCATTGTAAAGCAATTATACTCCAATAAAGATGTTAAAAAAAAAAAGAAAGAAAGAAATGTTGAAGGGTCTTCTCTAAACAGAAAACAAGTAATAAGAATCTATAGGAAAGGGAAAATCCCAATAAGAAAGGCAAATATATAGTAAGTTGAAGAAAACGTAAATAAGCCAATACATAGATTAAAAGATAAAAAATTGCCAAAGCAAATATAACTACAACAAACAGTAAAGGGATAAGCATTAAGATGTAAAATATGACATCAAAAACACAAAATGTGGGGGAGGGGAGTAAAAAATGTAGATCTTTTCGAATGTGTTTGAACTTAAATGACTATCAGTTTAAATCAAGTAGATATAATTATGGGTCAACATATATGAACCCCATGGTAACCACAAATCAAAAACCTACACGAGATACACAAAAACCAAAAAGAAAGGAACCCAAGCATACTACGAAAGAAAATCATTAAACCACAATGGGAGAAACCAAAAAAGAAGGAAAAGAAGAGGAGGAAGAGGGAGGAAGAGGGGGGAGGAGGAGGAGAAGGAGAAGAAGAAGAGGAAGAGGGAGGAAGAGGGGGGAGGAGTGGGGGGAGGAGGAGGAGGAAGAAGAAGAAGAGGAAATGAACAAAGAAGAACTACAAAAACAACCAAAAAAGTATAAAATGGCAATAAGTACATACATACCTTTCAATAATTACTTTAAATGTTGATGGACTAAATGCTCCAATCAAAAGACATAGGGTGGCTGACCGGATAAAAAAACAAGATCCTTCAATACACTGCCTACAAGCGGCTCCCTTCAGAGCTAAAGACACACACAAACTGAAAGTGAGGGGATGGAAAAATATTTTATGCAAAGAGAAATGACAAGAAAGCATGGGTAGCACTACTCATATCAGACAAAACAGACTTTAAAACTAAACCTATGAAACACTATAACAAAAGACAAAGAAGCATATTGTATAATGATAAAGGCATCAGTACAAGAAGAGGATATTACACTCATTAACATACACACACCCAATACAGGAGCGTATATATATATATATATATATATATATACATACATATATATATATATATATATATATATCAAATACTAACAGACATAAAGGAAGAAATTGACAACATTATAATAATAGTGGGAGACTTTACCACCCACTGACATCAAGGTACAGCTCATCCAGACAGATCATCAATATGGCAACAGTGGTTTTAAATGACACAACAGACCAGTTGAATTTAATTGATATCTACAGGACATGCCATCCCAAAACAGCAGAATACACATTCTTTTCAAATGCATATGGAATGTTCTCCAAGATAGATCATATACTAAGTCACAAAACAAGCCTCAACAAATTTAAAAGGATAGAAATTATATCAAGCATTTTTTCTGACCACAATAATATGAAACTAGAAATCAACAACAGAAAGAAAAATGAAAAAAAAAAAAAAAAGAACATGTGTGGAAACTAAAACATGCTACTAAAAAACCAATGGGTCAATGATGAAATCAAAAGGAATTCAGAAAATACCTTGAGACAAATGAAAACGGAAACACAACTTTCCAAAATCATGAGATACACCAAAAGCAGTTCTAAAAGGGAAGTTCATAGCAATACAGGCATTTCTCAAGAAACAAGAAAAATCTAAAATAAACAACCTGATCTACTACTAAAAGAATTAGAAAAAGAAGGACAAACAAAATCCAAAGTCAGCAGAAGGAAGGAAATAATAAAGATCAGAGAGGAAATTAAATACAAAAGATAATAAAACTAAGATATAGATTTTTTGAAAAGATGAACAAAATTGATAAACCTTTAGCCAGGCTCACCATGAAAAAAAGAGAAAGAACCAAATAAAATAAGAAATGAAAGGGGAGAAATAACAACCGATACCACAGAGATACAAAAAGTCATAAGAGAATACTGTGAACAGTTACATGCCTACAAATTGGACAACCTAGAAAAAAATGGACAAATTTCTAGAAACGTACAGCCTGCCAAGACAGAGTCAAGAAGAAACAGACAATTTGAATAGACTGATCAGTAGAAGTGAAATTGAATTTGTAATTAAAAAAAAAAAATCCCAGAAACAAAAGTCCAGGATTGGATGTCTTCACATGGGAATTCTACCAAACATATAAAGAAGAACTAAGACCTATCCTTCTCAAACTATTCCACAAAATTGAAGAGGAGTGAACACTCCCAAATTCATTCCATGAGGCCACCATTATCCTGATGTCAAAACCAGACAAAGACACTAACACACACAAAAAAGGAAATTACAGGCCAGTATCCTTGATGAATATAGATGCAAAAATTCTCAACAAAATATTAGCAAACTGAATCCAAAATACATTAAAAGATCATATACCATAATAAAGTTGGATTTATTCCAGGATCACAAGGATGGTTCAACACTTGCAAATCATGGTGTATTTGTTAATACACCACATTAACAAAAGGAAGAATAAAAATCGCATGATCATCTCAATAGATGCAAAAAAAGCATTTGACAAAATTCAACATCCATTCAGAATAAAAAATCTTATCTAAGTGGGTATACAGGGAATATACCTCAACATGATAAAGGCCATTTATGACAAACCCAAAGCCAACATAATACTCAACAGTGAAAAACTGAAAGCCTTCTCACTAAATTCAGGAACAAGACAAGGATTCCCACTCACGCAACTTCTATTTAACATAGTACTGGAAGTCCTAGCCACAGCAATCAGACAAGAAAAAGAAATAAAAGGTATCCAAATTGGAAAGGAAGAAGTAAAACTGTCACTATTTGCAGATGACATGATACTTTATAGAGAGAACCTAAAATCTCCACCCCAAAACTATTAGGACTAATAAACAAATTCAGCAAGGTTACAAGATACAAGATTAATATACAGAAATCTGTTGCTTTTCTATACACTAATATATAATAAAATATCAGAAAGAGAAAGTAAAAAAACAATTCCATTTAAAATTGCATCAAAATATACCTCAGAATAAACTTAACCAAGGAGGTGAAAGACCTATACTCTGGAAACTATAAAACAGTGATGAGGGCTTCCCTGGTGGCGCAGTGGTTGAGAGTCTGCCTGCCAATGCAGGGGACACGGGTTCGAGCCCTGGTCTGGGAAGATCCCACATGCCGCGGAGTAACTGGGCCCGCGAGCCACAATTACTGAGCCTGCGCGTCTGGAGCCTGTGCTCCACAACAAGAGAGGCCGCGATAGTGAGAGGCCCACGCACCGTGATGAAGAGTGCCCCCGCTTGCCACAACTAGAGAAGGCCCTCGCACAGAAACGAAGACCCAACACAGCCATAAATAAATAAATTAAAAAAAAAAAAGATTACTAAGAGCTTATAACCAATTAACATTCACTAATGTTGCATGACTCAATAAATCTATATATTTTCAAAAAAAAACAGTGATGAAGGAAACCAAAGAATGATTCAAAGAAATGGAAAGACATTTTGTGGTCTTGGACTGGAAGAATTAATATTATTAAAGTGGCCATACTACCCAAAGCAACTACAGATTTAATTCAATCCCTATCAAAATACCCATGACATTTTTCACAGAACTGGAACATATAATCCTAAAATTCACATGGAACCACAAAAGACCCTGAATTGCCAAAGTAATCTTGAGGAAAAAGAACAAAGCTGGAGGTATAACCGTCCCAGACCTCAGACTATACAACAAAGCTACAGCAATCAAAACATCATGGTAGGGCTTCCCTGGTGGCGCAGTGGTTAAGAATCCGCCTGCCAATGCAGGCGACACGGGTTCGTGCCCCGGTCTGGGAAGATCCCACATGCCGCGGAGTGGCTAGGCCCGTGAGCCACAACTACTGAGCCTGCGCGTCTGGAGCCTGTGCCCCGCAACAAGAGAGGCTGTGATAGTGAGAGGCCCGCGCACCGCGATGAAGAGTGGCCCCCGCTTGCCACAACTGGAGAAAGCCCTTGCACAGAAATGAAGACCCAACACATCCAAAAATAAAAAATAAATAAATAAAAAAAAAACAAAAAACAAAAAACATCATGGTACTGGCACAAAAAACAGATACATAGATCAAGGGAACAAACTAGAGAGGCCAGAAATAAACCCTCACACCTATGGTCAATTAATCTATGACAAAGGAGGTAGGAATACACAATAGAGAAAAGACAGTCTCTTCAATAAGTGGTGCTGGGAAACCTGGAAAGTCACATGTAAAACAATAAGATTAGAATATTCCCTCACACCATATACAAAAATAAACTCAAAATGGTAAAAAGACCCAAATATAAGAACAGAAACCATAAAAGTCCTAAAGATAACATAGGCAGAACACTCTTTGACATAAATCATAGCAATATTTTCTTGGATCACTCTAAGGCAAAACGAATAAAAGCAAAAATAAACAAATGGGACCTAATCAAACTTACAAGCTTTTGCACAGCAAAGGAAACCACTGACAAAATAAAAAGACAACCTACAGAATGGGAGAAGATACTTGCAAATGATGTGACCAACAGGAGTTAATATCCAAAATATACAAACAGCTCATAAAACTCAACATCACACAAAAAACAGCCCAATCAAAAAATGGGCAGAAGACCTGAACAGACATTCCAAAGAAGACCTACAGATGGTTAACAGGCACATGAAAAGATGTTCAGTGTTACTAATTATTAGAGAAATGCAAATAAAAACAACAATGAGATATCACCTCATACTCATCAGAATGACCATCATCAAAAAGTCTACAAATAACAAATGATGGAGAGGATGTGGAGAACACGGAACCTTTGTGCACTGCTGGTGGGAATGCAATTGGTGCAGCCACTGTGGAAAACAGTATGGAGTTTCCTCAAAAAAATTAAAAATAGAGCTACCATAGGATCCAACAATCCCACTCCTGGGCATATATCTGGAAAAAATCATAATTCAAAAAGATACATGCACCCCAGTGTTCATTGCACCACTATTTACAATAGCCAAGACATGGAAGCAACCTAAATGTCCATCAACAGATGAACAGATAAAGAAGACATGGTACATATATACAATGGAATATTACTCAGCCATAAAAAAGAATGAAATAATGCCATTTGCAGCAACATGGATGGACCTAGAGATTATCACACTAAGTGTAGTCAGTCAGACAGAGAAAGACAAACAACATATATCATTTATATGTGGAATCTAAAAAAAATGATACAAATGAACTAATTCACAAAACAGAAACAGACTCACAGACTTAGAAAACAAACTTATGGTTACCAAAGGGGAAAGGAGGGGGGGGATAAATTAGGAGTTTGGGATTAACATATACACACTACTATATATGAAATAGACAATCAACAAGGACCTACTGTACAGCACAGGGAACTCTATTCAATACTCTGTAATAAGCTATATGGGAAAAGAATCTGAAAAAGAATAGGTACATGTATATGTATAATGGAATCACTTTGCTGTACTAACACAACACTGTAAATCAACTATAATATAAAATAGATTTTTTTAAAAATAAAGTGATATTAAGCTAGAAAACACATATGGATTTGTGGACTTCTGGCAAAAACCCACTGCCCAGGGTGTTCTGCCAACTGCAGAGAGGGATTCATAGGACTAAGATTCTTTCGTAAATCAGACAATAATCCTATGGCAGTATAAACATTGACACTTTCCCTCTTGTTAGCACCTTGATAATAGTTCATTTTATATAGCTGGGTTTCTAAAACCTACTTTATCATCATATCTGCTATACCATACAGCAGGGTCTTCCATATAACAGGCATTTAATAAATAGATGTCCAACAAATGAATGGTATCTCTAATATCATCAACATATGGCAATTATTTTCTGATGGCTACTAAAGTAGCCTAAGTCCTGAGTCACAAGTGTCAGGGCCAATATCTAAACTTGAACTTCCAATTATCTCTGCCTTTCCCATTGCACATCTTCAAGCTCTTCACGCCATGTTTCCAGTGACACCAGCCACATCCCTTGAGGCTACACAGCCTTGGCAGAGCCCACCACAGTAAATCAATCTCCAGAGCTAGACTCAAGAGGATATATTTAAGTCACAAAAGAACGCAGGTCAGAGTTGTAATTATGATCAGTGAAGTAGACTTCAGTGTGTTATGCATAATTAAGTGACTGTAGGACTGCTCAGTGTATATCAGCTCAAAAAACATCTCTTTCTGTATGGGAATAAAAATGAGACATGAGGAGATTGTTTTATCTAGTGAATACTTGACTTTGAAATAACTACCATTTCCATATCCTGGTAATGTAGACTGTACCCGCCCACCTGTTGCCTTTGGCCTTGACAAGTTCAAGGTATTAGAACTACTAAGGTCATAAACCACTCAGAGGGTCTAAGACTATGGCCTGGTCAGAACTCACACTGTCAGACTTCCTTAAAGTCCAAAGGGGATTGAAAAAGAAGATCTTGCTTTTTCTCTGGAAAGTTCCCAACGCTTAAAACAATTTAGAACACACCTGCAACAAACAATGGATTTCCACCCAAGCTTTATCTCATACACACCTAGTTTACCTACTGCCTATTAATTTTCCTCAGCAGTGCCCCACACATCCCCATCCCTTGACCAGAACTGAAGAAATTCTCACACCATCGGTTGACTCAGCTGCATGGGAACGAAGAAATATTATCCTACTCTGCTTAAAACGCTGGCTTAGACAAAGTGGAAACAGTCAGCGAGCCTCGTTTTCTTAATTGCATATTTGATTGAATGTTATTAAAAGAACTGTTAAAGTTATGAAATTCCATGCTCATATTAGGTTTAGGATGGGGTGGCTAAGGACACATATAAAAAGAGTTACTCTGATTCTTCTTTTCTTAGTAATAACGTTTAACACTCAGATACTGCTTTTTATCTCCATCACTCTTTACAAACATTAACTGTATAATTTCACTACATTAACTTCAAAGAGAGAGTCAGAAATGGCCCTATAATTGTACAGTCACTTTGGAGCATTAATTGTCTCTTAAAATGACATACTACACCCCAGAGTCTATGTTTTAACCTGGTTTAAAGTAGGAAGGTAAGAAAGGAGGGAAGGAGGAAAAAAGATCATATTCTAAAATAACAGAGATCTCAGAAGCCTACCTAGGATTCTAGGGAAATATCCTGTGGATTTAGAATGTGGAATTGAAATAGTTAGTGAACTGAATGACATATCTCAATTTTGAAAATTATTATGCTTAGCACATTACAGTTTGTATTAAAAACAAAAACAAAAACAAAACAGGAAAGGTTCCAAATCCCTCCTAGCAGAGAAAAAGTTCCTTCAAATTAAAAAAAAGTATTTTGAACATAGTGAGTATACAGATTTAACATAAACAAAAGGCATACTATCTGTTGTCATTGTTGGTAATACTTTTACAGCTCACCTCTACCTTGAGTCATTTTTTTGGGAAAGATTCTCCAAATAATAAAAATAGCTATCAGTTGTTAAATATATACTACATGTGAGGCATTATGCTAAGTACTTCAAAAACACTGATTCAGGGACTTCTCTGGAGGCACAGTGGTTAAGAATCCACCTGCCAATGCAGGGGACACAGGTTCAAGCCCTGGTCCGAGAATATCCCACATGCCGCGGAGCAACTAAGCCTGTGTGCCACAACTACTGAGCCTGTGTTCTAGAGACCTCGAGCCACAACTACGGAGCCCGTGTGCCACAACTACTGAAGCCCGCGTACCTAGAGCCCGTGCTCTGCAACAAGAGAAGCCACTGCAATGAGAAGGCTGCACACCGCAACAAAGAGTAGCCACTGCTCGCCGCAACTAGAGAAAAAGCCCGCACGCAGCAATGAAGGCACAACGCAGCCATAAATAAATAAATAAATAAATAAATAAATAAATTTATTTATTTATTTATTTATTTATTTTTTAAAAAACCACTGATTCAACTCAGTTTCCCTAACCTGCAAAGTGAAGGAATTATCTAGAGCAGGAATCAGCAAACTACAGCCCATTGTCTAAATACAAACACTGCTTTTGTAAATAATGCTTTATTGGAACATATCCATGCCCATTCATTTACAAATTGTATATGACTGCTTTCCCGCTCCCAGGGTAGAGCTGAGTAACTGTGACAAAACCCACATGACCCACGAAGCTTAAAATATTTATGATCAGTTCTTTTAGAGAAAAAGTTTGCCATCCTCTGATCTAGAAGATGACCTCAAAGGATCTTCAAATACTAACATCCTATGCCTCTGACTCTGAGTGTTGAGAAACCTTTCTCTGCTTTCTCCACTATGTCATTAGCTGCATCACCAAGCAAAAACAGTATATTGGCCTCTATTTGCCTATGTGTTGTTACGTAGGCTTCTATATCCTGTTAGTTCTTTAGGAAAATATTCTTCATGTTTCTAATTCTAAAATAATTCACGTATCAGCCCATTGTTGAGAGCTAACAACTTGAGTTAATTCAAATTTAAACCATATACTGTCGATAACACCCACATCAAGTATTAAAAAGTATATTTATAGGACTCTAATAAACTACACTAATAAAAATCAAATTCTGTCACTTCTTCCCTCACTCTCTCAGTTCATTGCTTCTTCTCCATTTTCTCTGCCATCATCATTGCCTGTTACCACTCCACCTCATACTTGAACTACTGCTTGATTGACCACCATTCAGTCCAATCCTAAGCATAAAGCAGTATTCTACCCACCTGAAATCTAAGACTCACCTTTTGAAAGAATCAGTGCTAGGGATGTAAGAACTTTTCTTAAATGTTTTCATTGAATGTCCAGAATTAGAAACAATGAAGAGCTACGCCATTTTTTTCATATCCTCTCATATTCATGGTTAAGTTTCACATGGGGTCCAAGAGGTGAAAATTTGATAGAATGCATGATTGGGATGGGAACTTACAAGGCTTTAAACATTCTTTATCACTATAGTTATTTTAGAAAGGCCTGGGAATGCCTCAGTTTCACACATAATTTGATTTCCTGTACAAGCTTGGGTTCTCAAAGAAAAATCACTGTCCAACAGTCAGAGCCATAGTGTAGAGAGGACATGAGCACACTGTGCTACAGAAGGCTGGCAAGTTAGTTTCAGTATGTACGCGGCACAGTCTCAAGGATATATTTTTCACCTCAGTAAAAATCAGGTGCTAGATTTTAGTATTGTTCATGAGAACTTTTTTTTTCCTATTTATTCCCTAAAATACTAATTGTTCCTTCAATTGAATCACTAACTTTTCTATCCAATTTATTAATAGTCTTCATTGGGTTCACTCTAACATGTTTTAGGGCTGACCCAGTAATCATCTAGATTTGGTTATTATTACAGTTTAAGCATTATTTTAAAAAGTAAAAGTACCATCTTTATCTCTTTAAGTATCAACTTTTGAGAGTATCCTCAAAATATCATTTAAATACCACCTTTATCCATCCACGTAGAAGACTGACATTAGAAAGAAAATATGACTATAAAACATCCGAATTTTTACATGGAATTAAAATTATTTTATTCTATACTCATACTAATTCTATACTAAATCTTCCTGTGAGTCTCCAGAAGTAGGCATCTGAACCGAAATACTTTCTTTAATGTATTATAGTAGTTACAGCCTCTGTCACACTGCTCACGTTTATCCTTTTTTGTTGTTTTTGCTCCATCTAATTGTGTTTAGTTCTTTGTGATTTCTTATAGCTCATTGACCTTCTTTAAGAGGAGTTTTCTGAATTTTTTGTCAATTCATAGGTATCCATTTCTCTGTGGTCAGTTACTGTAGGTTTATTAGTTTCCTTTGGTGGTGTCATGATTCTCTGATTATTCGTGAACCTTATCTTTGCTTTGGTGTCTGTTCATTTGAAGAAGTGGTCACCTCTTTCAGTCTTTACAGGTTTGCTAAGGCAAGGAAACCCAGTCAAGTCGGGGGTTCAAGAAGGATCACTGGTAGCATCTTTGGGTGGAGAGGCCTTCTTGTCAGGGTCTCTGACTGGGCGGGGCCACTGCCCATGCTCTCAGGCCAGGTGGGGCCGCTGGCTGGATTTCAGAGTTGAGCAAGTCTGTTGGCTGGGCTCCAGTCAGGCAGCAGTGCTGACTGGGCTTTGCAGTTAGGCAGGACATCTGGCTGGGCTCCCCGGCTGGGCAGTGCCACTGGCTGGACTCTGCAGTCACATGGGGTTACAGGCTCAGCTCTACAATCAAGTGGGGGGATGTCTGGGCTCCTCAATTGCCTTTCGTCAGCAGGGCCACAGGCTGCGCCCCTTGGCTGGATGGTGACACCGGTTGGACTCTGTGACTGGGTGGGGCTGCAGGCTGGGTTCTGCAATCACCCTTGGTTGGGTGAGACCATAGGCTGTACGCCCTTGCTATGTGGTAGTAGTAGCTGAATTCTGTTTTCAGGTGGGACCTCAGGTTGTGCTCCTTTGTCAGGTAGGGCCATAGGCTGAGCTCCACAGCTTAGCAGGGCTTGCTGGCTTAGCTCTCTGCTAAGTTAGGGCCACATGCTGGCTGAGAACCCCACACAGACAGAACTACGGCCATGCTGCCTGGCCAGATGGAGCCACTGGCTTGGCTTCACAAGTGAGCAAAGCCGCTGACTGGGCTTCTGTTCGGGTGAAGTCACCAGCAGGGAGGAGGTGCCACCACCAATATCTGAGCATGGGTCACTATCAGCTCAGCTTCCCTTCTTTTCTCCTACCTGATCCTAGGTGGTCTGGACTTGCAGTCCCCCAGTGTTTCCTGTCAGGCAAGAAACACTGGGCAAGCTGGATGCCTGTCTCAGGCTCTCTTTCCCCCACTGCAGAAGCTGTAGGTGCAGGGAAACCCTCTCAGTGTGGCGCCGTGTCGACCTGACATAGGGGCAACTGGTCAAAGTGAAACTGCTCCTTACCCTTTTAATGCAGCTTTTCCCAGTTTTTTCCTCCAAGGGGGTGTTTCAGCCTCTGTGATTTTTCACAAAGGCATTCTTGTTGTGAATAGTTGCTATTCCTTATTTTTGTGACGGGAACTAGAGCGGGGAACCTCCTATTCTGCCATCTTGCTGATGTCACTCCTAAGCTTATCTGCTATAAAATGTTACTGGAGAGACCTGCACGCTTCTTGTATTACATGGTTTCTCATCTCTCCCCTGAAACATATGTAGAATCTACACCACTTTCATAAGTTCTTATACTCTAATAAGTAGACTCCTTTCAGAAGCAGGTAGGCTCCAAGCAATACCCTGTGTGTCAACATCAACCTGAAGGCCAAAAGCTCACAAAAGACACTGGAAAAGATGAACACCTCTGCATCAATGGCAAGTACAGCTCTTTCCAGTTAAAACCCCGTGTTGTTCTGATAATGGAAAGAGACTGAAACCAGGACACTGATAAAGGGCACAGCAGGAAGAGGGAATCTTGTTCTTTTTTTTTTTTATGTAAACCTTGTTTAGAATGTAATCATAAGAACTAGTTTGCTGAAATATCAATTGCTCTGCTATGTGCTTTACGTACATTATCTCATTTAATCCTCTTAAGAGCCTTAGGAGCTAGGACCTATCATCTCCATATTTACACATGAGGGAACTTAGATGAAGCAGGGCAAGAGATGGAGAACGAGCATTCAACGGGGTCTGGATGATTCTTTAAACTGGGCTTGAGACCCTCTTAGTTTTGACACTCATGACATGTCCTAGATGTCAAAGTTCAATAAAGCCTAAAATGCAAAAAGTCAGACCAGTGTTTGTCCTTTTTATGTTCCTCCAGAACCCTAAAGCTTTCTATTTAAAATGGGGTCCTGGAACTGGTGAAAATACATATTTTACTAGAAAGTGAGTAATCTACTGATATTTGACTTTTAAAAGTTAGCAGAGATCAGAGACAAGCATGTAACACATTTCTCTTGTCCCTTCTCCATGTGTGTTAGATATCCTAGGTCACAGCCACACCAACCTTTAGGAACATGTGTGTAGGCCAAATTCACACAGACTGCACTAAGCTATCTTCCTGACATAGGCCTTGAGGGATGTGGTAAAGGCAGAGAGAGCAGAGTTTCTGGGCCTTTGGTTATGCAAAGAAGACTCAGAGCCAAGTTTGGAAGCATAATAATTGCTCTGCGTAATAAAGTGAAAGGAATTTTTTTTAGAGAGAGTAGTGACTTGTAAGAGACAAGGAGGCTGAAATCACTGTGGGTACATGTGGCTTACGGAATATTCTTAAGGAACAGGAATGTCTCATATTCACATATAAATCATAAGTAGTACTGGAATATTAAATTTCCCCACCTCCCTAACTCTTCAGGAAAGTTAGCTTGAGCCCACTAAACCACTAAATCACTCTCCCTTCCTTAGAAAAAAGTAAGTGAAGGGATAGGAAGAAAGAACAGAAACAGCCTTCTTCATTCTTTCAGAAGAGTGGAACGTCCTGTTTTATAGGCTAGAAGAAATGCAAGAAGAGGATAAGAATTGTGTCACACAGAAGCAAGGAAAGAAAAACACCCTGGCCATCAGGTTAAAAAGCTTGCAAACCTACGTCATTGTTTTTTTCATTCCTATGTAGAAAATAACTGCCTATAGAAAAAGTGAAGAAATGTGTTCCTGGAACTTTCTCGAACCAGACCGGCCAGTCCCCAGCTCTGACCTTATTCTACCATTTATCTCCCTGACAGGGCCCAGAGAGCAAGGAACTCAGCTAGTAGACACCAGAGTTAAACTCTAGTGAACTTTTCAGTCTGCATTTTCCACACACCCACCGTCCTAATCTGATTTAGCACCAGGATTCGTGCAGAGCTCAATTCTTTTTTTTTTTTTTTCCAATTCCAGAATTTATTAACTGTACAATTGGTTAATTCCTGAACCCATCTGGGACTCAGTTTTATAGCTCGCAATTGGGAAGGGCTTTTTTTTTAACATCTTTATTGGAGTATAATTGCTTCACAATGGTGTGTTAGTTTCTGCTGTATAACAAAGTGAATCAGTTATACATATATATATATCCCCATATCTCCTCCCTCTTGCATCTCCCTCCCACCCTCCCTAACCCATCCCTCTAGGTGGACACAAAGCACCGAGCTGATCTCCCTGTGCTATGTGGCTGCTTCCCACTAGCTATCTATTTTACATTTGGTAGTGTATATATGTCCATGCCACTCTCTCACTTTGTCCCAGCTTACCCAGAGCTCAATTCTTTTAAACTTATTTACAAGTTTTATCATTATACTTGCCCACATTATGCAAGCAGTTTGCAATCTCCCCTAATTCTCTGGCTTTAATTATATAATTGAACAAGCCAAAAACTCATTTTTCCCAGGAAACATTAAACATTACCATCTTAATGAAATTCTTAATGAAATGGTCCACTATGCGTGCCAATGACCGGTAGTAGCTGGGCCCCTAGCTTATCACTGGGCAAGGCAATTGGACAAATGCTCTTTCTTTTGTCAGTCACCAGGAATGGCAACCCTCACCCACACTTTTGGCTGGAATGATAATTCCACAAGACCGGAAGACGAGTCACTGCAAGATGCATGGATATAATTAAGATTGTATAGAAAGAGTTTGAATGAAGTAGGAATTGATCTTAACATACACAAATCAAAACTTATTTTCAAAGCTGAATGAGCTCACATAAACTTTTCTTGCCAATTAAAAAAAAAAAAAGTTATCAACTGTCCTTCTTTTCTCCAGAGACTAGAGGTCTGAGAGATAAATAGCTCTCTTCTCAACTAACTTTTCAGGACTGGAGACAGGAAATGGTCAAAATATAAGAAACTTAGGGGACTCCTGAAATTTTCAGCATAGTTCATGGGTGACTCTTCAATTGTCTGTTCTTTCCCAACTGCATTTTTCAAATGCCTTTGTTGCATAAAACTCAGATCTTATATACACCACACACTGTCCACAGGCCAAAGTGACTGGCTGCCAAAAGCTAAAATGGAAGGAAAGCAGACCTGTTCACACATTTGTTCAAATAGCATGGATATCAATGTCCTGTGCCAAGTAAATACCAAATTAAAGTACTTAACAATAGCCACTATTTATATAACAAATTCCCAGTCCCCAAACCTTGTCAAATCTTTGCATTGCCAGAAACATGTCAAGATGCCAAAACATTTATGGTACTGTAGAGAAATTAATTGCTACATCTATCACAGTACCTAACTGAGTAACTATTATTTCTCGTCCTCTCAAGTTCTTCTGTTTTTCCACAAAAGGAACTAAAGGCAATGGAAAATTATGTTTGTAAATTTTTTAGCAGCTTTATTGGAATATAATTCATCTATCATGTAATTCACCCACTTAAAGTATAGAATTCAATGGTTTGGGGTATATTACATTATTAATTTTTTAATTGTGGAAAAATATATCTATCATAAAATTTGCCATTTTTTTAAACTTTTTTTAATATAAATGTATTTATTTATTTATTTTTGGCTGCGTTGGGTCTTTGTTACTGTGTGTGGGTTTTCTCTAGTTGTGGTGAGCAGGGACTACTCTTCATTGCGGTGCACGGGCTTCTCATTGCAGCGGCTTCTCTTGCTGTGAAGCACGGGTTCTAGGGCGCATGGGCTCAGTAGTTGTGGCGCACGGGCTTAGTTGCTCCGCAGCATGTGGAGTCTTCCTGGACCAGGGCTCGAACCCACGTCCCCTGCATTGGCAAGCGGATTCTTAACCACTGCACCACCAGGGAAGTCCTGCTATTTTTAAATGTACAATCAATGCCATTAATTACATACAAAAATTTGTGCAACCATTACCACTATTTCCAAAAGCTTTTCATCACTCCAGATGGAAACTATATCACCATTAAGTAATAACTCTCCCTTCCTCCTCCCTGCAGCCCCTAGAAACCTTTAGTCTACTTTCTATCTGTATGAATTTGCCTGTTTTGGATGTTTCATGTAAGTGGAATAAAACACTATTTGTCCGTTTGTGTCTGGCTCACTTCACTTAGCATACTGTCTTCAAGGTTCATTCATGTGATAGCATGTGTCAGGATTTCATTCCTCTTTATGGTGTAAAAATATACCATTATATGTATATACCACATTTTGTTTATCCATTCATCTGTAATCATATTGACTATAGGTTTATTTTTTTAAATAATTTGACTGCAGAGAATTGGGAAATTTCATACTTCAATTCATAGCACACTCTTGTCATCAGTCAAGATGTGCCCCTCTCTTGAGTTTTGTTAATTTCTTCATCCCCAGAAGTCTCTCCTCCAATGGGCATGCATGCTAATGTGTTTTATGTAGATCCTTAAATATGTATGTAGGTTTGCAAAATACAGAATTGTGTGTTGTTTTAATTTATATAAATGCATTGAATTTACATAAATCTGGGACTTCCCTGGTAGTCCAGTGGCTAAGGCTCCACGCTCCCAATGCAGGCAGCCCAGGTTCGATCACCGGTCAGGGAACTAGGTCCCACGTGCCACAACTAAGAGTTTGCATGCCACAACTACACATCCTGCATGCCACAATGCAGATCCCACATGCCGCAACAAAGATCCAGCACAGCCAAATAAATAAATAAATAAATTTTTTAAAAAATTTACATAAATCTCATTCTGTTTCTTTTTCACTCAACTCTATGTTTGTCAGGTCTACAGGTATTACTATGTCTAGTCAACTGTTAATGGTTTAATGAAGTATGGCATAAAGAGATTAAGTGGTTTCTTGTTATATTTTTTTCCATTGAGAGAGGTGACTCCCAGGGTAAATTCTGTACTTTTCTATGAGCAGTGGACAAATCTCTTAATCTCTCCAAGTCTTAGTTTCTTCATCTGTATAATGAGGGGGTTACACCAGATGAGAGATCCTTATGGGCAGTATGCATCAAATGACCTAGGAAACTTTTCCAAAATAATGTGCCCAGCTCAACACTGCTAATCATCAGGGAAAAGCAAACCAAACCACAATGAAATATCACCTCAGATCTGTCAGAATGGCTATCATCAAAAAGACCACAAATAAAAAATGTTGGCGAGGATGTGGAAAAAAGGGAACCCTCATGCACTATTGGTAGAAATGTAAAATGGTACAGCCACTGTGAAAAAAAAAGTATAGATAGTTTATTTTTCTGAAAAAAATAAAAATAGAAATACCATATGACCCAGCAATTCTACTTCTCGGTATATATGTGAAATAAAAACACTAATTCTAAAAGATACATGCACCCCAATGTTCATAGCAGCACTATTTACAGTTGTCAAGATATGGAAGCAACCTAAGTGTCCATCAACAGATAAAGAAGATGTGGTATATATACACAATAGAATACTACTCAGCCATAAAAAAAACCCAAAATTTTGCCATTTGCAACAACATGGATGGAGCTGGAGGGTATTACGCTTAGTGAAATACATCAGATGGAGAAAGACAAATACTATATGATATCACTTACATGTGGAATCTAAAAAAATACAACAAACTAGTGAATAAAACAAAAAAGAAGCAGATTCACAGATATAGAGAACAAATCAGTAGCTGCCAGTGGGGAGGGGGAGGGGCACTATAGGGGTGGGGGAGTGGGAGGTACAAACTATTGGGTGTAAGATAGTCTACAAGGATGTATTGTACAACATGGGGAATATAGCCAATATTTTGTAATAATTGCACATGGAAAGTAACCTTTTAAAATTATATTAAAATGTTAAAAGTAATTAAAAAAACAAAACTAAATGATGTGCCCAACCCAACAGCAAAATTTAAGGCAGTAAAACCCTGGCATAAATAATAATAATAATAATAACAATAAAAAATAATAATAATAAATCACCAAATGATTCTGATGTGCACCCCTGGTAAAAACCCTGGCACAAGATGGATCTCTGAGGGCTCTTCCCTTTAGTATACTAGGATTCTGCGACTATAGGGAAAATCTCTCAGCAAAGGTCCTACAGTGAACCAGAGGCAAGAACCTGGCAATAAAGATGATGCCTGTGTCCCAGTTCTCTGTTTTCTAAATACAAAATCTATTTTTAAAGCATTTATGCTATTTTATTGCTACCTTCTATAAGGATATTCCAAGGATTAACTGCTCCCTGGCTAACTCACTCTTCCACAACTCCTCAGGGCTCAATCCTTCCTTAGCTTGGATCATGCCCTCTGGTTCTTGTATTTGATAAAAGCTGAAAGAGGCTGGGAACTTCTTTCATTTCTATTCCCATCAGGAATTTGTGTAGCTCAACAGGGTCACCTCTGAGTTTCTGCTTTTACAAGGAATACAGCTCTGGTTCCTATACTCTGCTTTAAGAAGAAAATGCCTGTACTGTCGTACACATACAGTTCTGCTCCTGGCTCATCCTCCGTGCCTTGAACTGAATTCAAAAATCAGAACTAACCTTCCCAGTCTTGTGTTTCTTGCCCCCAAATATTACTGTTAAAAATTTGGACACACAGAAAATAGGAAGAAGAAAATAAAAATTACTATAATCTCACTGAGTGATATAATTTTCCCTCCCAAATATCGCCCTACCTAATTGTTCTAGTCAGTTCTGGCTGCTATAACAAAGTACTGTAAACTGGGAGGTTTATAAACAGACATATATTTACTCACAGTTCTGGAGGCTGGGAGTCCAAGATCAAGGTGCCAGTACGGTCGGGTTCTGGTGAGGACCCTCTTGTGGGCTGCAGACCACCGATTTCTCATTATATCCTCAAGTGGCAGAGAGGAGGGAGAGGAAGCAAGCTGTCTCATGACTCATAAGGGCACTGATCTCATCATGGGGGTTCCACCCTCATGACTTCATCTAATCCTGATAACCTCTCAAAGGCCCCACCTCCTAATACCATCACATTGGGGGATAGGGTTTCAACATATGAACTGGGTCGGGGGTGGGGAGAGACACAAACATTCAGTTCTTAACATTCTTACCTATCTCTGTTAGTGGTACCTTAATGGTCCTGTCACTCAGGTCCCAAGCCCAAGAATTATGCTTGGTTCCTCTCTTTTCCTTACTTCCTCCAACCTCCAAATATATCCTGAATCCATCCTCATTTTTCTGTTTCCATTCCTACCACCATAGGCCAAACTGCCATCTTCTCTTACCCAGGCTTCTCACTTAGCCTCCCCGGAAAATTGCTGAAGGAATGAAAAATATTGACTGACAGAACCAGGAAACAAAAATATACATGCTGGCTTGAAGAATTAGGCTAAAACTAACAAGATTGAATTTAATACAAATAAACATAAGCCTCTGCATTTACTTTCCAAAATTCTACGGCACAAGTTACAAGTTGTATAAAGGACTTGGGTGATTTATTTGACTGCAAGCTCACTTAAGAAAACAATGTGATGTACCCAACTGAAAAAAAAAGTTCTTACTATTTTAGTTGAATGAATAAAAATGCACAGTCCCGTACAAAGGGCATAATATAATCCTTTTGTGCTGGTCACACACAATGTTTCATTGTGGGCACCAGATTTAGATAGATAGATAGATAGGTAGATAGATAGATAGATAGATAGATAGATAGACAGACAGACAGATAGATAGATCAACCTCTGTAATTGATAGAGAAGGATTCTGAGCAGAGCTAGACTGTCACATGAGCAACAGCTGAAAGAATAGGGGACGCTTATCTGGAGAAAAAAAAACTGAGGGTCTAAAGGGTACACCCACACTTGGATGGACCTGGAGGGTATAATGCTTAGTGAAATACATCAGGTGGAGAAAGACAAATACTACATGATATCACTTACATGTGGAATCTAAAAAAATACAACAAACTAGTGAATAAAACAAAAAAGAAGCAGACTCACAGATATAGAGAACAAATTAGTTTCCTTCAGTCAATATTTTTCAGTCTGTGACTCGATCTGCAGATCCATGACTACACATTCCTTGGATGGTCCCTGGTCTCAGATTTGTCCTTGGATCAGAACCTTATATGGGGCTCTCCCCAGGGTGAGCTCCTGCTCTCTCTCTCTGGATTCAGCTGGGGCCGCCAAAAGTCACATTGTAACTTTTGGCCTTCCTCATGCTAGGTGATGTGGAGGTGTTAGGAGACCCAGACTCTGGCAGAAACCAAGACAAAGGCTCCAGAATGCTGTTCCCACAGCCTGGCATGTTCCTTCCTGAAAGGTGAACTGAATCCAGCAGGGAGATTTTGTCACCAGCCACATCTTTAGAACGCTGCTTCAAATGAAGAACCATTAAAATAATAATAGTGATCTCTGCCCACGGACATGAAAACCTACCAAAGGTACATTTTTTAATTAAAAAGCAGGTTAAAAAACAATGTGTTGAATATTTTTCATTTTTGTTGTAAAATAAAACACATATAAAAAGTCAGAGAGAGGAGCTTCAAGAGGGCTGAAGAGTAAGACGTGGAGATCACCTTCCTCCCCACAAATACATCAGAAATACATCTACATGTGGAACAACTCCTAAGAACACCTACTGAATGCTGGCAGAAGACCTCAGACTTCCCCAAAGGCAATAAACTCCCCACGTACCTGGGTAGGGCAAAAGAAAAAAGAAAAAACAGAGACAAAAGAATAGGGACGGACCTGCACCAGTGGGAGGGAGCTGTGAAGGAGGAAAAGTTTCCACACACTAGAAGCCCCTTTGTGGGCAGAGACTGCGGGTGGCAGAGGGGGGAAACTTCGGAGCCACGGAGGAGAGCGCAGCAACAGGGGTGCGGAGGGCAAAGCAGAGAGATTCCCACACAGAGGATCGGTGCCGACCAGCACTCACCAGCCCGAGAGGCTTGTCTGCTCACCCGACGGGATGGGTGGGGGCTGGGAGCTGAGGCTCAGGCTTTGGAGGTCAGATCCCAGGGAGAGAACTGGGGTTGGCAGCGTGAACACAGCCTGAAGGGGCTAGTGCGCCACAGCTAGCCAGGAGGGAGTCCGGGAAAAGCTCTGAAACTGCCTAAGAGGCAAGAGACCATTGTTTCCGGATGCGCGAGGAGAAGGGCTTCAGAGCACCACCTAAACGAGCTCCAGAGACGGGCGTGAGCCACGGCTATCAGCACAGACACCAGAGACGGGCATGAAATGCTAAGGCTGCTGCTGCAGCCACCAAGAAGCCTGTGTGCAAGCACAGGTCACTATCCACACATCCCCTCCCGGGAGACTGTGCAGCCCGCCACTGCCAGGGTCCCGTGATCCAGGGACAACTTCCCCGGGAGAACACACGGCGCACCTCAGGCTGCTGCAACATCCACTGGCCTCTGCTGCCACAGGATTGCCCTGCACTCCGTACCCCTCCCTCCCCCCGGCCTGAGTGAGCCAGAGCCCCTGAATCAGCTGCTCCTTTAACCCCATCCTGTCTGAGCCAAGAACAGATGCCCTCAGGCGACCTACACGCAGAGGAGGGGCCAGATCCAAAGCTGAACCCCAGGAGCTGTGTGAAAAAAGAAGAGAAAGGGAAATCTCTCCCAGCAGCCTCAGGAGCAGCGGATTAAATCTCCACAATCAACTTGATGCACCCTTAATCTGTGGAATACCTGAATAGACAACGAATCAACCCAAATAGAGGATGTGGACTTTGGGAGCAACAATATATATATATTTTCCCCTTTTTCTCTTTTTGTGAGTGTGTATGTGTATGCTTCTGTGTGTGATTTTCTCCATATAACTTTGCTTTCACCATTTGTCCTAAGGTTCTGTCTGTCCATTTATTGTTTTTTGTTTTTATAGTATAGTTTTTAGCACTTGTTATCATTGATGGATTTGTTTTTTGGTTTGGTTGCTCTCTTCTTTCTTTCTCTCTTTTTTTTTATTACATTTAAAAAAAATTTTTTAATAATTATTTTTTATTTTAATAACTTTATTTTATTTTATTCTATTTTGTTTTATTTTATCTTAGTTTATCTTTTTCTCTCTTTCTTTCTCTTTTTTCTCCCTTTTATTCTGAGCCATGTGGATGACAGGCTCTTGTTGTTCCAGCCAGGCATCAGGGCTGAGTCTCTGAGGTGGGAGAGACGAGTTCAGGACATTGGTCCACAAGAAATCTCCCAGCTCCATATAATATCAAACGGCGAAAATCTCCCAGAGATTTCCATCTCAACGCCAAGACCCACCTCCACTCAACGACCAGCAAGCTCCAGTGCTGGACACCCTATGCCAAACTAGCAAGACAGGAACACAACTGCACCCATTAGCGAAGAGACTGCCTAAAATCATAACAAGGTCACAGACACCCCAAAACACTCCACCGGATGCGGAGCTGCCCACCAGAAAGATCCAGCCGCATCCACCAGAACACAGGCACTAGTCCCCTCCACCAGGAAGCATACACAACTCATTGAACCAACCTCAGCCACTGGGGGCAGACACCAAAAACAATGGGAACTACGAACCTGCAGCCCGCGAAAAGGAGACCCCAAACACAGTAAGTTAAGCAAAATGAGAAGACAGAGAACACACAGCAGATGAAAGAGAAAGGCAAAAACCCACCAGACCTAACAAATGAAGAGGAAATAGGCAGTCTACCTGAAAAAGAATTCAGAATAATGATAGTAAAAATGATCCAAAATCTTGGAAATAGAATGGAGAAAATACAAGACACATTTAACAAGGACCTAGAAGAACTAAAGAGCAAACAAACAGTGATGAACAACACAATAAATGAAATTAAAAATTCTCTAAAAGGGACCAACAGCAGAATAACTGAGGCAGAAGAACGGATAAGTGACCTGGAAGATAAAATAGTGGAAATAACTACTGCAGAGCAGAATAAAGAAAAAAAAATGAAAAGAATTGAGGACAGTCTCAGAGACCTCTGGGTCAACATTAAACATACCAACATTTGAATGATAGGGGTCCCAGAAGAAGAAGAGAAAAAGAAAGGGACAGAGAAAATACTTGAAGAGATTACAGTAGAAAACTTCCCTAATATGGGAAAGGAAATAGTTAAACAAGTCCAGGAAGCACAGAGAGTCCCATACAGGATAAATCCAAGGAGAAACACGCCAAGACACATATTAATCAAACTATCAAAAATTAAATACAAAGAAAAAATATTAAAAGCAGCAAGGAAAAAACAACAAATAACATACAAGGGAATCCCCATAAGGTTAACAGCTGATCTTTCAGCAGAAACTCTGCAAGCCAGAAGGGAGTGGCAGGACATATTTAAAGTGATGAAGGAGAAAAACCTACAACCAAGATTACTCTACCCAGCAAGGATCTCATTCAGGTTTGATGGAGAAATTAAAACCTTTACAGAGAAGCAAAAGCTAAGAAAATTCAGCACCACCAAACCAGCTTTACAACAAATGCTAAAGGAACTCCTCTAGGCAGGAAACACAAGAGAAGGAAAAGACCTACAATAACAAACCCAAAACAATTAAGAAAATGGTAATAGGAACATACATATCAATAATTGCCTTAAATGTAAATGGATTAAATGCTCCAACCAAATGACACAGACTGGCTGAATGGATACAAAAACAATACCCGTATATACGCTGTCTACAAGAAACCCACGTCAGACCTAGGGACACATACAGACTGAAAGTGAGGGGATGGAAAAAGATATTCCATGCAAATGGAAATCGAAAGCTGGTGTAGCAATTCTCATATCAGACAAAATAGACTTTAAAACAAAGACTATTACAAGAGACAAAGAAGGACACTACATAATGATCAAGGGATCAATCCAAGAAGAAGATATAACAATTGTAAATATTTATGCACCCAACATAGGAGCACCTCAATACATACAGCAAATACTAACAGTCATAAAAGGGGAAATAGACAGTAACACAATCATACTAGGGGACTTTAACACCCCACTTTCACCAATGGACAGATCATCCAAAATGAAAATAAATAAGGAAACACAAGCTTTAAATGATACATTAAACAAGATGGACTTCATTGATATTTATAGGACCTTCCATCCAAAAACAACAGAATATACTTTCTTCTCAAGTGCTCATGGAACATTCTCCAGGATAGATCATATCTTGGGTCACAAATCAAGCCTTGGTAAATTTAAGAAAATTGAAATCGTATCAAGTATCTTTTCCAACAACAACGCTATCAGACTAGATATCAATTACAGGAAAAAATCTGTAAAAAATACAAACACATGGAGGCTAAACAATACACTACTTAGTAACCAAGAGATCACTGAAGAAATCAAAGAGGAAATCAAAAAACACCTAGAAACAAATGACAATGAAAACACGACGACCCAAAACCTATAGGATGCAGCAAAAGCAGTTCTAAGAGGGAAGTTTAGAGCAATACAATCCTACCTTAAGAAACAAGAAACATCTCAAATAAACAACCTAACCTTACACCTATAGCAATTAGAGAAAGAAGAACAAAAAAAACCCAAAGTTAGCAGAAGGAAAGAAATCATAAAAATCAGATCAGAAATAAATGAAAAAGAAATGAAGGAAACTATAGAAAAGATCAACAAAACTAAAAGCTGGTTCTTTGAGAAGATAAACAAAATTGATAAACCATTAGCCAGACTCACCAAAAAAAAAAGGGAGAAGACTCAAATCAATAGAATTAGAAATGAAAAAGGAGAAGTAACAACTGACACTTCAGAAATACAAAGGATCATGAGAGATTACTACAAGCCACTATATGCCAATAAAATGGACAACCTGGAAGAAATGGACAAATTCTTAGAAAAGCACAACCTGCTGAGACTGAACCAAGAAGAAATAGAAAATATGAACAGACCAATCACAAGCACTGAAATTGAAACTGTGATTAAAAATCTTCCAACAAACAAAAGCCCAGGACCAGATGGCTTCACAGGTGAATTCTATCAAACATTTAGAGAAGAGCTAACACCTATCCTTCTCAAACTCTTCCAAAATATAGCAGAGGGAGGAACATTCCCAAACTCATTCTACAAGGCCACTATCACCCTGATACAAAAACCAGACAAAGATGTCACAAAGAAAGAAAACCACAGGCCAATAACACTGATGAACATAGATCCAAAAATCCTCAACAAAATACTAGCAAACAGAATCCAACAGCACATTAAAAGGATCATACACCATAATCAAGTGGGGTTTATCCCAGGGATGCAAGGATTCTTCAATTTATGCAAATCAATCAATGTGATACACCATATTAACAAATTGAAAGAGAAAAACCATATGATCATCTCAATAGATGCAGAGAAAGCTTTCAACAAAATTCAACACCCATTTATGATAAAAACCCTCCAGAAAGTAGGCAGAGAGGGAACTTTCCTCAACATAATAAAGGCCATATATGACAAACCCACAGCCAACATCGTCCTCAATGGTGAAAAACTGAAACGATTTCCACTAAGATCAGGAACAAGACAAGGTTGCCCACTCTCACCACTATTATTCAACATAGTTTTGGAAGTTTTAGCCATGGCAATCAGAGAAGAAAAAGAAATAAAAGGAATCCAAATCGGAAAACAAGAAGTAAAGCTGTTACTGTTTGCAGATGACATGATACTATACATAGAGAATCCTAAAGATGCTACCAGAAAACTTCTAGAGCTAATCAATGAATTTGGTAAAGTAGCAGGATACAAAATTAATGCACAGAAATCTCTTGCATTCCTATACACTAATGATGAAAAATCTGAAAGTGAAATTAAGAAAACACTCCCATTTACCACTGCAACAAAAAGAATAAAATACCTAGGAATAAACCTACCTAGGGAGACAAATGACCTGTATGCAGAAAATTATAAGACACTGATGAAAGAAATTAAAGATGATACAAAGAGATGGAGAGATATACCATGTTCTTGGATTGGAAGAATCAACATTGTGAAAATGACTCTACTACCCAAAGCAATCTACAGGTTCAATGCAATCTCTATCAAACTACCACTGGCATTTTTCACAGAACTAGAACAAAAAATTTCACAATTTGTATGGAAACACAAAAGACCCCGAATAGCCAAAGCAATCTTGAGAAAGAAAAATGGAGCTGGAGGAATCAGGCTCCCTGACTTCAGACTATACTACAAAGCTACAGTAATCAAGACAGTACGGTACTGGCACAAAAACAGAAATATAGATCAATGGAACAGGAAAGAAAGCCCAGAGATAAACCCACGCACATATAGTCACCTTATCTTTGATAAAGGAGGCAAGCATATACAGTGGAGAAAAGACAGCCTCTTCAATAAGTGGTGCTGGGAAAACTGGACAGCTATATGTAAAAGAATGAAATTAGAACACTCCCTAACACCATACACAAAAATAAACTCAAAATGGGTTAAAGATCTAAATGTAAGGCCAGACACTATTAAACTCTTATAGGAAAACATAGGCAGAACACTCCATGACATAAATCACAGCAAGATCCTTTTTGACCCACCTCCTAGAGAAATGGAAATAAAAATAAATAAATAAACAAATGGGACCTAATGAAACTTAAAAGCTTTTGCACAGCAAAGGAAACCATAAACAAGATGAAAAGACAACCCTCAGAATGGGAGAAAATATTTGCAAATGAAGCAACTGACAAAGGATTAATCTCCAAAATTTACAAGCAGCTCATGCAGCTCAATATCAAAAAAACAAATAACCCAATCCAAAAATGGGCAGAAGACCTAAATAGACATTTCTCCAAAGAAGATATACAGATTGCCAACAGACATATGAAAGAATGCTCAGCATCATTAATCATTCGAGAAATGCAAATCAAAACTACAATGAGATATCATCTCACACCGGTCAGAATGGCCATCATCAAAAAATCTAGAAACAATAAATGCTGGAGAGGGTGTGGAGAAAAGGGAACACTCTTGCACTTTTGGTGGGAATGTAAATTGATACAGCCACTATGGAGAACAGTATGGCGGTTCCTTAAAAAACTAAAAATAGAACTACCATATGACCCAGCAATCCCACTACTGGGCATATACCCTGAGAAAACCATAATTCAAAAAGAGTCATGTACCACAATGTTCACTGCAGCTCTATTTACAATAGGCAGGACATGGAAGCAACCTAAGTGTCCATCGACAGATGAATGGATAAAGAAGATGTGGCACATACATACAATGGAATATTACTCAGCCATCAAAAGAAACGAAATTGAGTTATTTGTAGTGAGGTGAATGGACCTAGAGTCTGTCATATAGAGTGAAGTAAGTCAGAAAGAGAAAAACAAATACCATATGCTAACACATATATATGGAATCTTAAAAAAAAAATGGTTCTGAAGAACCTAGGGACAAGACAGGAATAAAGACGCAGACATAGAGAATGGACATGAGGACACAACGATGGGGAAGGGTAAGCTCGGACAAAGTGAGAGAGTGGCATGGACATATATACACTACCAAATGTAAAACAGATAGCTAGTGGGAAGCAGCCACATAGCACAGGGAGATCAGCTCGGTGCTTTGTGATCACCTGGAGGAGTGGGATAGGGAGGATGGGAGGGAGACACAAGAGGGAGGAGATATGGGGATATATGTATGTGTATAGCTGATTCACTTTGTTATAAAGCAGAAACTAACACACCACTGTAAAGCAATTATACTCCAATAAAGATGTTAAAAAAAAAAAAAAAAAGTCTGGCAGGAAATATACCAAAATGTCAACTGTGTGATCACTAGGTAGAGGGAACATGGGTGTCTTTATTTTCTTTTTTATAATTAAAAAAAAATTTTGTAATTATGCAACAGCAATTTTTAATTTTCATAATTAAAAAAATTGTAGTTTGGGCTAAAAAGATGGTTTGTTTGCCAAAGAAAATTAAGACCAAATGGGAAGCCAGGGATAATAGGGTACTTTACATTTGTGGAGCGCCTACTGCATACCAGCGACTGCAGTAAACACTTTTCCTGCTTTCATTCCTTTAATCCTCACAACCCTCCCATGAAGTAATAGCCCCACTTTATAGCTTGGAAAACTGAGACTCAGGAAAGGTTAGCAATTTGCTGAAGTCATACTATTTGGTAGAGATGATTAAATCCAACTCTGTTTAATTCTGCACTGGTGTTTCTACAGTTAAAACACCCTATCTCCCTCTAAGCTGGCAATCCTGAGGCTGGAGTAGAAGCAACAGTCCTTGGCTTTTGGTGGATTTAACATTTGTTGAGTCTTCTCAAAGTTTTAGGTTTCTCTCTCCACGATCAACATTGCTACTCATGGAATGGTGCATGGCATTGCTAACATCACCTGGGAGCTTACTAGAAATTAAGCATCTCAGGACCAGCCAAGACCAACTGAATCAGAATCTGCATTTTAACAAGATGCCTGGGTGATTCGCCTGCACATTACAATTGGAGAACTGCATCTCTAAAAAGGCCTCCCCAGCCCCACTCCCTGCCTGGGTTGCTATGGAAACCATCATCCTCAGCCTCTGCTCCCAATGTCTGGTCTCTTTCCCCAAAGCAAAGTGCTCTGTCAGACACTCACAGAAGCCCTGGGGCCCAAGAGGAGAAAAACTATTTCCAAAGGCAGATTATGAATCAAAATAAAGCCTGGCACTTCATGCTTTATATGTGTAAGCCTCAAAGATAGCTAGCACTGGTCCCTCTACAACAGCCGGAGCTGTGGTGTGTGGGTACCTGTTTAACGGCCAGCTTGGGGTGGAGCCCTGATTTGTAGCACTTGCTAAGTTCCATGGAGTAAATACTCGCACCCGGGCCAATTCCAAAGCCACCAAGGTGACGTCACTGAAGGTGAAGCTGGGAAGGGATGCATGCAATTGGCTGAAGCAAGCAGGCACGAGTAGGCACCAGCTCCAGCACACCACTCAGCCAGAGCCAAATTTTTCTGAGTCAAGATCCTTCATGTAAGCGGGGAAGCCACAGCATTATTTCAGCTAATGAGGACATTATGTTTTACTGTTGGCTTCTACCACCATTTAAATTTATCCATCTCTAATTAGTTTTGGAAAACAGAAAAGGACTCACCAAATATACTCTGCAACAGCCTGTCAGACCGTAAAACTGTCTGTTGCGGCTGCTCTCTCAGCAAACAGGAGTCTTGGGTTTGCTCTGGAGAAGGGTTGGGAAGCCCAGGCTCAGCCTCATGAATAAAACATGTCCAGTAGCTTCTAGGTGGGAGGAGAAAGGGGTTCCAGCAAAGCCTGTACCATATATTTCCCCTAACTCTTCAGTATCTACTCTCGTAGTTTACTTCTCAGCAGGGACAAGGTATAGCAGCTGCATAGATTTGAGTTAGGAAGATAGAAAGTTAGAAATCCAACGAGAAGCCGGATTGACAGAGGGGAGGTAAGAATAGCATGGGTGATGGAAAATTGAGAACAAACATATACCAGAAGGAAATAATAACTATTTGAAAAGCAGTGAGTATGTCTGTTTGGCTGGAGGAGAAAGTTGTTAACTACTATCATTATTAGCCCCCACTTAGTGAGCCCTTGACCATGTGCCAGGCTCTATGTGAGCATTTTAAGTCAATTTTCTCATCGACTTTTCACAGAAATTCAATATCATCACTATCACCCTCATCAACATCTCCATTTTACAGAGGAGGAAACTGGTTTAAAGAGTTTAAGATATTTGCTCAAAGTCATACAGCTAGTAAGAAAGAAGGGAAGAACTCCAGCCCAGGTCTATCAGATATACTGTAAGCAGTGCAATACATCATCTCTAAATACGTGTGAGTGGTGGGGACAGGGGTGGAAAGGGAGATGTCCCTTTCTGAAAAAGTTCCAAGAAACCTCTCTGAGCAGGCAGAGAGGCAGAAGGAATGGAGAGGAAAAGGACCACTGACATCCCCTTGGGTCCTGAGGGCCAAGAGTGGAGTGCCGAAGTGCCAACAGTCTTACTTACCAGGTCTGCCCAGCTCAGACCACTCCTGGGTGCCATGCTAAATTCTGGAAATGATATTTTCAGAGAAACACTGACAATCAATGTGTAAACAGAGGGGAGTGACTAGAGGGTGGGAAGATTCAAAAGCTACCCTTGTTGGAAAGGAATCAGGCTAGGGAAGATGAGGCTTAAACCAACAAACACACTTTTCAGAGATCAATGGCTGATCACAAAACCTTGTTCCTCTTCTTCTGGGACATGCAGCTAGACCACATTTTCCAGCCATCCTTGCTGTTCAGGGTGGCCATGGACTGAGTTCCAGCCAATGGAATATGGGTGGAAATGTTGTAACACCCCTCCAGGCTGGGCCCCTAAAAATCTCCAATGTGCTTTCTCCTTCCATGGTGACCGTGGAAGCCAACTGTTGAAGAAAGCAGAGCTACAAGGTGAAAGGAGTCTGGTCTCTGAATTACTACTTGGAGATGAGCCTCCCACCAATCAAAAACACTGAATTAAACCTTATGTGAGCGAGAAATAAACTTGTATTTATTAAGGTTCTTTTTTTAAAAGACACCGTTCCAAAGCAACTGGAGAAAACTCAGAGATGGAAAGTGATCGTGATACCCAACTTTCAAATATCTAATGAGCCACCACAAGTTAAAAGATTTCTTGGGCTTCCCTGGTGGCACAGTGGTTAAGAATCCGCCTGCCAATGCAAGGGACATGGGTTCGAGCCCTGGTCTGGGAAGACCCCACATGCCGCAAAGCAACTAAGCCTGTGCACCACAACTACTGAACCTGTGCTCTAGAGCCGCGAGCCACAACTACTGAAGCCCGCGTGCCTAGAGCCGGTGCTCCGCAATAAGAGAAGCCACTGCCATGAGAAGCCTGTGCACCACAACGAAGAGTAGCCCCGCTCGCCACAACTAGAGAAAGCCCGCGTGCAGCAATGAAGATCCAATGCAGTCAAAAATAAATTAATTAATTAATCAATTAAAAAAAAAGATTTCTTGGGGTTACTCCAAGGTAGGGAACTAAGACCAGGGGGTAGTATCTTAAACGAGACTGATCACAACTCAGTGTAAGGAAAACAATTCCTAAGAATCAGAGATGTCCAAAGATCTGACTCCTGCCCACTCTCCAACCTCATCTCCCATCACTCTTCCCTTGGCTACCCACCCTTCCTTCTGGTCCATGAGCACCCTGAGCTGTTTCTTGCATCTGGGCCAGTATACATGCAGATTCCTCCGCCTCAAACACTCTTCCTGACTCCCCACAAGACTTATTCATATATTCATTCAACAACTGTGTATTGTTCCACGCCCACTCCATGTCAGGTACTGTTCTGGGTGCTTGGGCTATAGCAGCGAACAAAACAGACAAAAACCACTGCCCCTGTGGAACTTAAATTCTAGCCAGAGATGAACACTGTAAACAATAAACATAGGGGCTTCCCTGGTGGCGCAGTGGTTGAGAATCTGCCTGCCAATGCAGGGGACATGGGTTCGAGCCCTGGTCTGGGAAGATCCCACATGCCACGGAGCAACTGGGCCCGTGAGCCACAATTACTGAGCCTGCGCGTCTGGAGCCTGTGCTCTGCAACAAGAGAGGCCGCGATGGTGAGAGGCCCGCGCACCGCGATGAAGAGTGGTTCCCACTTGCCACAACTAGAGAAAGCCCTCGCCCAGAAACGAAGACCCAACACAGTCATAGATAGATAGATAGATAAATAAATAAATAAATAAATAAATAAATAAAAGAACGTGAATTTCTAAAAAAAACAATAAACATAATAAATGAGTAAGTGATGTAGTACGTTAGGTGACAAGTGCTCTGGAATAAAAAGAAAGATACAGCAAAGAAAGGAGAATGGGGGTTCTGGGGCAAGAGGTGATGTAGAGAGAGCAGGGATGAGAGAGGCAACAGGGGCACCTCAGGCTTCAGATTCTATATCACTTCTTCCTGGAGGCCTTTGTGAACCCCCAAATCTGAACTACATTTGTGTCCCTCAATCCCATGATTTTCTCTCATAGCACATTTGTGTTTTATGACACTGTATTCGTTTGCTAGGGCTGCCAAACAAAGTACCACTGACTAGGAGGCTTAAACAAGAGAAATTTATCATCTCACAGTTGTGGAGGCCAGAAGTCTGAGACAAGGTATGAAAAAGGTTGGTTCCTTCTGAGAACTGAGAGGGGAGGGTCTATTCCAGGCCTCTCCCCTTGGCTTGTAAATGACCATCTTTTCCCTGTGTACCTTCACACCGTCTTCCCTCTACGCATATCTCTGTGTCCAGATTTCCCTTTTTTATAAGGACACCATTCATGCTGAATTAGGGGCCAACCTAATGACCTCATTTTAACTTGATTACCTCTGTGAAGAGCCTGTCCCCAAATAAGGTCACATTCTAAGGTGCTAAGTACTGGAATTTCATCATAAGCATTTTGAAGAAGACAATTCAACCCAAAACAGACCATGTGAGTTAGAATTATTTTACCCATGCACTTAATAGTTTCATGTCTACAACCCCCGCTAGACTATAGGTGCCACCAGGGCAGGACCTAGTCAATTTCAGTCATCTCACTGCACCCAGCACTTGGCCCAGTGACTGCCAGGTGCTCAGTTGCTACTTGGTGCTTAATAGCCCTAAGTTCATTTTGTTCTGCTACAAACAGGCAGAACAACCTCTTGTCCTTCAGTTCTACAGAGTTCTTTCTTTCCATTTAAAATCCTCTTCCCTCAGAGCTGTTCCTCAGGACCGTGCTGTGTTCTGTTGACAAATTAGAAATCCTACTGGGTTTCCAGCTTGATACTGCCCGTTGGCCATTTGAAAGAACAACCAGGTAATAATTCCTGTAGTTTTAATGAAGCTGGGTTTACTCAACCCTCTTCTCTCCCCTACCCCCTTGCAATCTCCTTAACCCAGCCAGTTGGCTATGGAAGGACACTGCGTAGTGTGTAAGTATAAACCTTCTGGACAGAGACCAATAAGGCATCCAAAGTTTCATTTGGAGAAACACGCAGCAAAATGGCAGAGAGCAAAGGCATATTGTAGACTCAGTCTCCACTCCTTGATCAGATGCTGATTTATGGTGGAACTTCAGGGATGTCATTTAACCTCTCTGGCTTCCTCATCTATAAATTGGAGCTAATACTAATGCGGTCTGCAGCATAACAACACAGGGATAGCAACACACTATGAAGGCTTGCAAACACTATTCTAATGTGAAATGTTTTATTAGTATCTAATGATACAGATTTCTTATTATCACCCAAAGCCCTGTATAACGTGGTCTCTGACTCTCCCATCTCCAGCTAGTTACGTATTAGTTCCTTAAACACACAAGTTCTTTCCTGCCCCAGGACCTCTCTCCTCTGCCAGGAGTAGTTTTCCCTCCCAACATTTACCACGTGTAGATGCTTCTTTCCCCTTAGCTCTCAGCTGAAACCTTGCTTTCTAAGAGAAGCTTTTCTCTTCCTGCCCATCCTGGCTAAAATGGATGTCCCTCCCCCATTAAGCTCACTCTCAGCAGTATCTGATTTCTCTATAGCACTTACCTCTTTTCGTTCATGCTTGTCACTTGCCCATCTGTTTCACTAGATCAAAAGACCATGACTCCCTCCCTCACGACCCCCGCTACTCAGCACAGTGCCTGTGACTCACGATAGCGGTTCAATAAATATTTGCTGAGCACATGAATAGATCGTTTCTAACAGTGGACAACTGAAAACAATACAGAGACCCAAGAAAAAGGCGAGGCTGAGGAACTCCAGGTATGTGCATGAGTTAGAAAGAACCCAGTCCTCGTCCTGAGTCTCTCCTTTACTCTCACACTACTACCACACTCACCACGCTTGTGACACCAGATGTGTGGGGTTTCCCCCACCAAGCAATTGTCAGCGACACCAGCTGGATGACCCCACAATTTAACACAATTCAGACACTGTCTACCTGGGGATAGCGTCAGATTCCACAGGTTAAGGGCTCAGTTCCGAGAGACTACCCATACTTCAGAGGCCAGTAGCAAGGAGCAGGTCCCCAGGCTACCCACAACTTCTGTCCAACTTGGCTACAAATCAGACATTCTCATGACCTCTTCCCCTTTGGATTCAATTAGTTGCTAAAGCAGCTCACAGAACTGAGGGAAACACTTACTCACATTTACCTGTTTATTATATAATAAAGGATATGATAAATGATACAGATGAACAGCCAGATAAAGAGATACACAGGGCGAGGTCTGGGGGGATCCCAAGCACAGGAGCTTCTGTTCCCATAGAGCTGGGGTGCATCACCCTCCAAGTATGTAGAAAGGCGTTCACCCACCTTGAAGTTCTCTGAACCCCATACTACTGGAACTTTGTGAAGGCTTCCTCATGTAGGCATGATCAGTTATTAGAGAAGTGGTGGGTGTGGCTGAAAATTCTAAGCGTCTAATCATGGGCTTGGTCTTGCTGGTGACCAGACCCTATCCAGGAGCCATCTAGGAGTCCACTCAGAGTTGCCTCATTAGAGCAAAAGACACTCCTAACACCCCGGAAATGCCAAGGGATTTAGGAACCCTGTGTCAGGACCAGGGTCAAAGGCCAACTATTAGAACAGAAGATGCTCCCAGTGCTCTTACCACTTAGGAAATTAGAAGGGTTTCAGAAGCTCTGCATCAGGGACCAGGGGCAAAGACCAATATATATATTGTCTATTATCTCACAGTACACTTAATAAAATGCTCTAGAGCCATTCAAAATTATCACTGAGAAGACTATGTAGCAGCATAGGGAAATATTTAGGATATACTGTTAGGGTAGAAAATGTTATTTACACTTGGATTGCAACTACGTAAAAATACTACGTGAGATGAGCAAAAACAAAGTAAACAAAGAAATCTGGAAACAGTCAAACAACTTGCTATGGTAGTGGGACTGTCAGTGTTCGGGGTCTTTTTTCTCTTTTATTTCTGCTTCTGTCGCCATAATGCTGTTTGTTCAACAATTACAGTTTGTTCTACATCACTAAACTAGGCACACTATTGAACTGTCCCCAGAAGGGAGGCAAATATTTGCTCACAGGTGTATATGGAATGAACTTCCTTTTCATACATTTCTAGAGCCAGCTGGGCCATGGTGAAATGGGGAGAAGGATGTGGCATGACCTTTTGAGCCCCTATAAATTTGGCTGTGTAGTTATGCATCCGGAGTGGGGCTGCACCCCACATACCTGCAATGAGGTGATGCCCCAGAGAGCAGGGGGAAGTCAGGGTGTGGCTACTGATTAAGAGAGGGAATGCTGGCTGCCTGGCCAAAAATGACACCAATAGCTACTACAATAGTCAAGATCTCTCTTAACGACAACTTCTCTGTTTTTAAGGCCATTGCACCTGCATAACCTCATTCAACCCTCAAAACTCCTCTTATGAGGTCCTTGGTTGTCATTCACATATTACAGAATATACACAGACACTCAGAGAGTTTATCCTCCTCATTTTTACCTTAAAAGTGGTAATATCTATGGCACAGAATTATACTTTCTGGGAAGAAAACCTCACCATGAATTACTTACCCAGGCCATTAGCGATGGACTCTCGTAACTATACAGTAATAGTTACAGTGATATGAAGGCTAAACTACCAAGGTACACAAACTGCCTCATCATGAAGCCCAGCAGGATGGTTCAAGAGCTCCCAAGCTTTCCCCCCTTAAAACACAGGTGATGGATGACATTCACATGTATAATACACCTTCATGGCAAACCTCAGGGTCACACACACGTTCTCAGTCACTAACTGACAAGACTTTCTCGCCTGGCCAGGGAAGCGCCCTAAAGCACAGGGAAGCCAGAAGGTGAACAAGTAAATCATTGGGACACTTCGATATTTTCACAATTATTAGCGTGGGAAGCAGTTTTGCACAGTGGCTAAGACACAGCCTGCAGTGAAAAAACATGGCTTCAAATATTGGTTCTAACCCTTTCTAACTATGTGACCCTTAGCAAGTTGATTTACCTCTCTGAGCCTCTGTTTTTATATATTGGGGATAACAACACCCATCTCATAGGGTCCCAGTAAGGACAAATTAGATAGCACATACAAAGCTCTTTGCAACAGGCTTGGCACATACCATGTACTCAGTTAAGTGTGAGCTAATAATGGCAGCAGTAGTGCCGCTGAAAATGACTTGAGAATTCCTTCAAAAATGACCACACCACAGGAAACAAGCTGGTTCCGAGTGACCTTGTTCTAAGAGCTTTACCTACAAAGAGTTGAGAGTTGGACAGTTGGTATGATAAAGTTGAGGACAAAGCTGGACCATTCCAGCAGAAATCTTGCCAATTTCTATTGCATTCCCTCACTGAAAACTAGACCCTATGGAGGGAGAGGAAGGAGAAACGGTCAGAGAACCCTTAAAGAGATGTGGTGATAAATCAGGGGAGAGAACTTGGCACAGCCAGCAAACAGTTACAAGTAAAACGTACCTACAAATCTCTTTGGACGCCTTCTGAAAGGAGGAAGGGGTTGGGCTTGAAGTACAGGTAAGATTTGGGTGGGAGGGGAGGAGAGGGGCAGGACAGAGCCCCTCTGACAAGAAAAGGAGGGACACGTAGCCAAAGCAGAGAGTTTGTGTCAGACAGCTGCGAGCAAGGCCCCCTGCCCTCTTCTTGCCTCTTCCATCCTCCTCTGCCCTTCCCGAAATGACTCAGCCCTTTGGCTGAGCTATCAGAATGTTCTAAGTTGGTTCTGCTTGCAGTGTTTCCCCAGCTAGCTAATTAAACATACACATTTAATTGAATCATAGTGAAACCCATAATTGATGTCTCTACACCCAGAGGGGAAAAGGCGGAGTGTGATGGAAACCAACTGTGTTTTAACTGGTGCCAGCTAGAATGTTGCTGATATTTTCAAAGCTCAGCATAAAAAGCATCATATTTGAGGCAATATCATGTAGAGATTAGAGTAATCTCCCCCACAAGAGAAGAGAAGATATCCCTTTTATACAACAACAGTTCAGTAAATTTTGTTTAGCTTGCGTAGGATACAGTTAATTACAGTAATTTATCAAAGTGGCATAAGGTGGTATTCACATACACAAAGTATTTTCCCACAGTGGAAAATCCTTCGTTTTATAGAAGCTGAAGCTAGTACTAATTGAATTTTCACTTGGGTAGATAAAATCTTTAACAACTCCGGAATAACTAAATGCTCTTTGCTCAACGATGTGGATCGGGATGATTTACAACACCTTTCACACAATCATGCTAATTTTGCTTTCATATGATTAATTAAAACAATATGTTCATTCTTCCTAAAGTGGAATTAGGGCACCCAAGGAGTTGGCTTCTATAGCCAACTTCTCTACCCAGCAATAAAAGCAATTTTCACACCTTGTCTTCGAGAGAGTGTTAAGTATATGGGACCCTGACGGAGACTGTGTCAAGTTCAGCTTGGCTCTTTGGAAGGCAGTAGAGGTGAGTCTGATGGGCAGAAAGAGGTTCCTAGGACTTCAGAGCTGACAAGGACCTTCGAGGCAGTCTCGTGAAAATCCCTCATTTCCCAGATAAGAAAACTGAGGCTTGGAGAGACCAGTAAGTTGTCTCCAACTTATGAGGCCCCATTTATGGCAGAACTGATATCAGTATCCAGCTACCCTGAGGTTTAAGCCAGTCTTCTGGAGAACGAGCACTGGACTGGGAGTCAGCAAACCCGGGTTCCAGAGCCAATTGTGTTGCTGACTCACTGCGGGACCTCGCGAGCATGGGGTCTCTCTCTCACCTTCCTCTTCGTAGAACTGGGAAAATGACAGCATTTGCCTATCAAACTTCCAAAATCAGAGGCTATGAGACAGATGAAGTTTATTACAGGTGCTCCTCCGTCCCTAACCCCCATTTTCTCCTGAATTTCCCAGGCCCCTCTGCCCCAGTGCCTTACCCCCCTCTGCTCCTTAGAATCCTCAGAAGGAGCCCTCTTGTTTTTTCCAGCTGGGGAAGCTGAAGGCTGGGAGACTTAAGGCCGTGCAGCTACTTAGCGGCAAAAGTGCTTTGAAGCCCATCACCACCTCCCTATGCGGCCTCCTCCCTGTGCCCATCCCCTTAGAACCCTGCCCTCTGCCACGGGTGACAATGGATGGCAACTCTCTTGGATGATGGTCCTTAACCCTGAGGGGGCCCTACTCACCCTGAGGCTTTGGTTCACCTAGCCAGTCCCAAAAGGAGACTCTTTTAAATCAAATTCTTAAGCAGTGAAAGATAGAAAAGACCTCCACCACCTTCACTTTACAGATGGGAAAACTGAGGCCCAGAGGGTAAGAAAGTGCCTTTTACTAAGCACCTCTGAGGTGTCAGACATCACTCAAGGGGCTTTCTCAGGTGATCACATTTCATTCAAGGGCAGAAAGAACATATGACTTGTCCAAGGGCATCTGGCTGCTAAGTGCTTAATCAAGACTCACTCAGGACTGCTCTGTTTTCCATGCAAACGTCTCCAAAGCTTTCCCCCTATCCTTTATGGAGCATTTTATAAGGGTCGAGTGTGAACTGTTTTATATGTACTAATTCATTTTATACTTCAAATGACCCTCTACAGGGGGCGCTACTATCCCTCCCACATTAGAGATGTGGAAATGGAAGCACAGAGGTGAAGTCACCCGGCTGAACTCACACAGCCAATGAGGCCAAAGGCTAAGATGCGAATCCAGGCAGTATGTCTCCGGAGTCCAAAATCTGAACCTGTGCACTCAATGGCCACCTCTAATGCACTACCTCTCCTTAAACTTCTGTTAGGTCTGCAAGGTGTTTTGTCTTTGGACCACTGCTCACTACGCGAGCATAAAATAAAATCAGTTAGGAGGTGCCAAGTACAGGCGTCACACGCCTTCAAGCTGATAGCGCGAAGACTTCAAATAGTCCTTCAAGAGTTCTTGCTTCCCCCAAGGGGTCCCTGGCTCTGGCTCCACGGGTGCCGTTAGCGTAATGACAACCCTGCTTGCAGCCTCAGTCCCCACGCTGCCCGTGTCTGAGTGAGTGGCTGAGTGGCTGCCTCCCAAGGCTTCCCCTTGGCTTCACGCTCCACGGGAGAATGCAGACAGCCGCGTTCATCCACTGCAGCAGCCTGAAAACCCACTCAGCAACTGCGTGCCCCTGCCCTGAGGCCAGTTCACCAGGAAGACCCGTGGGCTTCTCCAAGTCGGCCTGATATTCAAAAGGAGGGAAAGCAATAAAATAAAAAACACGGGTGACACAGGATAATACAGCAAGAAAAATGGGGGTTTTATCCAGATGAAAACATTAACTCATTCATCCAAGGTTCTTATTATCACAATTTCTCACCTTCCCAAACTCAAGACCTCTAAGCAAAGTTTCTAGAATTATACCAAATAATCAAATGCTCCTTCTAGATTCTGTAAGCATTTTTTTTTAAAAAAAAGAATTTGTATTTCACTTCTACGAAGTGGAAGGAATTGTATGTATTAATACTTCTGCAAAACAGCCACAAATTATTTTGTCATCCTTTGAAGATGATTTCAGGTAGAGAAACAAAAAATAGAAAACACTCTCTATAACCTTGATATTAAGGCTCGTGCTCACGTGGAACAGCGTTAAGACTGTGAGTTTGGGAACTGGGCTGTCTGGGTCTTAATTCCCACCTACCACTTACAAACTGCATGCCCTTGGGCGAGTTAACTGTCTTGCCCAGCCTCACTCTCTTCCTCTGGCATACTTATTAGTATCATGCCCACTTTACAACGTGGTGGGATTGTTATAAGGCTTCAATGAGGTTATGTATGTAAAGCTTTCGATAACTGTTAGTGGTTATCAGCACGTGATTATTTTTGTCACCAAATATAAGATTTGTTATATTAATGAGAATCCTTTCTATTGGAAGAGACAGAAACCAGCTGAAATTAGTTTAAACAAAAAAGAAAAGGAACGTGTTGGCTAGCGCATCTGAAGGCACACAGGTGGTACCAGCCCCAGGCTAGTCAGGATCCCAGAAATCAAACAGCATTCGGGTCCGTCTTTGTTCAATACCGGATTTCATCTCAACTTCGGTCTATGAGTTGTCCTCATAGTCTCCTCGGGGACATTGCTTCTGGGATCAGTTCCTACAGCTCATGACACATGGGACAAGATTTTCAATTCTTCCAGCTCCATTTCAATTCAAAAAATTCCAGGGAAGTTACAAGCTTTTTCTGGTGGTCAGGAAAGTGGGGTCTATCATTGGCTACCCCATCGGAACCACACGGGGTTTAACAAAAAAAAAAAAAAGGGAAGAAGGATGCATTGTGCTAGGACATACCTGTTATTCATATGGGAACCAGTGTGTCATGACAAAGTCCCTTTAAAGAGTGTACACTACCTATCTACCCATGTAGATCTATAGTATTCACTATATACATGTTATTCAACACACTGATGAACCATAAGTTGTATACACTTTGCAGAAATTAAGTTTATATTTTCTTCTATCCTCCACAGTGCCCAGCACAGAACAGTCACTCTAAGAAGGATGTGTGAAGTGACTAATAACTTAGCTTTGGAATCAAATTATGTCACTGTATTAGTTGGGATTACTTAGATTATGCTTCAGTTTAAAAAAAATAACCCCCAAATCTTAGTGACTTAGCACAAGTTTATTTCTCACTCACACAAAGTCCACTGTGGTACAGGTGACTGTCCAGGGCAACTGTCCTCAGGAGATATTCAGAGACTTCACAATCCTGCCGTGTACCATCTGTAACTCGGGGCCCCCTCAGTCAACATGCAGAACAGAGCTTGCAGGGGGTGGGGGGCCACCTCGTACTGGAAATTAAGTCCTTCACTCCAGAAGGGACCCATATCATTCTGCTCACAGCCCATTGGCTAGACCCACCTACTGCAAAAAAAACCGGGGAATATCATCTTTCATATGCCTGGAAGGAGAGGAGAACCAGATATGTGTGAGCTCTAGCTGTCCCCACCAAAATCAATTAAGATAAAACTATAGTCTATAAAAATTATACCCCAATTTTTAAATATTAAGATGATCCAAAGAGAAGAAAGTAGCCTAAAACCTATTAATACGGCTTTCCTACTACTCCATCACTGAGCTCCATTCCCCAAATTTCTGACTAAACCCATATTACAGCCCAGCAGAGACTAATTCCATTTGAAAGTTCAAAGTTTATTTTGCACGCTCCACTATTACACACAAATGACCTTCAAAATCCAAATGAGCATACAATCTTACTAGTGGCAATTGACAGTTCTTTGCAGAAGCCTTTTTAAAAAACTACGCCTACTCTTTGACCCTGTAATTCCACTTCTGTGATTTAACCTGAGGAAATAAGCATGGATATGCACACAGATTTAGCTACAAGGATGTTCCTTGCAGCCTATTTGAAACAGGAAAAAGGAAGAATTAACCTAAATGCCAGCAAGAGTATTCTGGTTAAAGTATGTCCTCACACCAGAATACTATGTATCCATTAATAATCACACTGTGAGGGTGTGTTTATTAATGTGAAAAGAGGTTTGTGGTACATTAAGTGGTGGGAAAAGCAGGTTATAAAATGGTATGTACACTGCATATGCCTGGGAAATATTCTAGAAGGAAATATATCAAGGAATTAATACTGTTTGCTTCTGTGTGGGTGGGGTTATGGGTATTTTTATTTTCTCTTTTTTGCTAGACTATTATTTTCTGCTATTACGAGTATTGCCGTTGAAATAAGAAAAACAAGGTACTTTGAGTTATAAATAAATAATATCCTTGAGCCTATCACACAGTCACTGCTCATAATGGGGCTTTTATCTTAGAAACTGACTGCAGGCGATTAGGTTCTTTTTCGTCTTTACTGCTCACAGTCAGTACTGATGGCAATAAGAGCAATTTCTGGGAGACAGCACTTCCCAGTTTATAAGACCTTTTGTATTCAGAGGGCTCCCCACAAGTGTAAAGGAAGGTAGTACAGGCCTTTCTACCCCAGTTTACAGCTAAGGCTCAAAACTTCCACATGACTTACCTGCCCAAGGCGGGGAGGCTACACAAGAATTCAGAACCCTTCCAGGCCGCTGCACTGTCCCAGGGAACATCACTGTGTTCCAGGGGTACCACTCCCATAAAATATAAGAGTGCCCCCTGGAGGTGTGCTGTGTCCAGTCCTGCTCAGACCCTTACCAGAGAGTCGAAAGTCCTCCTACACTGATGAGCCCGCCTGTGGCCATAGTGGTTTACAGGTAAGTCAGCAAATTAGCGTTCAACAGATATTTATTGAGCACCCCTACAAGCTAGCAGGCACCTGAAACTACTAAGTTTGGCCTTTATCCTTTAGGCAATGAGAAGATATTTGAGGGTCCTAAGCAGTAGAATGATGTAAGCAGAGCTGTGTTTTAGAAAGAACATTCTGGTAGAAATAAGAGTCAGTGAAGGTGAGCAAGACTAGAGAGGCAGGAAGACCGGTGAGTTAAGAGGCTACTGCAATCGTCTGGGCAGGAGAAAATAAATACCTAAACCAAGGCAGAGGTACCTGAGTGATGGAAAGCATCAACATCATCACCATTTTGATAATATTAGTAGGAGCTACTATTTACTGAGCACTTATTATATGCCATATGCTATGCTAGTGATTTACATAATGACCCCATTTGGCCTTCAAACTAACCCTATGTGGTAGGCACTAACTATTATTATCCTATTTCTGAGGTACGGGTTCAGAAGAGTTAGGTCAACTGCCCAAGGTCCCATAGCTAGTGTGTGGCCATGATTCCAACTTAGGCCCATGTAACTTCAAAGCTCATCCTCTGAGCCATCATGCTAAGAATTAGTAGAAGAAGGTGGATGACTAAATGGATGACAATGATGACAGAAGGGGATAATGAGTTCCCTTCCAGAAATTCGGAATGCCATGGAATGTCCAGATGGAGGAATCCAGGCTGGGGCTGGGGCTGAATTTCTGGAAGCCATCAGTGTGTAGGTGAAAGCTGGTGCCCTGAGAATGAACAGCTCATGGGGCAAGTACACAAAGCAGACTGCCTTGAATGGAAGCCTGGGGAACCTCAAACTTCAAAGGCCAGGAAAGCTTCTTTTAAAAAGCAAAATACAGGAAATTCTCTGGTGGTCCAGTAGTTAGGACTCAGCGCTCTCACTGCCAGGGCTCCAGATTAGATCCCTAGTCAGGGAACTAAGATCCTGAAAGCCATGCAGCGCAGCCAAAAGAAAAGAAAAGAAAAGAAAAAAGCAAAATACAATCAAGGCAAAAGGAAAATCAGGAAAGAATAGGGCCAAGGAAACAATGAGTAAAAGAGTTCCAAAAATCATACACTAGACTTAGTGGTATCAAATGTTACATTCCCAATAATGGGGGCTGATATTTTTGAGCACTTATTCAATGCCAGGTACTATTCTGAATGATTTGTGTATATTAGTTCATTCAATCCTAACAACATTCCCATAGGAAGACACTATCACCACTCGCAAATAAGAAAATTGCCCTGTCCCAGGTGCTATGGCTTATAAGCAGTAGAGCAGAGGTAAGTGCTGGGAAGTATTCTAGAAGATAATATATCAAGGAATTAATAATGTTTGCTTCTGTGTGGTTGGGATTATGGGTGTTTTTATTTTCTCTTTTTCGCTAGACTATTAATTTCTGCTATTATGAGTAGCATTTGGTGAACAGCGTTAATGAATATCCCAGGCCTCTTCCAAAGCTGAAGTTTCATAATTTTTTATGAAAAAAAATCTTTCCTTTTTATGAACCCTAGAGCCAGAGTTAGACTGCCTGGCTGTTATATAAAGCGAGGCAGTCTAACTCTACAGATGGCACCCGTGGCCTCTATACTGCCTGGCTCTAGAGCTGGCACTCACGGCCTCTTCACCATATTGTCTTCCTCAGCAATGTCTAACATTTTTTGAATATTCAATATATGCCAGGCACTGTTCTACCTGCTAAGTCACTTAATCTTATCACAATAACCTTATTAGGTGCCACTATTCTTCTTATTGCAGCGATGGGAAAACTGAATCACAGAGCAGTTGCCCAGAAGCACACAGCTGGTGGAACCATCAAGGTATAGTAGACCCATCCATGAGGAAATTAAAGAGTTATCAATCAGTACTTCGTGGGTGAAGGTGAGTTGGCAGGAATCCTAACCAAAGTGAAATGTAGCAATGAAAAATTCAGAGTTCAATGGAAACTAAAAAATTATGAAACTTCAGCTTTGGAAGAGGCCTGGGATATTCATGAACGCTGTTCACCAAATGCCAGGCATGGGGTCGGATTGCACTTTCTGGTCGCCTGTGCTTGTGTGGTCCATAGGACTAGTTCCATCCAATGAGCTGTGAGAGGACATGACACATGTCACTTCTAGGCCAGTTGATTGCCAGTAAAAGACCCTTCAGAGCACTCTTTCCCTCTGTCACAGCAACCTGCAGCAGTGGGAATGGTGGCTGTTCCAACAACCTGAGTCCCAGAGCACAGGAACATGGAGACGAGCCTCAGCTGACCCACAGTGGACATGTGGCATGAATGAGAAATAAACCTGGCTGATACCAAGCCTTAAATGACCCTGGTGGGGAAACTGAGGGCCCAAAAGGGCAGAGATCCGCCCAGCATCACAAAGCTGGCTACCTAGAGGCACCGAGCGGCAAGAATCCACATCCGGCATCCCATCCAGTTATCTTTCCTTTAGACATCACTGAGCATCTTGCACATTTTGTAAGTCACTGCCTCTTCTAACCCAAAGCATATTCTGCTTCTGTAAATTAACGCAAAGGCTGAATTTAACTAATCATTGCCTAATTTTCATAAACTGTCTCCTAGTGCACACACTCAGAACTCAGTTTTTTCAAAAGGTAGAAGGAGAAGGCATGGGGGGGGGGTCTGGAGGGGTGGGGTAGGGAAACCCTGCTCTATTATTTACAGAATCAAGGCTAATTTAATTAAGTATTGACAGAAAGTGCTCAATATTGCAAATAGTTGCCACCCGTTTCTCCTGCAGTCTGGATCTCCTCGTAGTAACTGACTTCACTCCATCTTCCTCTTTGATGTATGAGGCCATAAAACAGGGAGTGAGCAAGTCACCTTCAAAGAGGCCTTTTGTCATTGCAATAACTAGAAGTAATTTATGTTCACCTGGAATTTGGGTTCTCTGTCTCTGACTAGGCAACAGACTGAAATCACAATTTGGATGCCAGAAGCCAATCAGAAGGTCAAAGTGACTCTGAAAGGTATCAGTCTGCTAAAATCTACGATAAGAGAACACCAGCGTCCATGCTCAGCAATTAGACCATCAGCAAAGATTTCAGACGCAGGCTGCCTCTTGTGTATTTGGGATTTACTTCACCTCTGCAGGTATGCTGGGACACCTTCCCCATCATAACCACCATCCAAGTCCCTCCTATCCTTCACGACCCTGTTTAATTCCTGCCTCTTCTAGGAAGCCCTCCCTGACTATCCTAGCCTATGATATATACGGTATACTCTGACTTTACAATTCTTTGGGCACTTGTCACTTTCTCCCTGGGTACGTGCTTTTTTGTGTTTGCATGTCTAGACTCTGCAGATCATGTTTCTGCAGAAATAGGTTTCATCTCACGTGCCAACTCTGATCAATTAGTAGTGGCTGCCTAGAGTGCTAGAGTGAGAACTCCAAGGCTGCAACTGGGCTCAATGGTTAAGAGTGCAGCGATTGATTAACAAGGTCTGCAATGGGCACGGCCAGGAAAAATGAAAATGTGTGGCGTATGTCTGCCCTCTACCCTGTAAACGGTGAATTCTTTAAAGATAGAGTCCATAAACTGCACTTATTTATATTCCCAGGAATATTTGCATAGGCACAGAATGCATGTTCAAAAATTATTTGATGAATAAATATTTCCCATTTTAACAATGACCTAACTCTAATGCATTAATCACATGAGTTCTAATTATGGGTCTTTCAAACAGCCCTTAACACACATAGGTATAGATTTGACTCCCATCAGAAATCTTTCCAAAGCAAGATTTTATATGAAGGATGGCTTTTGACACATCAGTCCCTAAGGTTTCTGAATCTGAAAACGTTAATACTTAATAACTCCTACCATCCATGCAGTTATGAATGATTTTTCAAAGTTTTTGTTCCTCATTTGGTTACTACATGACTTTCATGAGGTAAAAGTTTATTCCCATTTTACAGCTTTGAAATAACTTGTTTAATAGCATAACGATTAGTCAAACCAGAAGATGTAACCCAATAAATATTTACCAATCCTGCAAATAGTAAAATAAGCCCTTAAGGTCCAGGCCAGTGTTTCCTGTAGTTTTTTCCCTGTAGAACACCAGGATTTTTGTAGGGTCACTACATGTCTTCTTGTGATCAAATAAGTTTGGGAGACATTAATAGGTTTCCCTATGGTGGGACTTTTCAGAGCATTTAAGACATTAATGCACTTGGTGAATTGCACAGAGGACCCTCCACATGAAATACTTCCCATCTATTCAACCTAGAACCCCTTTGACAAGAAGCATACAAATGCTACAAAACCTTTTGAGAAATGATTACCTGGGCTCATCAAACTCCCATCCTTAGTTTTTAATCTAAAATTTCCAGCAAGATCACTAAAAGGACAGCAGAGTAGTTAAGAGCTTGGGCTCTAGAATCCAACTAGTTTTAAGTTCTGGCCCCAGCACTTAATGGCTATGACCTTGGTTGAGTCACTGAATCCCCAGCCTTGCTTCCTCACCAGGAACATGCAGATTCTAACAAGGCCTAACTCCTAGGATTGTCACGAGGACTGAATGAGGCAAGGCAGGTAGAGCGCCTAGCTCACATAAGCACTTGATAAATGTTAGCTGATTTTATTGCCAAAGAGGCAGGAAGGTCAGAGTGGAATCTATTTAAAAACAGAACAAAATACCGCAGGTTGGGCTCCCTGGGAGGCAGACTCCAAGATAGAGTTTAGCCTGCAGGAAGCTTTTAGAGGAGTGTCTCAAAGCCAACATCAGTGGAAGGGAAGGGAAGAAAGAGAAAGAAAGTTGACCCACACCCAAAGGGAGAGACCTAGAGATAAACTGACCCTTCAGAATTGTCCCAAGTTGAACTGAGAAGGTCAGGCATGGATCTGTCATTGGATGTGGGCCACCCTAGGAAGGCCTTGGATAAGATGAGTCTCTGCAACTCAGGCTACCAGCACTCCCAGCAGCCAGGACAAGTTCTCCACCGGAGCTACATCTGAGCAGTGCACACAGTGTCTTGCACACAATGTCTACCACGCCAAAAAAAAAGCAAAAGATTCCTCTGACCCTCTGGGAAGGAAAAAGGGGAGTCTGCAGATATCAACCAAATCTAGTCATTTATTCATTCATCATTTATTAATGCCTACCATATGCCAGGCCCTGGGGCTCAGGGCTTATGAATCAGGTACTGATTATATAGCAATAATAATAATAATAATGTCTTCTCTTGACTTTTTAAAGCATGAAAATAAAGATGGGGAAACAGAGAAGGAAGAGATATCAAATCACTTCAAGCCAGGATATATTCTCGGGTGATCAGTCACGTGTCAGCCCAGTATGCAAAGGTGTTAATTTGAATGAAGAAAGGGACATGGCAACTTTTTTCCCCAAAGCAATACATCAAGTTGTTCTTGCGGTGACTGTGTGAGCTTGGCAAACTGTGCGCTACACAAAATTGAATTCCCAGGTTTGGGGAAGCCTGGGCAGGCTCGAGATGCATGAGGATTTATGGCTTTAGGTACTTAAAATGCCTCCCACTAAATTTGTTATGACCTTCTCCCCCTGCCCATGGCCCCAAGTTAACCACAGTCTGGGGCTGAGCAAAGGTAAACGGCACACCAATCAAGCAAAAGCAGCCCCAAAGAGACAGGTCTCTGCCTGGTGGAGGGACAGAGAGAACAAAGTCCTTCATGTCCCCGGAAGCCTTGGCTGTGTTCCTCTCTCCCCTGGAGCGGCTTCAGTCCTCAGGGTCCACTCGCCCTCTGGACCTCTCCCATCCTCTCCATCTTGTCACTCGTCTCCCTAGTGGCCCCTCAAGAACTGTTCTTCTTTAGCACAAGACAGCTTGTCTTTCCCACTGACCATCCCATCTGTTTATGTCATGTCTTCTCGAGAAGCCAGCCAGCTACTCTGCAACTAATATTTCACATTTGCCTAGTACATTACAATTTACTTCTGGGCCTCACGACCAGCCGAGAGGCAGGCACTGCAGAAATGGTGACTCCCACTCCAGAGATGAGGGCACTGAAGCCCAGAGAGGCAAAGTGACTTGCCCAAAGTCACAAAGCAGAAGGGCGGGACCCAAGCCAGGCCCTCTGTGCCACAAACTAGCCTCACCCACTGCCTCTCAGCCCCAGGGACCAGGCCATGGGTTGGCAGTGTGCCTTATACTCAGTAGGACAACTGATCCAAGTCACAGATTGGGGGGATTACCTGGGAATCCACAGGGAGGATGGCCAGCCCCCCAGAGGAGGCCCATGAATACATTACTGTGCAAATATATTATCCAACTTGAGCATACTTGGAGAAGCCAAAGGTTTTTTTTTTTTTCAAGCCAAAAGCAACAGATTAAAAATTTGGACTAAAACAACATAGATTTTTTTAACTCCATTGCCCCAAGTGAACTTAGGAAATCCATGGGCCTCTGAGCCTAAATATTTTTCTTGTCAGTTAAAGTTCTTGTTTTAAAATTTTCCCAGGCACCCTTTTAAGAATGAGTCCTTGGCAGGTATTATTCATTCTACATCTTTTCTTTCACTCAACAGATATTCACTGGGCACCTACAGTGGGCCAGGAGTTGTGCTAAGTGCTGAGGATTCAGCCGAGGACCAGGCAGGCAGATACCTGCCCTCAGGGGGTCTCACAGGCTGGCAGAATAATACGGTGATTAAACAAGTAAGTACAATGCAGAATTTAGAAATATCACTCTTTGTAACTCTGTTCATTGGAGTTTAAAATAGGACAACCTTTATGAAGAGCAATTTGGCAGCAGCTATGAAAATTTTAAATGTGCGTAGCTTAGGACTCAGCAGATGCAAAAGTAAAACGAAACAAACTAAACTAAAACAGCAGATACTAGAGTAAGGGCAAAAGGGTATAGGTATGAAAGGGAGGGAGAGAATGAGGGAGAGAGGGAGGGAGAGAGGGAGGGAGGGAGGGAGGGAGGAAGGAAGGAAGGAAGGAAGGAAGGAAGGAAGGGAGGAAGGGAGGAAGGAAGGAAGGAAGGGAGGAAGGAAGGAAGGAAGGGAGGAAGGGAAGGAAAACTTAAAATACCCATCCAGAGGAGTATAATTTAAAAAGTTATGGTACATTCATACCGTAGAATACGACGTAGTCAATAAATATATGAGATAGACTTGTCTGTACCAACCTGGGGAAACGTTTATAAAATATGCTAAGCGGAAAAAAGCAAGTTGGAAAACAGTGCATCTGTTATACCTATCTATGTATATATGGATACGCCTATATAGGCATATATGGACATCTAAATGTGTATCTATTTAAAGCCAAAGGGGAAAAATCAGCAAGGATACAGACCAAACTGTTACCAGGGAATATCTCTGAGCAGTGGAATGGTGATGGTTTAAATGGATAAACTTTCAAACAATTTGCAAAGTAATCTTACTTTTGTAGTTTTGAAAACCCAGTTTAGCAAAATAAGGAGTATTAAATGTTCTGACAGGGAAAGAAGAGAGAACTGTCTCTGAGCACCAAGCAGGACTTACCCTTCACTTCTTACCATTTTAATCTGCTTATCCTTCAATCTCCAACATTTCCCAGAAGACCCCAAGCATCCTGCAATTTATAACCCCACCTAGTGGCAAAGAGGTGAATTTCAGACGCCAAAACTTAAAGAGAAATACATTGTTTTGCAAAAGGAAGGTGGATGTGGTGGACTTCACAGTGGAATGCTGCAAAACGACTAGTGACAAAAAGGGGTCTTCCAGAGCCCTCCTTAACTCACAGGTCATTATGAGGAGAAAACGAGCCGAGTATGTGCAGAGGCTGCTTCCCAGTTCACACACTTGCTTGTGCAAGAAACACAATTTCTCTTATTTTTTCTAACTCAGCTAAACTTCTATTTTGAGCTCTTATTCTGGCCAGATGGCAGAGACTTATTTTTAGTCAATACAGTGCTATTGGCTCTACCCCACCACCATTCCCAATACACAGTTTACACACATATAACACCAGGACCGGGGGAAAGTTCAAGGGCGGAGGGGTGTCCGGGAGCCAGTGTGCTGGGATTGGGAGTTTAAGTGTACACAGGCTACTGTAAGGTGCCCCATGCCTTCTCACCGAGCTCTTTCTGGCCCAGTGACCCTCCCTTGTTTCTGAGTCAGGAACTCTCTGCACAGTCAGGCCACCCCTGCCTCCCTCCAAGACTGGCCATATCATCTTTTGCCCTTGCTACCCCCTTCCTGGTTCTCCGCCCGGAGGACAGGACGTAGGAAGTCTCTTCCAGATCCGCAGAGTTCACCCACCCTCCCTCACACTGCAGAGTTCACCACCCTCATCACCTCCGCATTAGCCTTCCCCTCCACGCCACAGGGGATCTTCATCTAGTCTGGTAGGGCTGTGGGGAGTGGTAAATCCCCCTGCCCTCCAACACTCCAGAAGACAGTTGATGGGAGCACAAAAACCTGGAAGCTCTACCCCCATTTCCCCTAAGATAAAGAAGCCCGGTACAGAGCAGAGTGGGGTGCAATACAAGGGTGGGGAAAAGGAAAATATACGGAGAAAAGAGTAGAAGCTAATGTGCCATGTGAAAACAGTATAGCATGGTGGTTCAAGGTTTGGTTATATAATTGTCTGGGTCTGAATCCCCACTCTACCACTTACTAGTGGTGGTCAAACTATTTCACTTCTCTTCAGGATACTAGTATCCACCTCAGAGGGCCATTGTAGGAATTAAGTGAGATAACGGGATGCAGACACTGAATCAGTCTTGTCACTGCCATTCTGCTCACAAATAGACTGAAATTTGACATTGGTCCATCATTATTCAATTCAGAGTTCCTTACACACTGCCCTCTACCTAAAGGTGGGAATGTCAATTGTCTGAATGTGAACATCATGCTGAAAGCACTTTTTCTTCTGAGGGAAGAAAGACAGAGAGTAGTGTCACCTTCTATAGTGGAGCCTCTATAAGGAACTTCCAGGTCAACATCTCTTCAGCAATGTTCCCAAGGCTGAGAGAAGCGATGCTTGGAGCTAATGGCAACATCTACTCAAAGCCTCCTCAGGTCTTAGTCTCGAAGATCTTGCTTAGAAAAGCCTTCACACAGATGTATCCTGTTGACACTGGGCATGCCCATGTAGGGGCCTTCCCGGTGACAGGCCCTTCCATGGCCCCCACTTACTATTGATTGAGAAAAGAGGCTACAGAAATACACTGTGACTGCCTAGGCCCTAGCAGTTAATGTCTGGGGAGTAAAGAATGCAGAAACAAAGACAGGACAGTCAGGCAGGAGAGGTGCCATAACTTAAATAATAAATCAGTCACGAGGACCCCCCAGTCCCGCTTTGACAGTAAAGATAAATCTGAGAGACATTCCTAAGTTGTTCTGCAGATACTAAAACCCCCACCAGGTGAAGGAAGTTGACTGCATGCTGACCACCAGCATGTAGCCCCCAGATAGGTTGGAACCAGAAAGTTGACAATGTTGACTCCTGAAATACCACCGTTACCTCACCCATCAACTAATCAGAAGGGTGTCCACGAGTTAGTTATGCACCCCATGACACCCTCCCTCACATTGCATTTAAAAATCCTTCCCCAAAAGCCACTGCAGAGTTCAGGGCTTTTGAGCATTAGCTGCCTGTACTCCTTGCTTGGTGCCTGTAATAAACACTGCACTTTCCTTCACCACAACCCGGTGTCAGTAGATTGGCTTTGCTGGGCATCAGGCAAGTGGACCCAAGTTTGGTTTGGTAATACCATGAAGCCTTGAACCAAGGGAAAGCCCTCTCTCTAAACAGATGAAGGCAATGGTTTTCCCAGCATTAGCATGCATCACCGGGAGGGCTTGTTGTAACAGTTTGCTGGACTCCACCCCTCAGAGTACTAATTCTGCAGGCTGGGGTTGAGGCAATTAATTTACATTTCTAAGAAGTCTCAGGTAATGATGATTTAGCTGATGGGAGACCATTCTCTGAGAACCACTGGATTACAGAAAAACACTGCTCAATAAGAAGAGCTATGAGGAACTTTAAACTAAGACAGGAACTTACATATGTAACTCATTCTCCCTCAGGGTAAGCTCACAGAAATATCACAGGAACGAGTGCAGTGATCTTTGGTATACCTTGCTCTAGAATGAGGGTTTTACATTTATTAGCACTCATTATTCCCATTGGAATGGAAAATGTGACATGGCTGGTGTCTACAAAATTTCCCCAAAATCCAAATACCACTCAAAAACCCACCTGGATAAGAACAGGGAATCCATTAGTCCTATAAATTCTACATACACATTTCCTCCCACCCATGCTCTGAAGATAAAGACTATGCTCCCAGCTCACTCTTATCCCTTCTGTGGATTGGCTCCTCCTTCCACAGACTCAGCAGGGCTAGGCAGCCACTGAACTAGACATCCACCAGCTCACAAGTCCCTTCTCTAGAAAGTTCCCCCTGATCCATGAGAGGAGACAGAAGCCATGAGACCCTACTCTCTTCCATTTCTGATTAGACCAGGAATGAACAGACCCAATCCAAGATTAGCCAATCAGGTTCACTCCTGGGAATCTGAAATTGGGATTCAGAGATATTCAGTCAGTATCTGAAATTGGCTAGACTGATAAGTATGAGGTGGGCAGAATTCACCAAATGGCCTGAGGAGTCGAAGAAACTAATCAATAGAGAAAAAAGAGCAAAGTAACTATGCATAGGTAGAGAGAGAAGATAAATATGTCCCCGTGGCATTCCAGACCCCAGCTTATGTCTCTTCCTGAGGACTTCCTGGGGCCTTCCTTATCCCACCTTCAGGTTCCATGTGACATTTTATGTCCTCATCATTATTTCCCTTTTCTATTTAAATTAGCTCCAGCTAGAATCACTCATTTATTCAGTCCTCGGCTATTTGTTGAACACCTGATCTGAGCCAGGTGCTGTCCTTGGTGCTGGAGAAATGGTGGTGAACACTACAGACACATTCTTGATCCCATGGAGCAATCAGTTCTGTTATTTGCAACCCAGAACACCTAGTATACCTCCTACATCTGCCACAATATAGAGAAATGCACTCACAGAAAGAAAAGTTATAGAAAAATATATACAGTTTATCGAACATCTACTATGTGCCAAGCACCCTGCTAAGTGCTTTACATGCACCATCTCTGACAACAACCCTATGAGGCAGGAATTATTATTATCCCCATTGGCTCAAGGACACACAGGAGTCACACCTGGGTGGTCTAAATCTTCAGAGCTGCTAAGAGAAAAGAGAGAAAGAAAGTGCCAGAACATAAGCAGACACTGGGGAAAGACACATACACACAAACCCATTTACACTCACACACAAACTCGTACACACACAGAATTCAGGCCAGCTATATCAGCACAGACTCAGGCACCCTCTTGGTCTCTGTCAGGTGCTGGCCCCTCTGCTTCATCTCCATCCTATAAGGTGACAAAAATCAGAAATAACCCTCCCTCTTCAGAAATAACCCTGAAGAGCAACTAAGCTTGGCAATACTTTAATTGGACAACGGCCTTCCAAATGTGGCCTCCTGAGAATAGCAGGGATGCATTTCCACCTGTCTTTTAGAAAATGTGCCCTCCCTGGATTGCATATGAATGCTCTTAGGGAAATGCCAGAGAATCACTTTAAATGCTTTCTGCCAGCAGGTCAGCACTTACCCAGTGGACACCTACCTCTCCAGGAGCCCCACTCAGGTTCCCTTGCAGTTCCATCCCAGTCTGCTCCCTGCCAGGCCCAGGAGAGCAGGGAGCAGCTCTGATCTAGGTGGACAGAGATGTGACTAGTCCCTGCCAACAGCCCCTCCCCTCTCAGTACGGACAAGCAAAACACTTGAAGGCTGCCTGAGGCTCTGAGTCTGCAGAGTCTGGGAAGAACACAGGATTCTAACAGGCAGGGGACATTCCAACAAGAGAGGATGGCGAATCAGGGTGCAGAGACCCCCTGTATGCATGTCAGCTTCCTCATCCGGAAAGCTGGGATTCTCTAATCTCCCTTACATCAAAACAGATACCATTTACTGAGCACAAGCACTGCGCTAAACACATTTGCAAGTTATTTGAAAGAACCCTAGTAGATAGAGATGACTGTCCCCATTATATAAGTGACAAAACTGAGGTTCCAGAAGATAAAGCTGGGTTCACTTAGCTAGTCCTGGTTCACATAACTAGCAAATGGCAGAACCGTCACTTTCCAAATTCCATGCTCTTAGCCACGAGCTGGTTTCCCTTGACTTGTGTTTGAGAGGATGAACTGACAGTGAGGAGAAGAGGGCAGAGCCCCCAGTATGTCTTCATAATTTGCCAGCAGTCAGCCTGATCTAGCTGGAACTTTGATTCCTCACCTCCCCACCCCCACCCCCACCCCTTAATTATCTCCTAACCCAGCTGCACACTTCTTAGGGCCATTTTCAGGATCCTAAGACAGGAGGCTTAACCCCAGAAGGCCTTAGCTGCCACCCAGCCCAGCAAGCTCACAGAGCTCTAAAACAAATGTGCTGACAAATCCATACCCCATCATCATTGCTAGAAATTTTTAAAAACAGAAATCTGAGACGTGCTGAGGGAATTGGGAACTGGGAAGTGGTATCAGGGTTTAGGCTTCAAATGCTTCTCTAAAGAACAATAGGAAATGTCTGCCTTAAAGCCCCATAGAGTGAAGCTTTATGATAAATTTGGGAAACCTCTTTGAAACTCTTTCTGTCTCTCCATCCTCTCTGCTGGTAAGCATCACTCACACATTTCATTTAGTATTTTCTGCTTTGCCTTTAGGGTGAGCTCTCTCTCTCTCTCTCTCTCTACTTGTCCTTCCTGAATTCTCAAGGTTCTCAGCAAAAGAAAACAAAACAAAAACAGCCAAATATTCGGTCCTCTATGGGAAAAGAAATCCTCAAAGATACATGTCTCAGAAACAGAATGATATGCTTTTATCTTACATTAGATCAGGTATGTTTCCAGTTACAGAAGAGAACAACCAAACTCTTAACAGCTAATTATAACTCTGATGTTGTCTGAGGTCTGTAGGTCCTTGTCACCCAGAGAAGACAAAATGTAAGGTCTGTTAGGGACAGGCATTTTTGCCCTTTTTTTCCCACTGCTGTATCCCCAGTACCTAGATTACTGCATAACACATTGTAGGTATTCAATAAAATGTTTTAACTCTTTCGGGATCCATCCAGACCTATGAATCAGAAACTCTGGGAATGAGGCCCAGCAATGTGTATTATAACAAGCCTTCCAGGTGATCCTGAGGTTCACTCAACTTTAAAAACCACTGAACTATGATATAGGTCTGTGCTGTTCAATATGGCAGCTACAAGACACACACGGCTATATTTTTATTGATATAATTGACATATAACATTATGTTAGTTTCACATGTACAATGTAATGATCTGATATATTTATACACTGCGAAATGATCACCACAGGAAGTTTACTTAACATCCATCACCACACACAGTAACAAAAAAAATTTTTTCTTATGATGAGGACTTTTAAGATCTACTCTCTTAGCAACTTTCAAATATACAATACAGTGTTAACTATAGTTACTATTAAAATATCTTTAATAAATAGGCAAAATCACCTAAGCATACACAACACACACACACACCCCCTCTGGGGTAGGCAGACTTATAAAATAGCTCCCAGTGATTCCCATTTCCTAGCATTCCTGCCCTTGTATAACTAGCCCTCTCTTTAAGGCTGGGCTATGTGCAGTGACTTGCTTCTAACCAAAATAATATGGCAAAGATGATGGGATGTCATTTCCATGACTAGATGTCACTTCCATGAGTAGGTTACAAAAGATGGTGATTTCTGTCTTACCAGCAAAACTCTCTCTCTCTGGTTAGCTTGGATGAAGCAAGCCGCCATGTTGAAGCCCACATGGCAAGGAAATGAGGGAAACCTTCAGATAATAGCCAGTGAGAAAATGCCATCCTCAGTCCAACAGTCCCCATGGAACTGAATTTTGCTAACAATCACATAAGAGCTTGGAAGCCTATCTTTCCTCAGTTAAGCCTTCAGATGATACCCGCACCTTGGTTGTAATCTTGTACACCCAGGAAAGCTATGCCTGGATTCCTAAGTCACAGAAATGCAAGATAATAAATGCTTGTTGCTTTAAGTTTTAGAGCAATTTATTACACAGCAACAGATAACTAATATTCCCTCACAGTGTAGAAATCCAAAGCCTTCCCCAGCATTTCTGTGAATCACAGACTGCTTATATTTTCCTGTTTCCCCTGGATTTGAACTCTAGGTTTGGTTTGATTTATGAACCAACTCACTGTTCCACCTACACTACCCCTATTCCATACTCCCTCAATGTAGCCATGAACCTCAGTCTCTTCTTTATTTCCAAGTTCTCAGAGAGCAGGTATAATAGGCTAACCAAAAAGCTTAAAAGGAAAAAATAAAGAATGAAATGTCCCTAGGTGCCTTGGAAAAGCTCCAAACTACTGCTGCAGATCTAGAAGGCCATATGTATACATAGAGTTGTGTGCATGCTGAGAAGACCTGAGAAGATCTCAAGTTCTCATCTCTGGCTAACACTGAGGCTCTATTCAAGCAGGAAGTTAAGTCTGTACACCCAGGAAAGCTATGACTGGCAGCTGTAAACAGCCTGGCTCAGCACTGAACATGTGTCCCAACATAAACACAGAGTCCCTAAGCAAAGCCTGGGAGATGTACTGGCCCCAGACTTTTAAGGAAATCTCTACCCAATCATTCCCCAACAAGGAAATTAAAATTGTATTCTAGAAAATATCTATATTTAACACAAAAGAAGGCAGCAATAGAGGAACAGAGGAACAAAAAAATATCAGCTGTATAGGAAACAGTAAAGTTGCAGGCATAAATTTCACCTTCTTGGTGATTACATTAAATGTTAATGAATTAAACACTCCAATTAAAAGGCAAAGCTTGGCAAAATGGATTTTTTCTTTTAACGATCCAACTGTACACTGTCTATACAAGACACTTCGGATTCAAAACACAAACAGGTTGAAAGTAAAAGGATTGGAAAAGATATACCAAGCAAACAGTAACCAAGAGGGAGCTGAAATGGCTATACTAATATCAGATAAAATAGATCTTAAGACAAAAATTGTTACTAGAGACAAAATTTCTAAGTCAATCAATGAAGAATACATAACAATTATGTGTATACCTAATGTGTATGACAGAATCCGAAAATACACGAAGAAAAAACTAACAGAATTGAAGAGAGAAATAGACAATTCAAAAGAGACTTAGCAGACACATCAACCAAATGCAATGCATGTACCTCAATTGGGTCCTGATTTAGACAAATTTTATGTGTGTGTGTATATATATATATATATATATATATATACACACACACACACACACACACACATACACACACACATGCAAGAAAATCAGGGAAATATGAACACTGAATGAATATTTGATGATATTAAGGAATTACTGTTAATTTTTTAGGTGTGATAAGGGTATTGCAGTTATGCTAAAAAAAAAGACTTCTTTTCTTTTAGAGGCATATTCTGAAATATTTTTAGATAACTTTATACGATGTATGCAATCTGGAAGGAGGAGGCAGAATATGAGGACTAGATCAAACAAGATTACTTATGAGTGGATAATTAACGTTGCTGGGTGGTGGGTCCATGGCAGTCCATTTTATTATTCTTTCTTCTTATGGATATATTCAAAGCGTTCCATAATAAAAGGCTAAAAAAGGCAGAACAAAGCTACCTGACTGCTCACTCTGAGAAGCACCAGGACCAAAAAGATTACTATTTGTCCATCCACTCAAAATTCATTTGTTGATTATTTACTATGAGTAAGTCACGGGGATAAACATGATCCCAAGTAGGCACAGATAAAAATAATTATAAACAAAGAATGGAAGATGTGTCATAAGAGAGGCCCAAATGCAGGGCTACAAGGAACTCGTGAGGGAGAGATTATTACTGATAGGGACAAGGGCAAGCCTGAAATCATAGAATATTAAGCAGGAAGAGTCTCCATCGGAATCATCTTATTTACATTTGAAAAATCTGAACTCCAGAGAGAGGAAGTCAATTTCCCCAGTTACCACAGCAACATTCTAAAAGAGCTGGGATTTATTTGTTCTGTAGCTGACATTCACAGAGAGCTTATTATGTCCTGACACCTTGCTTAGAACTTCACACATATCATTTCATTTAATCCTCACAATGTATTCCATTATTATCCCATTGTACAGAGGAGAAAACAGAGGCTCAGAGAGGTTAAGTGACTTACCCAAGTCAACACAGCTAGGAAGTGGCAGAGCTGGGTCTCAAACCTAGACAGTTTGTCTCCAGAGCCTTTTCTCTTCTCACTATAATGGGATTTAACCCAGAGTTCCTTCCATCACTCTGTGCTGGGTTATGCTGTAATAGGATACAGAGAGAGAGAGGAACAGATGTTTCAGGCAGAGGAAATGGAGGAGATTCAACTAACACTACTACTTTGCCCTATAGGGCTTTCTAGGACTGAGCACCTAGAGAAAAGAACCCTATTGCATTAATAATTTTATGCCACTAAACCATGGTTGCCTCATATAAATGAACAAAATTTGTCCACTGTAACCACTTTCCATACAGTGCTCTCTGACTCCTTGCTCTGGTTTTCTGCACTTGAGAAACAAAGCCCAGTTGTTGGGCTGCAATTCACAGGCCTACGAGACCTGTGCTTGCCCAGCTTCAAGACCAAAGAAAAAGCCTGGAGTCAGCAACAGAGACATCAGTGGTTTAACAGATTCGGCGGGGGGCAGAGGGGGTGCTTACATGTCTTAAGCAAAGTCCTGGAGTGATTCCCCACCATGTGCGGTGGACAGGAGGCAGGACGTGGTGGTAGTCTTTGCTTGGGGTGGGGGGTATTACCAGTTATAGGGGAATTGATGTCTGGTAGACTCATTAGTTACCAGGAAAACCAGTAGAGGGGCACTCCCCTCACCACTCCTTTGATAAGAACAATCACTAGCTAGGCCTGGGGCAAGTACGTAGGAAGATCAGTCATATGCATAGGGTACAGGTGAAGCAGGCACTGGTTGGGCAGGGGATGTACAGAGAGCAAGAGAGCAAACATCTTCAGTGGCCTGACCATACACCAGTTATCTCAGCCCTGCTGAGGGTCGCCAAGCCTCCTCTGGCAGTCCTTCCCCACTCCCAGCTGGACTGCAGCATGGAAGGCTCCAGGGGCCGAGCCCTCACATGCTCCCTAGCTCTTTCCTCCTCTTAGAGGGGCTCAGTGGCATCATGGAAAGCTGGGCTCTCATCTTTAGCACTAGCACAGCTCACCAAGTGACCCTGAGGAAATCATTCAACCTGGACCTCAGTTTCCCATATCTTTCACATAAAAGGGGTTAAACCAAATGAGCTTTAAAAAGGCATATTCTTCTATAAAAATATTGAATCACTATGCTGTACACCTGAAACTAATATAATATTGTAAATCAACTATACTTCAATTTTTTTAAAAGGCATATTCCTCTCGGACAAGGCATAATTCCATGAAATCAGGGAGTGAGAAGGAGACACTTAAAAAAAAATTCTCTATCAAGAGAAACAAAAAAATTTATAAACCAAATATAAAACTGAAAATTAAATATATATATAATAAATAAATATACACATGCTTATTCACTATACAGTGTTAGGGCACAGCGCTATTTTATGCCACTATTGGACACAGAATATCAGACAGACAGGCTGGAGTTTGTAGCCCAGCTTTGCCAAGCACTGGATATGTTACCTCCTTGATTATAATAATAACAACAATAATAGTTAATAGTCGTTGAATACTGCCTACATGTCACGAACTCAACACTCTACAGTGCCCTCTGGGGAAAATCATTTAAGCTTCAGTTACCACATCTATAATAAGAATGAATGGAAGCACACCATAATACAGTAGCAGTAACATTATAGTCTTCTCAGCAAAGACTTTCTAAAATCATATTATGTTATTTTGAACAAAGTGTAAGCTTGTTGAGAACAACTGCTTCATCATCATCCAGGCTAATGCAATGTTAGCATTATTATTTTTGTTAGAGAAAAAAAATTTTGTTAGCAAAAAAAAAATCTATTCAAATGTTTGTCTTTACTTTTCTTGAAAACTACTATTTTTAAATGTCATCTTATATCTTTTGGGTTGTCCATTCCAATAGCAATAATAGTAATAAATGTATTATCTCCTTACCTTTCCCATTATTATTCCAAAATAAATTCTAACAAATTCAGGTAGCTCATCATGAGATGCCACAAAGAGCAAATGAACAAAAATAAAAAACATCTGTGAGACAGGCAGGCTCTATTGAAAAGCTAGAGCCAAAAACTGAAGAATTTAAAACCATCTGTATCACAATTAGACACTCAGTTGTTCTTACCAGGCTCTAAAGAATTAAGACTATTTCCACTATCACATGGCTATGCTCTCTCAATTGGGTTTTATTATTTTTAGTGATTCAACTACAGAATCAGAAGAGTGCTCAGAGATCAACCAGTTCAGTCCCCTTTCAGTTCCAATCCTTATGTTCAGGAGAGAAAAATAAGACCCCAAAAAACAATCAGGCAGCCAATCAACTATTAGCTGTTGCACACTTATTATCATTTGCAAACCTCTCTCTAGGTTCTTGGGATACCTCATGAACAAAAGAACACTAAAGATAATCCCTGCCCTCATGACACACATTGTGGCAGGGACAAGTGACTCGTCCAAATAACACTTCAAACAGGGACAAAACTAGGTCACCCTACATCTAGACCTGGGCTAGAACATTTATACCCAGTGACCAGACACCTTGGTTTACATCAACATTTGAATCATACCTGTGATTAGGATTATTCTTCCCACATTTTGTCCAACAGGCCTTCAAAACTTTCCTTCAATTCCATCTCTTTGGCAGAGACATAAATTTCTGATTGCCAGATCAATCTGAGTTAATTACAGTGTGCTTAACCTATCTAGACAATGCAGTGTCACAGACTATAATAATTATGTCTTATAATGTGTGTAATGCTGAAAAGTTTACAAAGTTTTTTGGAATCATTTGGGAATTAGGTATCCATGCAAGGTATTCCCATATTACCCTATGCTTTCATTATAGTATTTCTTGTGTTACATTTTGTAAGTGCTTATTTTCTATCTCCCTCTCTAAACTGAAAGCTCCATGATGGGGCAGGGGCATCTGTGTGCCCCATTAGATCGATATCTGAAAGCTCCATGATGGGGCAGGGGCATCTGTGTGCCCCATTAGATCGATATCTAGCCCTAAGCCAGACACATGATTGGCATTCAATCCATATTTATAGGTTGAATGAATAAATGATCTATTTTCTCTCTCAATCTTCTTGATGACCCTTTGAAGTGGGTAGAGATTACTACTACATTTTACTGGACTGAGAACTGAGACTCAAAGTCCAGGTCACATCTCCAAGGTCACGCAGATGGTCATAATAAAACCTGATTTCCTGACAATTATTCTATGACTTTATGTTTCTTGTAGACTAGAACCACATGTTTTCCATCTCTGAGCCCTTCACAGAGTTGGTCACAGCATCTGGCCCCTAAGGAGGCAGTAGTAAACCTATTATTAAAAATTATTATTGATGAAATAGACTTTAAGTCAAAAATCTGTCTTAAGAGAAAAAGAAGGACATTATATAATGATAAGAGGATCAATATACCAGGAAGATATAACAGAACCTAACATCACAGAACCTAAATATATAAAGCAAACATTGACAAAACTGAAGGGTGAAAAAGACAGCAATACAATAATAGTAAGGAACTTCAATACTCCACTTTAAATAATGGATAGAATATCCAGACAAAAAGATCAATAAGGAAACAGAGGATTTGAACACACCATAGATCAAATGGATGTAAAAAACATATATAGAACATTCTACCTAACAGCAGCAAAATACATATTATTTTCATGTTTACACAGAACTTTCTCCAGGACAGACCACATCTTAGGTCACAAAACAAGTCTTAACAAATTTAAGAAGACTAAAATCATACTAGGTATCTTTTCTTACAACAGTGGAATAAAACTAGAAGAAATGGATAAATTCCTAAAAACACACAACCTACCAAGACTACCATGAAAAAATAGAAAGTTTGAAAAGACCTAAAATGAGTATGGAGATTAACTCAGTAATCAAAAACCTCCCAACAAAGAAAAGCCCAGGACCAGATGGCTTCACAGGGGAATTCTACCAAACATTCAGAGAAGAATTAATGCCAATCCTCAAACTCATTGAAAAAATTTAAGAGGAGGGAACACTTTCAAACTCATTTTAAGAGGACAGTATCACCCTAATAACAAAGCCAGACAAAGACACCACAAGAAAACTACAGGCCAATATCCCTGATGAATACAAATACAAAAATCCTCAACAAAATACTATCAAACCAAATCCAACACATTAAAAGGATCATACATCATGATGAAGTGGGATTTGTCACTGGAATGCAAGAATGGTTCAACATACAAAAATCAATTAATGTGATACACAACATTAATTAAATAAAGGATAAAAATCACACAATCATCTCAATAGATGCAGAAAAAGCATTTGACAAAATTCAGTACTCATTCATGATAAAAACTGTCAACAAACTAGTAATAGAAAGAAAGTACCTCAACAAAATAAAGGCCATATATGAAAAGCCCATAGCTAACATCATTCTCAAGGTGAAAAACTAAAAGCTCCTTGAAGATCAGAAACAAGGCAAGGATACCCATTCTTAACACTTCTATTCAACATAATACTAGAAGTCCTAGCCAGAGTAGTTATACAAGAAAAAGAAATAAAAGGTGTTCAAACTGGAAAGGAAGAAGCAAAATTGTGCCTGTTTGCAAATGGATATAATCTTATATATAGAAAACCCTAAAGATGCCATTAAAAAAACTATAAGAACCAATAGACAAATTCAGTGAAGTTTTGGGATACTAAAAAAAAAATCAACAAATTATCTGAAAAGGAAATTAAGAAAACAATCTCACTTACAATTACACCAAAAAGAATAAGATATATAGGACTAAAGTTAACTAACAGAGGTGAAAAACTTGTACACTAAAAACTACAAAATACTGATGAAAGAAATTAAAGACACAAACAAATGGAAAGACATCCAGTGTTCACGGATTAGAAACCTTAATATTGTTAAAATGTCCATAATACCCAAAGTGATCTAGTGATTCTATGCAGTCTCTACCAAAATCCTAATGGCATTCTTCATATATATATATAAATATATTTATTTATTTATTTATTTATTTATTTATTTATTTATTGGAGTATAATTGCTTTACAATGTTGTGTTAGTTTCTGCTGTACAACAAAGGGAATCAGCTATATATATACATATTTCCCCATATCCCCTCCCTCTTGAGCCTCCCTCCCACCCTCTCTATCCCATCCCTCTAGGTCATCACAAAGCATCAAGCTTCTCTCCCTGTGCTATGCAGCAGCTTCCCACTAGCCACCCATTTTATATTTGGTAGTGTATATATGTCAATGCTACTCTCTCACTTAGTCCCATCTTCCCCTTCTCCCCCTGTGTCCTCAAGTCCATTCTCTACGTCTGCATCTTTATTCCTGCCCTGCCACTAGGTTCATCAGTACCTTTTTTTTTAGATTCCTAATGGCATTCCTTAATAGAAAAACAATTTTAAAATTCATTTGAAACCACAAAAGACCAGGATTAGCCAAATCAATTTTGAGAAAGAAGAACAAAGCTGGAGGGATCACAATTCCAGATTTCAAAATATATTACAAAGCTACAGTAATCAAAACAGTGTGGTGGGGTGGCTTCACTGGTGGTGCAGTGGTTGAGAATCTGCCTGCCAGTGCAGGGGACACGGGTTCAAGCCCTGGTCTGGGAAGATCCCACATGCCGTGGAGCAACTGGGCCCATGAGCCACAACTACTGAGCCTGCGCGTCTGGAGCTTGTGCCCCGCAACAAGAGAGGCCGTGACAGTGAGAGGCCCGCGCACCGCAATGAAGAGTGGCCCCTGCTCACCGCAACTAGAGAAAGCCCTCACACAGAAACGAAGACCCAACACAGCCAAAAATAAAATAAATAAATAAATAAATTTATTAAAAAAAAAAAAAAACAGTATGGTGACTTCCGTGGTGGTGCAGTGGTTAATAATCTGCCTGCCAATGCAGGGTACATGGGTTCGAGCCCTGGTCTGGGAAGATCCCACATGCCATGGAGCAACAAAGCCCGTGTGCCACAACAACTGAGCCTGTGCTCTAGAGCCCACGAGCCACAACTACTGAGCCCGCATGCCACAACTACTGAAGCCCGTGAACCTAGAGCCCGTGCTCCGCTACAAGAGAAGTCACTGCAATGAGAAGCTCGCACACCACAACGAAGAGTAGCCTCTGCTCGCCGCAACTAGAGAAAGCCCACACGCAGCAACAAAGACCCAATGGAGCCAAAAATAAAATTAATTAATTAATTTTTTTAAAAAAACTGTATGGTACTGGCATAAAGACAAACATATAGACCAGTGGAACAGAATAGAGAACCCATAAATAAATCTACACATGTACAATCAAATTATCTTTGACAAAGTTGACAAGAATACATAATGGGGAATGGATTGTTTCTTCAACAAATGGTGTTGGGAAAACTGGATAGCTACATGCAAAAGAAGGAAATTGGACCTTTATCTTATATCATAAACAAAAATCTACTCAAAATATATTCAAGACTTAAACATAACACCTGAAACTGTAAAACTCCTAGAAGAAAACATAGAAGAAAAGCTTCATAACATTGGTCTCAGCAATGATTTCATGGATATGACACCAAAAACACAGTCAACAAAAGCAAAAATAGATGAAAACAGATGAGGCTAAAAAGCTTCTGCACAGCAAAGGAAACAATCAACAGAGTAAAAAAGGCACCCTATGGAATGGGAGAAAATATTTACAAACCTTTTATGTGATAAGGAGTTAATCTTCAAAATATATATGAAACTCCTATAACTCAATAGGAAACAAACAAACAAACAAAAAACTAATGTAGGCTAAGGACTTGAATAGACACATAGACACTTCTCCAAAGAAGACATACAAATGGCCAAAAAGTATATGAAAAAATGTTCAATGACACTAATTGTGTGGGAATGCAAATCAAAACCACAATGAGATATCACCTCATACCTCTCAGGATAGTTACTATCAAAAAAACACAAAAGACAACAAGTGTTGGTGAGCTTGTGGAGAAACTGGAACCTTTGTACACTGTTGGTGGGAATGCAAAATGGTGCAGCCACTATGGAAAATAGTATAGAGTTTCCTCAAAAAATTAAAAATAGAACTACAACACGATCCAGCAACTCCACTTCTGGATATTTACCCAAATGAACTGAAATCATGATCTCAAAGAAATATTAGCACTCCCATGTTCAGCTGATTATGTGCAGCCCTATTCACAATATTCAAGATGTGGAAACAACCTGAATATCCATTGACAGATGAATGGATAAAGAAAATGAGATATATACATATATGGACTATTATTAAGCCTTAAAAAGGAAGTTCTGACACATGCTACAACATGGATGAAACTTGAAGACATTATACTATGTGAAATAAACCAGTTATAGAAAGACAAATACTGCATAATTCCACTCATATGAGGTATCTAAAATAGTCAAATTCATAAAACTAGAGAGTGGAATGATGGTTGCCAGGGGCTGGAGAGAGGGGGAAATGAGGAGTTACTAATCAACAGGCATAAAGTTTCAGTTAAGTCAGATGAGAAAGCTCTAGAATTACTATAAAACATTGTACCTATAGTCAACAATACTGTATTATATACTTAAAAATCTGTTAAGAGGTTAGATCCCATGTTAAGTGTTCTTACCACAATAAAATTTAAAAATTTTAAAGAAGTGTTATTATTATTATTATTATTATTATTATCAAGAAGAAGAAGAAATAAAAATAATTTGCTAAAAGAAAGAAGCTCTGGAGTCAGACGGTTCAAATCCCAACCCTGCCAGTTACTAGCTGAGGGACCTTGGGTGGGCTTCTTCATATACTTATACATCATATAAAAAGAACATCATAGTTCCTATCACCAAGGAGGCTGGGAGGATTAAAAGAGATATCGCATGTAGAGGTCAACACAACATTGGCATTTCCCATGCAAGACCTTCAGGCCAAGGCCCCCTCCCCAGACCCACAGAAAAGGCAAAGCCTTCTTCAAACTTGCTCATATCGTGCAGATGTACCAAACCAGGGGCTTCTAAGACCTGGATGCTCACAAAGTGGTCCCCACCTGGACAGGAGGCCCTCGTAATCCCATTCAAAGTCCCTGAAAGGCTTCTTCCCAGCCTCTGCTCAACTCAAAGTTTGCTTGTCAACTCCTACAGGTTCCTGCAGCTTCACCTGGTGGTTTGTGTATGAAAAACTCTAAATGCCTCAGTTGGCATATGAATAAAGGAAATGTTTTGGTTTTTTTTTTAAATGTTATTTACGTATTTATTTATGGCTGTGTTGGGTCTTCGTTTCTGTGCGAGGGCTTTCTCTAGTTGTGGTAAGCAGGGGCCACTCTTCATCGCGGTGCGCGGGCCTCTCACTATCGCGGCCTCTCTTGTTGCGGAGCACAGGCTCCAGACGCGCAGGCTCAGCAATTGTGGCTCACGGGCCTAGTCACTCCGCGGCATGTGGGATCTTCCCAGACCAGGGCTCGAACCCGTGTCCCCTGCATCGGCAGGCAGATTCTCAACCACTGCACCACCAGGGAAGCCCAGGAAATGCTTTTTGTTCAAACTAAAACCTTTGAAGAAACAAGCCAGGGGCTGACATAAGAGAGCAGCCTGACAGTCAGCACAGGCCAAGTAAATAGACTAACAGTATTAATAGAACTATGTGAACAATAGGAGGCACCATAACTCTCCCACATATCCCCAAATAAACAAAGCCCCAATCCACAAGCACCACAGACTGGATGACAGCAGGCTGGAAAATGCTGCCTAGAAATCAATCCCCAGTCTTTGTTCTGTTTTCCAAATCATTTAGCACAGAGACATTTGCTACATTGGACCTTCTGACATGAAAGCCACCGCTAAATAGTTCTGACAATTCTTGAGTGCTATTTATTGTAGTTTATGACCTCTACAAGGGAAAAGCTTGCAGCTGCTCTTCGAAACCCAACACTTTTTTAAACCTTCATTCATTTAACAAATATTTACTGGACACTCACTCTGTGTCACTGAACTAGATCCTGAGGATCTAGCAGCAGCAAACAAAACAGAAATGGTTCCTGCCCTCAGGGAAACTATATTCTAATGGCACAGACAGACAAAAGCAAGTAGACAAAGAAACAAAATAATTACTAATTGCGGTAAGTTCTACAAAGGAAGCAAATGAGGAATTGACATGGGGAATAATAGTAAAGTTTGAGGAAAGAGATAACATTTTAGCTAACATTCAAAGAACAAGGACGGAAAGCCATGAAAAGAGATGGCGCTTGTATAATTCCATTTGTATAGAATGTCCAGAAAAGCAAATCTATAGATACAGAAAGTAGATTAGTGGTTGCCTAGGGCTGGGGGTGTGAATGGGGAGTGAGTGTAAACAGGCATGAGGTTTCTTTTTGGGGTGATGGAAATGTTCTAAAATTAGATTGTGGTTGGTGATTGCACAACTGTAAATGTATGAAAATCACTGAATAGCATATAAAATAGGTGAATTTTATGATATAAAATTATCTCAATAAAGTGACAGAGACAGAAAATGGATGGATGGATAGATGGATGGATGGATGGATGACAGATAGATAGATAGATAACAGAAATATACAGACAGATAGATGGACAGATGGATGGGTAGATTGATGATAGAAAGAGAGAGAGACTGAGACAGAGACTAAAGCCGAGGATACAGTCTTTTCTGAGGGCTCCTGAGCAGCTCTCACCAAACTCACACAGTGCTTCTCCTGGGTTAGCCAAGATTCTGATCCCTGATATCAGTATGGAGGTTCCTTAAAAAATTAAAAATAGAATTACCATATGATCCACCAATCCCACTCCTGGGCATATATCCAGACAAAACTATAATTCAAAAAGATACATGCACCCTTATGTTCATTGCAACACTATTTACAATAGCCAAGACACGGAAGCAACTTAAGTGTCCATCAACAGATGAATGGATAAAGGAGATGTGGTACATATACACAATGAAATACTACTCAGCCATAAAAAAGAATGAAATAATGCCATTTGCAACAACATGGATGGGCCTAGAGTTTACCATACTAAGTGAAATAAAGTCAGACAGGGAAAGACAAATATCATATATCACTTATATGTGGAATCTAAAAAAAAATGATACAAATGTACTTATTTACAAAACAGAAAGAGACTCACAGACATAGAAAACAAACTTACGGTTACCAAAAGGGAAAGGGGGGTGGGGGAGGGATAAATTAGGAGGTTGCGATTAACATATGCATACTACTATATATAAAATAGATAACCAACAAGGACCTACTATATAGCACAGGGAACTATACTCAATATTTTGTAATAAGCTACAAGGGAAAAGAATCTAAAAAGGAATATATATATTAGTTAGTTCCTGAAACTAACACAATATTGTAAATCAACAATACGTCAATAAAATAAATAAATAAAAATAAAATGGAGAAAAAAAATATTCTGATTCCTGAATTAAAGGGACTCTATAGGAGAGAACAGAGGTTTTTTTCCTTACTTATCTTTCTGGTGGCTTTGATTCAAAACAGAGACCATATATTAATTACTAAGAGTCATACTTAATCTGAGCCTATCTGCATAACAATTAAACTGTTCCTGAATTTCGGTTCAGGAGAGACAGAAAGAGAGATGGGAAGATCATCTCAGGTGGAGGGAACAGCATGCACAAGTGTTCTCATGAGGGAAGGCACCTGGCACGTGCGAGGACTGAGGGAACCACTGTTCTGGAATCAGCGAGAGGTAGGCAAGTGAAGAGAACAGGGCCACCAGGTCACACGAGGCCTCCATGGCCATGGTAAGGAACAAGGTGCTTTCCACTCTACAAAGTGGACTCGCTGTATTCGCCCTTCAAGTTATTCATGTTTTGATGAAGAAACAAAAGGCAGAATATAGAGAGATGATACATCCTTGATGTTTTATAATGTCCTGCCCGACACAATCTCCCATTGGCTCTGCCAACAACCCAGTCAGAAGACACGGTTTTATGAACTTCAGTTAGGAGATGAGGAAACTGATACATAATGAAGTTAAACTGACTTGCCCAGGTTGACACAGCCATTAACATGGAAGCTAGGAACCACCTTTATTTTATAAACAAATTCTCCCCATTTTCAAACTTGTGGTTTACCAAAATCCACATTACCAATCTCCCTATATTAGTTATCCAACTCAGCATAACAAACCTCCCCAAAACTCAGTAGCTCAACACAACCCTTAATGTTGCCCAGGAATCGATGGGACAGCTGGGCGATTCTGTTGATCTAGACCAGACTCAACCAATCTTCACTGGCCTTGTTCACATGTCTGTCACCTGGCTGGTCAGCTGGGACCCAGCTGGTCTAACTAACATGCCAAGCCAACAGGCTGACTGGTGGCTGAAGGCAAAGGAAGTGATTGGGCCACATATATTTTATCATATCGTATTATGGCAATAGGCTAGCTGAGGCGTTTTACATGGCAACCGTAAGGTTCCAAGCGAGCAAGTGGAAACATGCAGTGCTTCTTGAGACCTAGGCTTAGAACTGGTACCCACCTCTTCTGCTGCATTCTATTGGCTAAAGAAAGGGACAAGTCCAGCCCAGAATCAAGGGGAAGAAAAACAGATTTTACCTCTTAATGGGAAGAGGTACAAAGACCCATTGCAAGCCAAGAATACAGGGAGGAATGAAGGATTATTACCATTTTTGCAATCTACTATAATCCCATTCCCACAAAGAGCAAGAAGTAAAGTTCCCCTAAAGGACTACTGATCAGGAATTATTCCTGGAGTCTCACTGCCCTCTCTGGTCATCTCTGGTTGTGAGGAAGCAAGAGAGGATTATAATATCTGTTCATCAGTTTTTCTTCCCCTACCGACACCTCTTTCTTAGAGTCTCCTTGAGGGCCTCTGGCTCAACCCCTCCACCCTGGCCATAGCTCACCAGATGGATGGACAGGATGAACATTTCACGCAACCTGGCCAAAGACACTGTATTTGTTCCCTAGGGCTGCTATAACAAAGTACCACAATGGAGTGGCTTGAAACAACAGAAATTTATTCTCTCACAGTTCCGAAGGCTGGAAGTCCAAAATGAAAGTGTTAGCGGGGTTGGTTCATATTTCATGTTCTAGGGAAAATTTTTGTCCCATGCTTCTCTCCTAGCTTCTGACAGCTCCTGGCAATGCTTGGCATCTCATGGCTTGTGGCAATATAACTCCAATCTTTGCTTCTGTTCCCACATGGCATTCTCCCCTGTGCCTATGTCTCTTCTGTTTCATCTTCTTATAAGGACCCTAGTCATTGGATTAGGGTGCACCTTAATCCAGTAGGACCTCTTTTTAATGAATTACATCTTCAAAAATGTTATTTCCAAATAAAGTCACATTCTGAGGTTCCAGGTCAACATGCATTTTGGGGGATATCATTCAACCCAGTACAGGGATTCTCTGTCCCAGGTATTTGGAATTAAGACTTGGAAACACTTATTTGTCTTTGTTAATTCTGGAACAAAAGAGACATGTAAGGAGCTGGAATGGCCATTTCCTTCCATGTATGTAAAACAGAGAAAGTCAAACTACAGAGAGGAAAAGAGTGAAGCAGATTTTTAGAAAGAAGCAGAGATGACAAAACATGCTGAGATGGACAGAAAGACAAAGAGAGACACAGACCTTCCATCTTGGTTTCTCAGGGTCTTCAGAGCCCTGGCTCAGTTCCTCACAGGACCAGGTTGCACTCTCTACCTTCAAACTCCAATAGATACTGTCATATCCTTCCAATAAACTTCTCTCTTTGGTGTAAGTTAGTGTGAATGGATTCTGTTAATTGCAACCTAAAAACTTCCACACAGCCAGAGATGACTTCTTTATCCTGCCGAGATGTTTCTGGTGGCCAGCCTGGCTGGGGGTGCCACAGGAAGATGTCAATCATGAAGTGGACAGTCTTATCCTGGATATTGCTGTTGTCTCTGTTCATTGCACAATGTTACACACGGTGGTTAGGTTCCCAGACCAGCCCCCAAACGATCTTTAATCTTACAATGCTGTTAGCATGCTAACTCAGTTACAGAACAAGTAGATTAATAAGTCAATGTATAAAACTGCATTCAAATATGTCAAATAAACTCACAAAATCTCCTTTACAGCCTGCCAAAATTAGGGATGTCTCCTCTCCCTACTCATTCTTTGTCTTTTGTTTTGTTTTTAATTTTTCAGGAAACAGAGATAGAGACTGCTCAAAGTGTTTTCACTCTCCTTGTAATCTCAATTGCAGTGTTCAGTGATGTCATAATATGTAATGGACAATTTGGCCACTCAGTATCCTGTGAACATCCGATAAGTCCATCATTTCCAAGGAACAAGCCAGAACTCACTTTCCCAGCCTCCCTTGCAGCTCAAGTTTAAGTGTATGACCTAGCTTTGCCAACCTGATACAAGTAAGCCTTAAATTTGGAAAGGAACCACATGGGAAAGCAGCACTATGCCAAATCCACATTTTAATGAACAAAGTTGTGAAAGTATCTAAGGGACATTTGTGACAGAGCTTCTGTTCCTAACATTACCAGTGAAAGCACCAGTTTTTATGCTAAGCGGTTGTGCTGTCCTCATTGTAGTGTCCCCAAAGTGTCATTTGGGCTTTGTTTCTGAATAAATAGCCAGCCTCAAGCTTCATCTCTGGCCTTCTCTGAGATTCTGTGAGCCTCCTGTTTCCTTTAATGAAACCCTTTCTCAAATAAACCAGCAAAAGTGGATTCTGTTGCTTTGAATTAAGAACCCTGACTGAGGGCTTCCCTGGTGGCGCAGTGGTTGAGAGTCTGCCTGCCAATGCAGGGGACACGGGTTCGAGCCCTGGTCTGGGAGGATCCCACATGCCACGGAGCGACTGGGCCCGTGAGCCACAATTGCTGAGCCTGCGCGTCTGGAGCCTGTGCTCCGCAACAAGAGAGGCCGCGACAGTGAGAGGCCCGCACACCGCGATGAAGAGTGGCCCCCGCTCGCCACAACCAAAGAAAGCCCTTGCACAGAAACGAAGACCCAACACAGCCAAAAATAAATAAATAAATTAATTTAAAAAAAAAAAAAATCTCTTTAAAAAAAAAAAAAAAAGAACCCTGACTGAGAGAAGATATTTCTGGTAGTATTGCTCCTACCTTCTACCAAAAGTAGGATTCTTCAACCATCTAGACTATCTTGAGCACTTGAGCTGGATTGTCTCACATAGCCTCAGATGTGGGTAACAGGACTGTTCTGACACCTTTCATTGTTTGCCTCTTAAAAGCAACTTAGAATCCATGGCGGCATCCCCCATCAAAACTGAAAGGTATATTTTTCATATATGTTATAAAGATATAAATACAAATAAGCATAATTTCTAAATATTGGGGCTTTAAACAATGATTTTTCAGAAACTATATAATCTACCCCTTATTACAAAAATGCAGCCTATCTTTTATGAGGGGCACCAAGACCTCAGCTTATCTTGCTTGACAGTAGTCATCGTAGTCTTTCAAACTCATCTGTTCTCACTGGAAGGAAAAAGTATGACATTCCAGTGACAGGTGTTTCAGGTTCCACAAAGGGTATCTTTCCAGGGGTCTTCCATAACTCAATCCATTTGTACATTTTTTTTTCTGTGAATTTAATTTTTCTGTGATATCTGATCATGCCACTCCACTGAGTAAAACTCAAGTCATTCTGTACTGACTTTGGAAAAAAGTCCAAATTCCTTAGCATTATACATAAGGCCAAACAATGCCTGTCTCTCCAGCCCCATGTCTTGCTATGCTTTAAAACTCTACTCCTTGTCTCCAACATTCCGCTCTCAGCTATACTCCACTACTTGTGCTTCATTCACTGAATGGGGTATACTGTTCCTTGCCTCTGTAGCCTTGCTCACACTGCTCCATCTGCCAAGAGTCACCTACTGTACTTTGCCCAAATGATAAACACTTATCCTTTTATCGATACCCAACACCAGTGTCAACTACTCTAGAGTATCTGCATATTCACATATGGATTTCATTTGATAAGAACTCTTTCATTTGTAAGTTAACAAATCATTCATACTGTCTTGAATTGGGAAAATGATTTGAACACTTTACAAAAGAAGATTTACAAGTGGCCAATAAGCACATGAAAATATATTCACTATCATTAGTCATAATAGAAATGCAAATTAAAATCTCAATGAGATACCATTTGACAACCATTAGAACGGTTAAAATTATAAGAACTGACAAAAAGAATGTTGGCTAGGATATGGAAAAACTGGTACTCTCAAAAATTGCTGATGGGAGTGTAAAATGGTATAGGTACTTTGAAGAACTGTTTGCCACTTTCTTCTAAAATTAAACACATATCTACCTATGACCCAGCAATTCCATCTCTGGATACTTATCCATGAGAAATAAAAATATAAGTCTACAAAAACACTCATACAAGTATATTCAAAGCAGCCCTATCATAATAGTGTAAAATGGAAATAATCCAAATACCCATCAATAGGAAAATGATAATCACATGTTATATATTCATACAACTGAATACTACTCAGCTGTATAATAGAACCAAACTCTAATATACACAACAGCATGGATGAATCTCAAAAACATTGTGCAGAGCAAAAGATGCCACACCAAAAAGTAAAGACTGCATGATTCCATTCATATGAAATTCTAAAAAAGGAAAATATAATCTATAGTGACGGAAGTCAAAAAGTGGTTGTCAGGGGAGGGGGCAGGAGGAAGATTAACTGGAAAAGGACACAAAGGATGACCTCCTGAAGTGATAGAAATGTTTTATATACTGTTTTGGATGGTGGTTGCTCAAGTTATATATTTGTGGAAACTTGTCAAAATGAATATTTAATCTGTACAATTTTTTTTAATTTAATAAACAGTATTTATTAAAAGTACATAGATCATGGAAGTACTTTTAAATAAGCAATCTCTGGGATGTGGGTTCACAAGACTCAACCAAGTGAAATCCCTGCAGTGAGTTCCTTCTTTTGGGGGGAGGGGTAGAGAGGTTAGAGTTCTAAAATGACAGTGACAATGATGGCAGGAGTCAAGAGTAAACGATAAGAAAGGTTGGTCCTAAGGAGGGAGCTGAGAGAAGGGAAGCTTATGGGCTCACTGGGCTGTACCATCAGGGCTTGGTGTCTTCAAAGGTGTCAAGGAAGAGGATGAACAAGGAGTCAGGTAAGACTTGCTAGTGTGGTGGGAATTAGTTCAAAGAGTTACACGCATAGAAAATCAGAATGCTTGGAGTATAATTAGGAGGCTGGGAAGTTATTCTAAGGAAGAAAATGGCTGTGTTGTGTGTGCTATTGGGAAAGCGATTCTGAGTTGGTTACTGATATTCAAACACCTGCACTAATTAGGTGTGTTCATCTGGTATGAGTGGGGTGAACTTTGATAGACATTCCAGGTGAGGGGGGAAAAGATGCAGGGTTAAAGCTACTTTGCGAAACCTAGAGTGGGAGGGAGACATTGTGAAATAACATTAAAAGCATGAGCTTTGGAAATCAAATGGATCTGAATGATAATTTATTTATTAACCAGATATTTGGTCAAATATTCTGGGCGTTTCTGTGAGGTGGGTTTTCAATGAGATTAACACTTAAATTGGTAGACGACTAAAGTAGATTGCCCTGTATAACGTAGGTGGCCCTCAGTCAGTTGAAGGCCTGAAGAGACAAAAAGGCCGACTCTCCTCCGAGTAAGAGGGAATTTTTCCTGCCTCATGGCCTTCAAACTGGAACATCGGCTTTTTCCCGCCTTTTGGACCCAGAACGGAATGATACCTTTGGCTCTCCTGGGTCTCCAGATTGCAACTCACCCTGCAGATTTTGGGACTTGCCAACCTCCATAAGCAAATGAGCCAATTCCTTATATCCTTATAACAAATATCTCTATATATGTATATATTATATATACACACACATATATCCACATCCTATTGGTTCTGTTTCTTTGGAGAACCCTAATACAACCTGGGTTCAAATCATGGTTGTTTCTTAATAACTGTGTGACCTTAAGCAAGCCCTTTAACCTCCCTGAGCCTATAAAATGGAAATAATTAAAAATCCATTTAGCACAGGATTGTAACAAGGATTAACTGAAATAATTTCACAAAGCATTGAGCACAGTATCTGACACATAGTGATCAATAAATGGAAGTTGTTGTCAACATTATTTTTATTATTATTATAGAAGGCTCTCTTTTGAGGAAAAAAATGCAGGTAAAACAGGACCTAAAGATGTATTTTTGGTGAGGGTGGTAGGAACGTGTGTAGGAAATGTCAAAGCTTTACCTAGTCAACAGCAAAGAGTCCCTTGTTCTTTCTTTCTAGTGTTCTCCCCTATTTTCACGAAAGCTACTTCTCTGTTTCATCTCTCTCATGTAACTCTTTGTATGGGAAAATTCAGCTGAACCACTTTCTAAAACCCTAATTAAAATCTTGTTAAAAATCTTCCAAATATACATCACTTTTTCTTGACTTAAACATAGTGGATGTAAAAATGTGGCCCTTCTGATTTAGGATGTCGCAGTGGTACTGAGTTTTTACAGAAAATATTAGTAATCACTGTAATGCACGATGTATTTTCAAAACTAAATTTCTCATAGCAATTTATTTTGCTGTCAGCCTTTCATAAAATTAAGTGTGGCATCAATTCCAGTTTACTAAGAGTTTTGGCTAGTAACACTTTATTGTAAAAATCCCCTCCCTTTGACAATTTTAAGGAAGAGAATAATATCTTCATTTTATATTCTTAAATCTTTTCTCAGGATAAGCATGAAATATCATTGTGCAGAAACTGATTCCATTTCAAATGTAAACATTTCATTTAGCAACCAGTCTTAACTATCCACAGATGCAGCTGAGGTTCTGAAATTCCCATTTTTTAAAAGAGTAAAAAGACTGGCCAACTCCTCTGTGAAAAGAACCTGATTAATGCCAGTGTGTGGATTAGTTCTGGCCTGGAGAGCAGACAAAGTTCTATCATCTTGAATCTAAAACTACAGCACACTACTGAGATCCCAAAATAACTTAGAGTCTGGTCGTTGGTTTTATTTTCCTTGGCTCCTTCCTCATGGGTGGTGGTGGTGGGACTGGGGGAGAGGTTAAGGTGGGCCTGGAGAAGGGAACTGTGTTCGCTACAGCAGCAATATAGGTCCACTGCCCAGTCCCCTCAACTATAAAAAAAACTCTCCCTTCCCAAAATGGGCAATCTGGTTTGGAAAACTCACATTTACTCAATGAAACAAAACTACAAAAACCGTAGCTCTTACTACATGCTAGCCCTATTCTAGATGCTAGAGATACAAAGATAGATACTAGTTCATAGCCCCAAGAGTTTAGTCTAGTCGGAGAAACATGTTAGTGAACAATCACAGCACAGTGAACAACCGAATAACAGATGTGACTCAAAGAAAGCAGGGACAACTTGGGGAAAGGGAAGACTTCACAGAAATGCTAATAGGCTGTCTTCAGGATGCAGGTGGTCCATTCCAAGGTTAAGTATTTTTAAAGCAAGAACTCAATTTCCAGACTAAAAACCTTAATTTCTGAACGTGAAAACTTTACGTTCAGGTTCTTATAATCTATCACATACACACACAACAATAACCCAAAGGGAAATTAGCTCAGTTTGAGAACATGATTCATCATCATTCACACCTGCTCAATTTAAGTCCCTCCCCAAATACGCATTACACTGAGGAATATGTGGTAGCAACTCCCCAAAATTAGGACAGAGAGACTTTTGTTGCTATAGAACAATATAAAACACTACGCATACCTCTGGATGTGTTCAGTTGTTGGATTGTAAACTGTTAGTCCTTTTTAAACTCTGTTAAGATGGATACCGAACAAGGAATAATGCCCTAAACTCTTGCAGTTTCCATATTTATATCTGAAAAATCTCCAATTTACCAAGGCCAATGTGGTATTTCTGGAAAAAGAAAATGAAAAACTACACATTTGATTTATGGATTTCTGTCATTCATTCATGTCATAATCCTAAAAGCTACCTTTATTCCACAACTTTCCACCATTTCTTTCTAAGAAAAGGGCATATAAAAAGGTTTTTTGTTTTTTAAGGTTATAGCCTTCAAAAACTTGAAATATAAATTTGAATGATCCAACAATTAGAAAATGTTCCCCTACTACCATCTGACATTCCCAGTTTATCATTCTATTTAATATTCTTTTGTAACATCTAACACCCTTCACCTAACAAGGTCAAAGGTTCCTTGAACACTGTTTTATAAGCTGCCTACAGACACAATCCCTGTGAAACCTGAGGATGCCACACCAACAGAATGCAGGTCACTGTGATACGGAAGACCGCTCCGCAAAGTCAAAACTGTAGTTCATTTTACACTGACAGCTTCTTTCCAGAACTCCCTCCCCGCCCCCCGCCTCCTCCCGCCCCAAAGAACGGGAAAGTGTCGATTTTATAAGACGTCTGGCCCTGCTTTCTTCAAAACGAAGCTTTTATCTGATTCCTGAAAGGTCACCTCGGTACTCCCAGGGCTCAGGATGCAGCGCCTGGGTTTTTGACCATGGGTGTTGGCTCCTCAACCGGTGACCTTCAGGCCTCTGTGCTTAGCCCGACCCCTGGACGGCCTTCACACCACAGAAGGCACCATCCCTACCACTGCCACTGATTCAGACACGGCGGCTCAGTGGGGGCCCGGCCGCCCCCCCAAACCACTGTTGGCGACGCTGGCCAAGCACAGGGCCCCGCTCAGAAAGGCTGAGCGACCGCCCCACCGAGGTCACCTAGGACCGACGCCCCGATGGGCTCGGTCCACACCGCCTGACCAAGCCCTTGCCGAGCCCCGCTCCTGTTCTGACTTCAGCCCACACCGCACCCCATCCACCAGGTAACTTTCCAGAACCCTGGCCCTCTCTGGGAAGTCCCGACTCGCATCCAGGAGGGAACCCCAATTCGTTTATTGAACGCCTACGCTGAGCTCAGGGCTGGGCTGGCACGCGGAGGAGACCCTTCGCCCTGGCCTAAGGAAGCGCCGGCGTTCCAGCAGCTCGGGCTGGGGCCTGTCCTCCAGGAGGACCAACAGCGGGGCAGCAAGGGACCGGGAGAACCGCGCCCCCAACCCCCAGGTCCCCTCTGCCCGCCTTTACCTAGCCAGACCCCACCAGGGCCGCCGGAGCTAAAATTAGAAACGAGTGTGAAGCGCGCTCACGTGCACTCGGCGCAGCTGGGCCAGGGCCGCGGCCGGGTGAGTCACGGCTCCGCCCCCACCCGCCGAGGACCTAATCTGTACAATTTTTAATGTAAAGTATACCTGAATTTAAACTGGCTTTAAAAATGAATCCTCTCCATAGATCCATACATGTGTATACACACATTCTTCCTGTAATTTCTGTATGTTCCCAGACCACAGAAGTTCACACACCCTGGATTAAGAACTCGTGGACAACATGACTCCTAAGAGCTTTCCAATATCTCACATTCTCTGAATTCTCTGAAGAAAAAACAATTCTGGAATCACAAGGTAATTACAAAGTCAATGGGGAAAAATTAGTCCCCCAAATTCCATTCATTCCCATTTCACCTATAACATAAACCAAGAAACACACACACGGTCTTCCTTGGAGGTTACCTGCAAAGGTTAACATCTTTATCCGCGCCCTGTGGAGCAGAGGCGGAAGTTAGGGAACTCATTGTAAAGAACAACATGGATTGGAGACCGCTGCTAGCCAGAGGAGACACAGCATGAAACAGAAGCCCTGGTTTGGAGCCTCAGTTTTACCACTAACAAGCTGAAGAACCCTAAAGGAATTCTGGAATCAATCAGGCCAACTGTCTCATTTCAAAGATCAACACTCTGAGTTCCAGAGAAAGGGATTAACTGGCTCAAGGTCAAATAGCAAGTAAGTAGCAGAGCCTGAGTTAGAACCCTGTCTTATCAAACCCAACTGTTGTGCACCCTGTTGTTTTGTTTGGCCAGTGTCTATTTTCTAGGAATTTCTTCTTTGTTCCATTATACACAGGGCTATAGTAGAGCTGCTATGTTCCTTCAAAGCAACCCACACTACCAGGCCTACAGTTTATGGGTCAGAGGGAGAGGGGAGAGGAAGGAGAGGAGGAGGAGGAGGAGGAGCAGGAGGAGGGAAGAGAGAAAGATTCCATCTGTTTCTTAAATTTTATTTATTTATTTATTTGTATTTTTTTCCTGTTAGAAGTTCGTCTTTTGAAGTTAGTTTTTTTGTTGTTGTTGTTTATTTTTCATTGAGGTATAGCTGATGTACAATAGTATACAAGTTTCAGGTGTACAACAGTGATTCACAATTTTTAAACGTTATATTGCATTTTTAGTTATTATAAAATACTGGTTATATTCCTTGTGTAGTCCATCTGCTTTTAGATGCTTGTACAAGGAGCCTGTGGCAATGGCCATTACCTGCAATGGTCTGGAAAATCCCTAAGTCAGAGGTACCCAAGGACTAGGCCTGTTAATCAGCTTACAGATTATTTATATAGAGCTTTTGAGAGTTCAGAGAATATTCAAGAAGGTATTTAGTAGAAGAAATTAGAAACATAGGCAGGATGCGCTTAGACATCAGTTTTAGTGTTTTTTGGGGGGGGGGATATGTCTCCTCAGGCAAGGGAAACAAAAGCAAAAATAAACAAATTGGACTACATCAAACTAAAAAGCTTTTGCACAACCAAGGAAACCAACTAAATGAAAAGGCCATCTACTGAATGGGAGAAGATATTTGCAAATAATATATCCAATAAGGGGTTAACATTCAAAATATGCAAAGAACTCATACAATTGAACATCAAAAAAACAAACAACCTGATTAAAAACGGAGTATATGAATAGACATTTTTCTAAGGAAGACATACAGATAGCCAACAGACACATGAAAAGATGTTCAACATCACTAAGCATCCAGGAAACACAAATCAAAACCACAATGAGGGGGCTTCCCTGGTGGTGCAGTGGTTAAGAATCCACCTGCCAATGCAGGGGACAGAGGTTCAAGCCCCGGTCCGGGAAGATCCCACATGCCGCGGAGCAACTAAGCCTGTGCACCACAACTACTGAGCCTGCGCTCTAGAGCCTGCGAGCCACAACTACTGAGCCCGTGTGCCGCAACTACTGAGCCTGCATGCCGCAACTACTGAAGCTCACGCCCCTAGAGCCCGTACTCTGCAACAAAAGAAGCCACTGCAATGAGAAGCCCGCGCACTGCAACAAAGAGTAGCCCCCGCTCACTGCAACTAGAGAAAGTCCACACATAGCAACGAAGACCCAACACAGCCAAAAATAAATAAATAAATTTATTTAAAAAAAAAAAAAACCACAATGAGATATCACCTCACATCTGTCAGAATGGCTATCATCAAAAAGACCACAAATAGCAATTGTTAGCTAGGATGTGGAGAAAAAAGAACCCTCACGCACTGTTGGTGGGAATGTAAACTGGTGCAGCCACTATGGAAATCAGTATGGAGGTTCCTCAAAAAAATTAAAAACAGAACTACCATATGACCCAGCAATTCCACTCCTGGGCATATATCTGAAGAAAATGAAAATACTAATTAGAAAAGATATATGTACCCCTATGTTCATAGCAGCATTATTTAAATAGCCAAGATATGTAACGAACCCAGTGTCCAACAATAAATAAATGGATAAAGGAGATGCGATATACATACAAAACATAAACAGAGTTATAGATACAGAGAATAAAAAGGTGGTGGCCAGAGGGGAGGAGGGTTGGGGGAGGAAATAAATAGATGAGGGAGACTAAGAGGTACAAACTTACAGTTGCAAAATAAATGAGTCATGGATATGAAATGTACAGCATGGGGAATATAGCCGATACCTATGTAATATCTTTGTATGGTATTACGTAACTAGATTTATCATGGTGAACATTTTGGAAATGTACAGAAATAGTGAATCACTATGTTTTGTAACAGGAACCAAAAATAGTGTTGTAGCTCAATTATACTTCAAAAACAAAAAAACCCATACAAACAAACTCATGGATAAAGAGATCAGATTTGTGGTTACCAGAGGCGGGGGTTGGGGGAGGGGGAACTGGATGAAGGCGGTCAAAATGTACAAGCTTCCAGTTATAAGACAAATAAGTACTAGGGATATAATGTGCAACATGATAAATATAATTAACACTGCTATATGTTATATATGAAAATTAAGAGAGTAAATCCTAAGAGCTCTCATCATAAGAAAAAAATTTTTCCTATTTCTTTAATTTTGTGTCTATGTGAGATGATAGATGTTCACTAAACTTATTGTGATAATCATTTCATGATATATGTAAGTCACATCATTATGCTGTACACCTTATATATTGCTTTATGTCAATTATATCTCAATGAAACTGGAAGAAATGAAAAAAGAAAAAAAAGGTGTTTAGTCCAGAAACCATGAAAAAGTTATGAGGAAAATTACACCTAATGGTGGCAACAAAGTGTTCGTATGTGACTAAAAACGGAATCCCTCTGAAGCTAAGATTCCTTATTTTAACTATATTGTTCATCATATAGTTATCACATTAGCAAAAGTTAGAAATCATCTAAATGTTCAAAATGGGAAAAGTGTTCAATAAATTTTGATGTAGCCCTATGAAAAAATATTATATAGACATTAAGTAATCCTGCCCTAGAAGAATATTTAATGATTTGGCCATTGCTTTCCAAAAATGTTGTTTAAACAACATAATACACAACTATATAAAACATAATAATCCCAATTCTGTAAAAAAAAAAAAAAAAAAAGAGAGATACCTATTTAGATTTATAGGCATAGAAAAAAGACTGGAAGGAGAAAATATGCTAACAGATGTCATCTGCAGTGAGTCAGATCATGGATTTATTTCAATTGGTCCCTGGTTACCTAACAGAAATAAGGACAGAGAAAAACAACTTTCTCTATTTCCGCCCAAACCATCCAATTAAATTCAACCCATCAAATGCCAGCATTCTTAAAAAGAAAGCAGGGCTTATTTATTGGAGTTGCAGACAAATAAAGAAAAGTTGGCATCAACTTTATGTTTTTCTAAATGTTCTACTCTTGGTCCCAGGCAGGATGTTTTCAAGATCCTAAGCATCACCCTCCAGCTAATTAATCAACATAAATCACCCTTTGTGAGTCCAGTTTGCCTTGCTCCCAGGTTCCTGCCAAAGATGCTTGTTCTGGGGAAACCAAAGTGGTCAAGGTAGCCTCAATGTGCCCTCTGATCAAATGAAGGTAACCTGTAGCGTCCCAGCCCATTACCTGGGCTTTGTCCTCTCATAGTACCCACCTTGCTCCTATTATCACTGGTCTCCCTCTCACAAAACTGACTCTACAGAAGCAAGGGCATAGTTTTCACTGGTTATTTACTCATATCTAACAACCTGATTGGCACATCTACCACCCAATTAGAACAAGTACAGGCAACAGCTCTAGAGGAGTGTTCTGGAGGCCTTCGCTGAGTTTGGCATTAACCTTTCAGTTCTGGATCATGGGGAGGGTCAGGGACGTGGTCTTTAAGGAGGACCAGGTCAGCAGGAGTCCTGGGGAGGGATCAGGTGGGTCTCAGAGCAGCATGTATTACCAACCATAGGGATGTAACTCAACATTTTTAACAACCACTAGGGTCACATCAGTATACAGTACCACCCAGAGACTGACAGGAAGGGTCCTACCCTGGCCCCCACATTTTAGAAGACCTCACACGTCAGAAAAAAATATATTCCTTGAAGAACACATGGGCACCTTTGTCCGACAGTGTTCAACACTATAGCAAGCATGGCCCGTTCCCTAAATACCTGCTTTTCAGACCAATGCCATTCCGGCTCCAGGGAAGCAGTTCTGCTCACCTCTTGCCCCATATCCTTGAAGAGATGGCTGAGTCCGAATGCCACGAAGGTTTGTGGGTCGTGGCTCTGCTGACATCAAAGACAGGAAGGCAGAGTGCAGGAGGGTTTGTGTGGTGGGAGTGCTTACGTTAGAGAAAAGACTAATTAATTTGTCAAATCCTTCCACAAAGATAGCATAAATGTGATAGATTCTTGAATAATGAAGTGTAATTTCCCAGTAGTGCTGAGGGTCCATTTTCTTTTTGCTTCTTTGTGTTCTAATATGTTATTCACAAATTAGCATGGTATTCATAATTGCACATGGTGACTAACGAATATTTGGCATATTAAACAATTCATCTGTATGTACTATCATGAAAAGATGGCCAAAATGTCTTAAGTAAAAAAATAAGATGTAGAATAGTATGTACATTATGTTCCCTTTTTTCTTTTTTTTTTTTAAGTTCATATACACAGAGATACACAATTTGAACAAAGTAAATTTCTGGACTTTCTGTCTGGAATTTTCTCTTTCTGGGGGTCCACTGAGAGGGCATCTTACTGTATTTCATGCTCTTCTAAAGTGTTTGAATGCTTTTTACTGCTCATAGATTACTTTTTCACTTTCAAGAAGTAGTATTTAATAAAAAAGAAATTCCTTATACACTGAGTAAATTAATTTTCTTTTTTGTTTATCTATTTTCTGATTTTTCTACATTGAACCTGTATTATTTAGTATCGTCTAAACAATTCACTTCTAGTGAATTCATAAAAGCTATAAAAGTTATAGTCACTAGTCACTTTCCCTCATTAACCACTGTGCTTCCACAGGATTTTCTGTCTCTATAACTCAGAATGTGGGTTTCTGGTTATGCTGCGAAAGGAAGCCACGGTGCAGGGTGTGTGTATGAGAGAGAGACACAGACAGATACAGAGACAGAGGCTGACGAAAACAGAGACAGCGAGACAGACAGAGAACAATCACAATAGCTGCCACAATCTCCCCAGAGTAAACCCAGGAAAGCAGCAAAGATAACACCTTGAGAAAAATATTTCCACCTGGGGGTGTCCAGAGAATCTTCCCGCCATCACTCCTCTGGAAATCACAACTCCCACACTGCTTGGGGAGCCTGGCTAAGAGAAGCTGAGGCAGAGAGAGAACACAGTCCCAGCAGTTGATGGTAGGTTCTAATCAGCCCTTCAGACTGCAGAGGCCACTCATACCCGCCAGCTTGCTAAAACCTCCCCTGTGCCTAAGCTTCCCAGTCAACCCAGCACACACTGCCAACCCCCTAGCTTTGCACACAAGCTGTCCAAAACTCTGAAACCAAAGCAAGAAGTCTCCACAGTCCTGAGTTTCAGACCTCCAGCTCCAAACCCTTCTCTTTAAAAAATGCCTGTTAGCTCCATTTCATCTCATCTCATTCTAAAATCCACTAATTCACTGGGGGAAACAGAAGCCTTTTGATCTCTGATTGCCTGGCCATTCATAATAGATAACCTGCCTTGGGGAAAAAAAAAGTCACCATTAGCTGTTCCATTTGATATGCCCCAGAGCTTCAATTATGGAACCCTACTAGTGGAACAGAACTTTATTCTAATGAGGCGAATCAATAATGGATGAGGGGGCAGGGAAGAGCAAGAGAGAGACAGAAAGAAACAGAGAGACAGACAGAGACCAAGAGTCCAACCAATAGACATAGCGGGAGGAATCAGAGAGAGGATGAATGGATCAAACCTCCAACAGCCAAAGCATCACCTAGGAAGGTTTTTAGCACAATCCTGGTTGTTTTCCAAACCCAGACTTGGTAAAAACTGCCCTGGGACTTCTTACTTCCTTCATCACAGATAAAAATGGGAAGCAGGGCTTCCTTTTCCTGACAGTTCCACAACTGCCTAGACCCTCTCAGCAATGACCTTCCAGTGTGCAGAGCCATTATCTTAAAGGCCTCAGCAGCCGGCAGCCTTAAGGGTGAGCAGTAATGGGGAGTCCGTGCACACTTCAGGATGCTTAAGTCATGAAAGTTTAAGTGTAAAGCAGATAAGGCTGGGGGGAAGGAAGCGTGGGGAGGTGGTTCACGGGGAGTGGGGGAGAAACCTGGGAACAAGTTCAAAGGAAACACACTTTACTACCAAGGACTTTGAAGTAATCAAGCTCTTCTCTAAAGAAAGCTCTGTTACTAGGTCATTTATATGTGTCTTGGGTGCAATTTCACTACTCAAGAAATATGTGTACAGGGTTCAAACACATCAGTTCTGGTGATAGGGGAATGCTTAAGATATCTGAGCAGAAGGTGCTCTTCTGGAATATTCTGTTCCAATGCAAAACACTAAATACACACACACACACACACACACACACACACATATCAAGTGACCTGACCCCAGGATATTTTCAGAGGCATCCAAAAGCCCCAACAGGGTGATTGCCCATACCAAATCTTATCTACAGAGGCTCAGTGGGAAAGAAAGTTGGAATTCAACCCGTACAAAAGACAGCTTGCAGATCAGGGTTACGGCGTCTACTTAATTCCTATCAATTTGCTTTGAAAAGCCTGACACACACATTTTTGAGCCCTAAACAGGGTAACTGCAGCTCTCCTCAGAAAATTTGATCAGCAAGCTATTTGCATTCAAAGTCCAAATCTCTTAATCGTGGGTACCATGTTTTCAAATAATGATACCACCTGGAAATTGTACAGCACTTTATATTTTTACAGTGCCTTCACCCCCCTGGTCTCCCAGTGCTAGCAGCCAGGCAGGGCAGGACACGGAGAAGGAAGCCACTCAAGGCAAGGTTGTGCCTAAGGTCACACACGTGGGAAGTGATGTCCCAACTCTACATGCGGTTGAGTCAGGGACAACTGACTCCACGGATCTTTCTGCGATGCCCGGAAAGCGTTGTACGTTGACAGAACCTCACATTTTAAATGTCATTACTCTGCTGGCTCGCATGGACATTCACATTCACTACCTCTGCTCCTCCCTCCTTCTGCCTGGAACGCTCTTCCCCCGGGGAACAGCCACTCTTTATTCACATCTTGGCTCAAATGTCATCTCCCCAGAGAGGTCCCCCCTAACTACCCTTTCTAGGAGGTAAGTCTTCACTCTGACATCCCTTGCTTTATTGCCTACATAGAATTTAGCACTTTCTGAAATTGTTTTCTAAACTGGTGATCATGTTAATCACCTGTTCCCCCAGCAGAACCATGAGGACAGGAACCCTGCCTAGCTTGTGCACCACTATATCCCACATGCCTAGAACAGTGCCTAGTATACAGTAGGTGCCCCCAAATATTTTCTGAATGACTAACCTATTTCATTAATACTCATAACCAACCTTGTAAAACAAACACAAAAGCATTATTATTCCCGTTTTACAGATGAGGAAACTGAGGCCCAGAATGATTGACTTGTTCAAGATTGACTTGTTCAAGATCTCAGCTAGAAAGTGACAGAGTTGAGAAAAGAGCCTGGGTCTTTGACATCCAGTCTACTGCTACCTGCACTATATAGCTTTTGTATACCAAAAGTTTGAGAAGTGAGAAATTCTTATTAATCAAGAATTACTTTACATACCATTCATTTATTCAACAAAAGATTCTGAGCAGTTACTAAATCCAAGAAATATATTAAACACTAAGGGAGATAAAAGGATATAGGCAAGATATATTTCCTGCCTTCAAGGAACTTACCATCTTTTAGGGGAGTTAAAATAAGCACACAAATATCAATAAAATAAAATTGAAAGTTGTAAGTGCTGTTACGGACTGAACTGTGTCCACCCCAAAATCCAAATGTTGAAGTCTGAGCCCACAGCACCTCAGAATGTAACCTTACTTGGAGATAGGGCATTTTAAAGAGGTAAAGGTTCAACGAGGTCATACGGGTGGCCCCTAAACCACATAACCATATCTGGAGATGGGCTTCAAAGAATGATTAAGTTAAAATGAGGCCATTTCACATATATACAATGGAATATTACTCAGCCATAAAAAGAAATGAAATTGAGTTATTTGTAGTGAGGTAGATGGACCTAAAGTCTGTCATACAGAGTGAAGTAAGTCAGAAAGAGAAAAACAAATACCATATGCTAACGCATATATATGGGATTTTAAAAAGCAGTACTGATGAACCTAGTGGCAGGGCAGGAATAAAGACGCAGACGTAGAAGAGAACAGACTTGAGGGCAAGGGAGGTGAGGGGAAGCTGGGACGAAGTGAGAGAGTGGCATGGACATATATACACTACCAAATGTAAAATAGATAGCTAGTGGGAAGCTGCTGCATAGCACAGGGAGATCAGCTCAGTGCTTTGTGACGATCTAGAGGGGTGGGATAGGGAGGGTGGGAGGCAAGCTCAAGAGGGAGGGGATATGGGGATATATATATACATATAGCTGATTCACTTTGTTGTACAGCAGAAACTAACACAATATTGTAAAGCATTTATACTCCAATAAAGATGTGAAAAAAAAAAAAATGAGGCCATTAGGGTAGAGCTCTAATCCAACAGGACTACTGTCCTTATAAGAAAAGGAAGAGACACCAGGGAAGCTAAGGAGAGAGGACTCAGGAGAAACCAAACCTGCCTACACCTTGATCTTGGACTTTTAGCCTCCAGAACTGTGAGAAAATTAATTTCTGTGTTTAAGCTACTTAATTTGTGTCTCTCTCTCTTCTTATAAGGACATCAGTCACAGTGGATTACTAGCCCACTCTGTTGCCGTATAACCTCATTATAATTTAACTAATTATATCTACAACAAAGCTATTTCCAAATAACATCACATTCTGGAGGTCAGGACTTCAGCGTATCTTTGTGGGGGAGGGGGGAGATACAATTCAACCCATAACAATTGGGTGGTTCAATCTTACTCAAAAAGACTCTTTCTAAAACTTTTTCTGGAATTAATGGAAAAGATAAACCCCACAAGGTTTGGGGCTTCCCTGATGGCACAGTGGTTGAGAATCTGCCTGCCAATGCAGGGGACAAGGGTTCGATCCCTGGTCCAGGAAGGTCCCACATGCCGCGGAGCAACTAAGCCCATGTGCCACAACTACTGACCCTGTGCTCTAGAGCCCGTGAGCCACAACTACTGAGCCCATGAGCCACAACTACTGAGCCCATGTGCCACAACTACTGAAGCCCACACGCCTAGAGCCCGTGCTCCACAACAAGAGAAGCCACCACAGTGAGAAGCCCACGCACCACAACGAAGAGTAGCCCCCGCTCACTGCAACTAGAGAAAGCCCACGTGCAGCAACGAAGACCCAATGCAGCCAAAAATAAATAATTTTTTTTAATTAAAAAAAATAAACCCCACAAGGCTTGATGTAAAGATTACGTTAACACAGAGTGGTCAGGGCCCCACCAGCCCACCACTGGAAAGAGACTGGCAGAAAGCAGAGCCTGAAGAGGGAGAGATAGAACAAGTCCTGATGGCTTTCTCTGAGCCCCTGGATCCACCCACGCCTGATGCTGGTTTTCCTCAACAGAAAAAAAAAAAGAACGGAGCAGGCCGGAGCTGCTGCCATCACCATGACCCGTGGTAACCAGCACAAGCTCACCTGCCAGAAGAATATGAAAAAGCAGAGCGACTCGGTTAAGGGAAAGCGCCGAGATGACGGGCTTTCTGCTGCCGCCTGCAAGCAGAGGGACTCGGAGATCATGTAGCAGAAACAGAAAAAGGCAAACGAGAAGAAGGAGGAACCGAAGTAGCTTTGTGGCTTCGTGTCCAACCCTCTTGCCCTTCGCCTGTGTGCCTGGAGCCAGTCCCACCACGCTCGCGTTTTCTCCTGTAGTGCTCACAGGTCCCAGCACCGATGGCATTCCCTTTGCCCTGAGTCTACAGCGAGTCCCTTTTGTGCTTCCTTCCCCTCAGGTAGCCTCTCTCCCCCTGGGCCACTCCTGGGGGTGAGGGGGTTACCCCTTTCCAGTGTATTTTATTCCTGTGGGGCTCACCCCAAAGTATTAAAAGTAGCTTTGTAATTCAAAAAAAAAAAAAACCTTTTTTTTTTTTTTTTTGGTGAAAAAAAGAACCATCCAAAATTTATTCTCCAACAGACAGCATCAGCAGGTAAAAACTACAGTGGTTTCTCCATAGATCATACATTCACAAGGCATTATTACCTTAACAAGTGAGAAAGCCTCTCATGTATTTTCTGTAATAATATCTACTTCACAGTGTAAATAGGTACTATTATTGTGTTCACTTACAATTCCAGAAGGAAAGGCACAACTTGGCAAAACAAATTTTCTTTGGATCCTAAAGTCAGGTGCAATGACCGAGAGACAGACTTGAGAACAGTCGCAATCCACTTTTCCACATAGAAGGGCAAAGACTTCACCCAGAAATGTGGGTCTTTCTTTCTCCTTCCTTGTTAAATCCTCAAGAGTAACGCTTCATCGTCTGCTTAATATCACACATACAAAAGAGGGATTAAGAAAAAAAGAATCACAACAACATCTTGAACTTCCAGCTGCTCCCATCAATACATCAACTCTTAGGTTTACAACTGGGCCTAGGAACACTTCAGCGGTCATCAAATAAGAAAATAGAGGCTATAGCTACAAAAATAACACATGAATGAGGTAGATAAATTAAAGCTTTCACATCCAGTACTTGCCTGTTCCAACTTGGTAGCCTTCATGCAATACTCAGAAGAAAAAAAAAAAATCTTCATAATTACTTGGCATAAGTCACAATCAAGGAACTTCTGGTACAAATTAGTATAAGAAGTTATTAGTTATTAGACTTAACTGAAGTAGGGGTTAAGTCTGTAGAAGTGAAAAAGAAACATCATTCCAGGTAGGAATGCTTGGCATATAGTTAAGTGCTCAATTATGATTTTTTAATGAATGGTTAAGGAAATGGAATGATAGAAGACCATATATGTTTGGGGAGAACCAAGAGACCAATTTGACTACAGGGATCTCACTGAGACTCTGTACACTTTATTTTTATTTTTTCTAATTTTATTGAGGTATAGTTGATTTACAATGTTGTGTTAATTTCTGCTGTACAGCAAAGTGCCTCAGTTATACATATATATATTCTTTTTCATATTCTTTTCCATTATGGTTTATCATAGGATATGGAATATAGTTCCCCATGCTATACAGTAGGACCTTATTGTTTATCCATTCTATACATAATAGCTTACATCTGCTAACCCCAAACTCCCAATCCATCCCTCCCCCAGACCCCCTCCCCCCTGGCAACCACACCTCTCTGTTCTCTATATCTGAGTCCATTTTGTAGATATGTTCATCTGTACACTTAAAATGGGGAAATTGTATGTTATGTGAATTGTATCTTAATAAAGCTGTTTAAAAAACTGTCCAAAAAACCCAGTTATTCAGGTTATTACATTCTCTCTGTTCATTAATCCAACATAATTGGATAACTTAAAAGCAACAGTCCCAACTAATAAAGAAAATAGAATCAATAAGATTTGACAAGTACACGACAGCAGGAAAAGGAACGACAAAGCTACCTCCAAATCCAAGTTATTGGGAGGAAGTAGGGACGAGAATGGACAAAGGGAAGTCTATAGGAAGAGTAAGTTAGAGAGGGAAAGTAATGGGGTTGGTTTTGGATTTCTTGAGCTGAAGATTCTAGGATGCCATGAATGGAGCTATATGCTATAGGACATAGGAAACATAAGATCAGGATCCATGGGAGAAAGATTATTACCTCCCATAAGTGCGATTTGTGCTAACACAGAGGGGTGTGTCAGAGTTCAGTGCAGGAAACCGAAGTCATTCTATGTGTCAAGCAGGAGATTTAATACAGGGAATTAATTACTCAAAAAGAAAAAAAAAAGAGCACTGGAAGGCTAGAAGGGGTAGAAGTCAGGGGGTCTCCAAGGGACTGGGGAGATCAGTGACATGCTACCATAGCTGCAATCCCACCTGCTGCCACCCCTACCCCTAAAGCCCCTGGAGGCTGGTGGCTAGGCATTGGGATGCTGAGTGAGTCACCACGGCGGCCTCTTAACACATTTCCACCACCTTGACTCTCAATGGCCATGGCTGCAGAGAGATCTCATGCAAGGGCAATGAATTGGGGGAACTTATCTTGCATCTGGAATCCTAGCTGCAAGAAAGATGAGTTACCTTTCCAATCTCTCCAGGTAGAAGGAAGAGGAAATGGCAATTGAGAATGCCAAGGCATGGCTTCTACCACAAGGGATACATGAATACGATGACAAACTAGGTAAAAGAGCAACTAATTGTCAGTGTGATCACTGTACAGCTTTGAACAAGTGCTTTCACACACTGAGTCTGTTTCCCCATCTCTAAAATGAGGCAACTGAACTAAGCAATTTGTAAGGTCCTCTTCAGCCCAGCTCTTTTAGATGTCTGTGAAAGCCACTCAAGTCCTGACCTAAACAATTTTCTTCCTGGGAGTATTATCTTCCCAGACAACAGAACAGCCCTACACATTTGAACATAATCATTAAACACCTGGCAAGAAGTGCCACCCCACATACAGTTTAATAACTCACATTCCAATCCAATTACTGTGCGTTTCATAAGCAAGTACTTATTAGAATACAGTTGTTTCTCTGAGCAAGCAGGATTTTTAGAAGGGAAATTACAATGATGATCTTCCAGATACAGGCATGAATAATGTAATTATTCCTCCTCTCTCCTCATTGTTATTGTTTCCCTTCCAAGCTGTCTTAGATGGGAGGCTTCTAGCCAGTGGCTCAATGCACTCACCTTTCCCACTCTGGACCCTTTTGCCTCTTCCACTTAGGGTCCTCCCTATGTCTTTATCAAAACACATCCGTCCTGGGTCCTAGAGGAGCTTAGGGATTTGACAAGGGTCCTACTTATTACCTCTTCTTCTCTGACTTATGACTGCATGTGAAATTGGAGGGAATTTGCGGGGGAGACAAGCAGCAGACTGACAGTGAGGCAACTGTATGGTTTGGAGCATCTGTGACTTCTTCCTGGGTCTCTGAATCCCCACCTCTACATTAAGAGGATTGGATTAGACCAGGAATTCTTAACCTGGGATACATGGGCAAGCTCTGGGGGATTTAAGGATAAGCCTAAATTATATGAAGTAGGTCATGTGTGTAAGGAACATTCGTGTCCCCAGTTTCTATCTGGGGGAATAATGTGGTCATATCAGCACCACAGCAGAGCAAGTGATCTAGCTAAAGCAATCAGTGCTCTCTATTCCCTGGCAAAGGTACTGGTTGGGAGACGAGCATGTGCCTAAAACTTACAACCAGATCAAATCTTGTGACTTTTATTGGGAATGCTAAAACAGAGACATTCTTTCCTGCTAGACATATACTATTAAGAATGAAGTGCCAGGAGCTTCTACCAGCCATCATAGAACCCACAGGGGAGCCAGCCTTGGGATAAAGCTGACATTGTAGGAGGCAGAGCAGAGAGACAGAAGAAATGAGTCTTGGCGAAACTGTTGAAGTGCTGGATCAAGGTTCACCTGATACCCCTAAAGTTTTTAATTACATAAACCAGTAAATTTCCTCCACTGTTTAAGCTGCTCTGAATAGGGCTTCTTCTGTACCTTGAAATTAAAAGCAACTTAAATGATAGTATTATGTTTATCTGTGAAATGCTCTAAGGAGAGAAGCCACAGTTTTCAGGAGATCTTCAAAGGTGACCCCCCCAAAATATTTTAAATCCTTAAACTAGGAAAATCTTTAAGGTCTCTTTGCAGCATTAGCATTCTGAAATCTTATGACTCTATGGTATTCTAAATTGTTGGTTTGACTGATAATGTGTAACCTGCACCATTCTAAATATAGTTTTAAAAATAAAAGTTGATTTTTTCCATTACAAAAGAAAAAGATGCTTATTACAGAAACTTGTAAACTATAGAAAAAAAAAAACTAAACAGAAAGACAACCACTGTTAATATTTCTGAAGTTTCCATGAAATTTTTTTATTCTTCTATGCATAATCTTAGGGAGATTTTCATTCAGCTGAGTTCATACTATATGTGCAATTTTGTATCATACTTTTTTCACTTGACATCATATCGTTCCCACATCATTATAAACCCTTTGTAAACAGCCTTTTTTAACAACTTCTTAACATTCTGTTGAATGAATATTCTATAATTTACTTTATCATTCCCCAAATGTTGGGCAAAATGAGGTTGTGTCCAGGTTTTGTTTCTGGCTGTTTATTTTCTTGGGCTTTTTGTCCTGTTTTGTTTTTGCTATTCTATTTCCTTTTATAACAGAAGCCTCCTTGCTGAATGTAAAGGAAGGAGGCACTGGTCCTGGAGTGCCTATCACGATGTCAGACCTCATGGGGAAAGAGGTGGAGCGCCTTCTGGACATGGGGCAGCCTCCGCCTTGCCATGGAGACAACTCCTGGGTCCCTACATCAATCCAATGTTAAGCCACCTCTGTCCCTCTCGTACTTCTTCCATTTGGATGGGGCGCCACAGACAGCACTCCTGGCCTCTCTCCACCTCGAGATGGAGTGTCTGCCCTGATCGGTGAGCTTGGGAAGGAGCCCCTTTCACTGAGGACCAGCACAGCCCTCTGTTCCTTCCTGCTTGTTTTTAGCAGGTCAGGCCCCAGTTTGGGCAGCTCTGCAGTGATCCAGCTTTGTCTGTAACAGGGTGAGCAGTCTCACTCTGTTGTCCAGCAATACAAATTCCCTTTAATCTCCAAAATCTGTCTGATTGGGATAAAGGTGATATTTGGTCACCTATCTCCTTAGTTTTTCTCTAATTTTTCCATTGGTTCAAGCAAAGAAGGATGCTATTTATCCAACCCCTTCAAAACTACAACTAAGACAACAAAATCCTCCACTGTTGCTGAATTTCTTCTGTCCTCATCCCACAAGCAGGCTGTTGGGATTTGGGATTCTGTTTAGAGGACTTAGCTGAAGGTAAAACGTCTTGCTACCTGTGGATCTTGGCAATCAGTACTATGCTCAGACAGATACCACAGATAATATAATTTACTATTATTTATAACAGCCACTCCTGTTTCTTGAGTGGTAATCATGCACCCTGCATTGTGTTAGATGCTTTACACACTTAGTTCAGGCTAACAAACACCCTATGAGGCAGGTAGTCACCTCCATTTTACAAGTGAGGAAGCCACAGCTCAGAGAGGTCCCGTAACACCCAGATTCACACCGGCAGCAGTGGCCAGGCTAGCATCCACACTTAGCTCAAAGCCCATGCTCTTAACCTCCTGGCAGCCCAATGGGTTCCTCTGAGGAGGGGTCAGGACAGGGTCGGGCAAAGGAGGACGGACCCCCATACTCCCTCAACACTCAGGCCAGGGAACTGCACCAGGCTGAGAGCCCCAGCAGAGCCTTCATCTTTCCCGAGGCCACCTCCACAGGATCAGTGTGGTTTAAAGGGAACTGCGGGGGTGGGGGGTGGGGTGTTATTTATTTTGGGCTTCTGTTTTTTGCGGTAAAATTCATGTAACATAAAACTCACCATTTTAGTTGTACAATTCAGTGGCATTTAGTACATCCACAATGTGTGCAATCACCCCTATCTAGTTCCAGAACATTTTTATCACCCCGGAAGCATACCTTATTATGCAGTCATTCCCCATCCCCCCTGCCCCCAGCCTCTGGCAAGCACTCATCTGCTTTCTGTCTCTATGGGTTTACCTTTTCTGAATATTTCATATGAATGCAATTACCTGTAGATTTCTCATGGGTGATAGTAGCTCACAACTCATTCATTCTGTAGATAGGGAAGCAGTCCTCAAAGCACAGGGTAGAAAGAATTCTCCTCTCGCTGCCTACCCTGACCTCCTACTTTGCCACTGGGCTGAGCATCCACCCCCTCTCCCTACCTCCCGGACACATTCACTCTAAAAAAAAAAAACTTTCCCAACCAATGAGCCGATGACTAGGAAATCTAATGATTCAACCCTTCTTCTCCTGGCTCAAGAAGGTCAAGGCCAAAATGACAAGAGTTTTAATCACAGTTTCAATTTCATTACTTGTGATTGGTCCATTCATATTTTCTATTTCTTCCTGGTTCAGTCTTGGAAGGTTATACCTTTCTAAGAATTTGTCCATTTCTTCCAGGTTGTCCACTTTATTGGCATAGAGTTGCGTGTACTAGTCTCTTAGGATGCTTTGTATTTCTGCGGTATCTGTTGTAACTTCTCCATTTTCATTTCTAATTTTATTGATTTGAGTCCTCTCCCTCTTTCTCTTGATGGAGAAACAGTATGGAGGTTCCTTAAAAAACTAAAAGTAGAATTACCATATGACCCAGCAATCCCACTACTGGGCATATACCCAGAGAACACCATAATTCAAAAAGACACATGCACCCCAATGTTCATTGCAGCACTATTTACAATAGCCAGGTCATGGAATCAACCTAAATGCCCATCGACAGACGAATGGATAAAGAAGATATGGTACATATATACAATGGAATATTACTCAGCCATAAAAACGAATGAAATTGGGTCATTTGTAGAGACGTGGATGGATCTAGAGACCGTCATACAGAGTGAAGTAAGTCAGAAAGAGAAAAACAAATATCGTATATTAATGCATATATGTGGAGCCTAGAAAAATGGTACAGATGAACCAGTTTGCAGGACAGAAGTTGAGACACAGATGTAGAGAACAAACGTATGGACACCAAGGGGGGAAAATGGAGGGGGTGCGGTGGTGGTGGTGGTGGGATGAATTGGGAGATTGGGATTGACATATATACACTAATATGTAAAAAATGGGTAACTAATAAGAACCTGCTGTATAAAAAAATAAATTAAATTAAATTCAAAAGTTTAAAAAAAAAAAAAGAAGACCAAAATGGCACTGATTATGTCAGAAGTTCAGCAGTCCAAATAGCCTGGGCTCCTACAGGAGTCCTCAGTCAATTAGCACACAATTCCACTGTCATGTCCACCTCCACCCATGCTAGCCTTCACCCTTGGCATAGGAGCTCTGAACACTGTATACATTCTTATAATGTGTTATCTCTTCTTTCAAGACGAATTCAAGTCTTCCTGCAGTAGCTATAGCAGTGAGCAGTGAGCCTGGTTCATCATTCCTGTCTGTGAATGGAGAAGGTTGGAGAAGGCAGAGGAGAACTTCAGAGTTACTCAAAATGAGACTGCCAGAGTACAGAGTAGGAGAGGCAGAGAAGGACTGACTGATGGGAAGGCAGGACCAATGAGGCCAACAGGGGATGGAGGGATTCTGTGCTGGAAAAGGACTTCTACATCTTTCAGGACCATCCTGTGGAAACATGAATTGAGACAGAGACCACCTGGCTGTCTCTGGCAAATTATACAGGCACACAGCATTTCCCTGGAATTTCTCTCCTGGTCAGCACCTGACATGAAGAAAAAGGTATTCACTAAGGACTTATAAATTCCAACAAGTTCCTAGGTCAGTTCCAAATTCTCTGCATCTCAGCCCAACAAGAGAACTACCTATATTCACATGACAGAGAAGGGGAAGGAGGGAGACTTAACAGGAGAACTGGGACAGATGAGACACAGCAGCCCTTGTCCTTGGTCCTACTGTGTCCCTTCCTGCTTTTTCTGAGTGGCATTCTGTGAACCTGAATGTCCAGTCAGGATCATGAAGGCTCCTCGCTCTCATTAATCGTAGAACTCGTGTCACGCCCACCACCATCACCCACCCCCAACACACACACACACACACACACACACACACACACACACACACACACCCCTCCAGTATCACTAAGTCTGTAGGCAAATACCCAGGATCTCTTTGGAAGGTTACCATTCAATGGATTGAAAATACAGAAATGAGTGTTCTGTAGCTAACAATCCTAACCCTAGAGGCTTAACTGGGAGCACAGAACACGCGCCCCTCCACTGACACCCTGTTTCCTAGGGCTGCCACAACAAATTACCACAAACTGGGAGGCTTAAAACGACATAAACTTATTGTCTCATAGTTCTAGAGGCTAGAAGTCCAAAATCAAGGTATTGACAGGGCCATGCTCCCTCCAAAATCTCTAGGGAAGAATCCTTCTTGGCCTCTTCTGGTTTCTGATGGTTATTAGTAACCCTTGCCGTTCCTTGGTTTGTGGCAGCATCGCTGCAATCTCTGCCTCTATCTTCACATGCTGTTCTCCCTGTGTGCCTGTGTACACATTTCCCTCTTCTTATAAAGACACTAGTCATTGGACGAGGGCCCACCATAATCCAGCACAAGCTCATCTTAACTTGCAAAGACCCTATTTCCAAATAAGGTCACATTCACAGGTTCAGGGAGTTAATACTTGAAGACCTTTTGGGGTAACATAATTCAAACCCCCACACCCTCTAATAAGGACCAAACCAGAGGCCTGTGGCATGTTAAAAGTAGAAAGAGTTCCTATTATCAGTTCCTTGGACCTCAAAAATAGATCATCATTGACACTACAAAACAGCAGTATTTATTTAGCACTTACCAAGTGCCAAGCGTTGTGCTATTTTACGTGGATTTTCTTGTTAATCCTCAAATTGACTCTGTGAAGTAGGAACTATTATTAGTCCCATCTGAAAAATGAAGAAATTGGAGCTTTAGAAAATTAAGTAACTTACCCAAGGAATATAGTGATCGATCCAGGATTTGAACCCAACACTCTCTGACCCCAAAGCCCACCAAATTTCTTCCATGCTTTATGTTTCACGCCAAGCTGTGTGATTCGGGGCAAGTGAGCACCCCTCTCTGGGGCTTCAGTAGCCCTATCTGTAAAAAAGATCAGTTCCCCTAGTTTTCTAAGGGCTCTTCCCGCTATGAGTTCAGAGCTCTTTGAGTCTTTTCACGCAGGGTAAACAACCACTCTGGCCAGCTGATCCACTTTTAAAATCCACTGCAGAACGGTCTGCTCCCTGACCCCTCCCCTCCCCTCCCCAGCAGCCAGGCATCTTGCAGAGTGTGTTTACGCATGATTCAAATAAACAGGACCGCAAATAACTTTTCCAAATTCCAATACCGGGTTCTGACAGCCTCATCAGAAGCAGGAATCACCTCCATCTGCACATACACTTCAGGGAGAGCCTAACTGACCCACAGGGAAAGACCAGCTCCACCAGCAACACACATCTTTACAGCACTTGGAAAAAACGAAAAAACCAAAAAACTTGGATTTCTAATTTGTTTCTCATCAGCTGTGTGCTTCTGGAGCTAAGCAAGAACCATCAAGTACGCAGAGTCTTTCACTTGACTTAAATGAAAGTTCAGGTTCCAATTCCGCATTTCCTGACCCCCTCCTCCTGGCATTTTCCCTCTGCTTTTCATTCCACTTTCCAACTAGGCCACATCTGTGGGGCTCTAAACATCACCACAGGAGAGAAGCAAGCAAGGGAAGGGGATGGGGAATAACTAAAAGATTAGGGGCAGTAAAGGAGCTGGCGGAAGCATAAAGAACATCTCTAAGAGGAGCTGGACCCAAAATGATCACAAAATCGTAAGATGAATCACATTTATTGGATGCTACTGGTTTCAGGCATATCTTCTCTTGTAAAGCTCTCAGCAATTGAGAGGCTGCTGTGTATGGTCCCACTTTGCAGATGAAAAAACCAAGGCTCAGCTAGTAAATGAGATTCAGGACCAGGTGTGGCTGATTCCAAAGCCTCTTTCTTCTACAATCCTGGAGCCCCCAGGGACCACAAAGAATGAAACAGTCCCTGTTTTGCAGTTTACACTGCTATTGCTGTCACAGCTGCCAACTTCCAAGAGTATACTCTCTACTTTTTCTCATGGAGGAAGAGACAAGATTTTATTTTAATGAAGCGATTAACAGATAAGATTACCTCAGATCTGGAGTCTCAGACAGAATCAACGCTTGTCGAGAAAGTGGTCATCTTCATTCTCCGTTCTCCTTCCTCTGGCTCCTGCGGCAATGTCAAAATCAAGGACTAAAGGATTGCTGAAACCTCTCCAAGCGACAAGATTTTACTCCCCTAAGCTACACTCCCCACCTGCTCCCAGCAGAAGTCGCACGTTGTGCAAACCTACGCTCGCGTCCTGGCTCCCTGAGCCTCCCTCATCTGTACGCTGAGGATGACACTGCTATATACATCTTGAATCCCACAGCTTCTCACTCCACCAATCCCTAAGGCCCTATCCAACCCCAATCCCCTGCAATAGCCACCTAATTTATCTCTTGCCTTTCACTCTTGCTCCCTATAGCCACGCTGTCTACCCAGCAGACACAGCGATCTTTTTAAAATGTAAATTAAGTCACGTAACTGTCTTGATCAAAACCCTCCAGTGGAATCTCATCATGTCTAGAATTTAAAAAACGCTTTGTCGTGGGGGAATTCCCTGGAGGTCCCGTGGTTAGGGCTCCGCACTTCCACTGCAGGAGAGCGGAGAATGAAGATGACCACTCTTTCCAAGCGTTGATTCTGTCTGAGACTCCGGATCTGAGGTAGTCTTATTCGTTAATCGCTTCATTAGAACAAAGTCTTGTCTCCTCCTCCATGAGAAAAAGTAGAGAATGTACAGTCCCGTGGTTAGGGCTCCGCGCTTCCACTGCAGCAGGTACAGGTGACCAGGGAACTAGGATCCTGCATGCCACGTGGCTCAGCCAAATAAAATAAAAAATAAGATAAAATAAAATAATAAAATAAAACAAAATACTCTATGTCGTGGTCTCCAAAGCCCACTCCTGCCTGCTTCCCTTACACTCTCCGCCTGGATCCCTCCAAGCCAGCCACGTGGGCGCCCTCTACGGATAGTTCCTGAAACTGCCAAGTCATAGCTGTCTGCACTAGCTGGTCCTTCTGGCTGGCATTCTCTTCCCGAGTTTCACACGCTTCCTTCCTCACTTCATCTGGGTGTCTACTCAAATGTCCCTTCTCAGGACTTCCCTGGTGGCGCAGTGGTTAAGAATCTGCCTGCCAATGCAGGGGACTGGGTTCAAGCCCTGGTCCGGGAGGATCCCAAATGCTGTGGAGCAACTAAGCCCATGCGCCACAACTACTGAGCCTGCGCTCTAGAGCCCGCACGAGCCACAGCTACTGAAGCCCGCACGCCTAGAGCCCGTGCTCCACAACGAGAGAAGCCACCGCAATGAGAAGCCCGCGCACCCCAACGAAGAGTAGCCCCACTCATCGCAACTAGAGAAAGCCCGTGCGCAGCAACGAAGACCCAACACAGCCAAAAATAAATAAATGAATAAATAAAAAAATAAAAATTAAAAAAAAAAAAGTCCCTTCTCCGGAGAAGCTTTCCCTCGCCTCCCCAATTGCAGCTTCCCTAGCAAACTCTAAAAACTTCTTTGCCTCATGTTTTTCAGAACATTTAACACTACTTAAAATTTTACATGAGTATAAATTGTTCTGATTGGTCTCTTCCACTAAAATATGAGCTCCATGACAAAAGGAGTCTTGTCTACGTCGTTTATCCTTGTCAAACAGTAGGTGCGTAATAAATATTAGTATAATGAATGAATGAATGAGACCACATAAGTTTTGGCAATGACTGCTAGCTGTCTCCAATATCCATTCTCCCCTCTTCCTTTAAGTAATCAAAACCCCAAGCTGTAGTTCAACACATTACCACTCACCTAAAAACTATGTTTCCCAGACTCCCTTGCAGCTAGGTGTGTCTATGTCACTAAGTTCTAGCCAATTAGGGTTGCCAGATAAAATACAGGATGTCCAGTTAAATTTGAATGTCAGATTAACAACCAATAATTTTTTTACTACAAGTATGCCCCAAATTAAAAGTCCAATAATTGTTTTAGTATAAGTATGCCCCATTAGGACAAAAAAAGTATTGGTTGTTTATCTGACATTCAAATTTAACTGGGTGTCCTATATTTTTGTTTCCTAAATCTGGCAACTCTATGGCCAACAGAATATAAGAGAAAGTAATGTCCACAACTCCGAGGTCACACCCTTAAAACTAGGGGACATGTCCTCACTTTCTTTTCCCCTCCTTGTTGGCTGAAACACAATCGTAGAGGGGGTGTGAGTCATCTTTGACCCTGTAGACCAGGAGTCCAGGCCCCGGACTGATATGATGGAACAGTGCTGCTCTGCTCTCCAGATCTACCTGCTACCTCAGACTTGTACATGAGAGAAAAACTACCTTCTGCTTCATTAAAGCCTGTTATTTTGTTCTCCATTAAAGCAGCTAAATCAATATCAGAACAAACGCAAAATTATGAATGAATTATGGTAATTCGTGTGCCTGCTAGATCATCAGAAAGCCTCAATAAATGTTTATTTCCTCTTCTCCTCACTAACAGCGTTGTCCCCTCTTTACCAAATTTCACAGCCCTGTTTTGAAGGAATCTGGCATCTTCATGCTTTATCAGCAGCTCTTGCAAGCGCAGACTGTTTCAAAGCGGGGCTGTAGGAATTCAGCAGCCAGCAGAGGCTGTGCACCCTCTTGGCCTCTGAGGAGAGGGGCTCAAGGTGAAGCTTATTCATAGGGTAAAATTAGGCAAAGGGACCAATAAGATTTTCAGTTCTCCCAGCATTGATTGCCAGCTGCCTGGAGAAGCTCCGGAGTTCCCTGACACACAGCTCTGAGCTCTGGAAATACTCTCTCATCTATGGAAGCCCAGGGAAAAGAGAAGCAGCTCAGAGTCCTTCTGCACGGGCGTCACCATCAGCTAGCTCAGCCACAGTCACAGACGCCCAGACCGGGGAGGAACCTCCGGGTCTCCGTGGCAAGTTCTCCCCTCCACGCCCATCCACTGCTCCCCACACCTTCAGATGGCTGGTCTCTGCTCCAATGTCACCTCTTTAGAGATACCTCCCCTGGCCACTCCATCTAAAGGAGAAGGCCCTGTCACCCTCCATTCCTGCCTTGAACTTTACAGCATCTATCTCTTCCTATTGATATTATATATGTACTGGGTTATCGTCTGCCTTCCCCACTGAAAGGTAGGCTCCCTGAGGGCAGGGAATTTGTCTCTCTTATTCACTGCTTTACACCCAGCACCTCAGACAGTGCCCAGGCGATGAGGAGGTACTGGATAAATATTTCTGAATAAACAAACAAATAGAAGATAAATATGGATACAGATATAGATCTAGATATAGATCTAGATATAAATATAGACATATCGGGGTCACGAACAAGCCAAGCAGATTTTACCAATGGCTTCCAGCACAGGGTGACAAGAAAAGTGACAAAACCTCCATGTGCATGATAATGCTGATGTTTTGTTAAAGAAAACTCAGCTTTTAGTGTAAGGTTTGACTCCCTATTGACATAGAAACCTCTGCTGGGTAGAGGTAATGTTTGCACAGAATGTTAGAGCCAAAGGCATCTGAAGTTCAAGTGCCTGATGGGGAAACAGAGTCCAGAGAGATGATGGGGTCACACTAACAGTAGCAAGTAATATCTGCAAAGCACTTTTTAGTTTTGGAAGCATCTTCACTTCCTTATTTCCACTTGATCCTCACAACAATTCTACTGGGCAAGTGGTAGTAATATTAATAGCATTATATTATTTACAATTGCCAAAGTATGGAAGCAACCTAAGTGTCCATCAACAGATGAATCGATAAAGAAGATGTGGTATATAAATACAATGGAATATTACTCAACCATAAAAAAGAATTTAAATTTTGCCATTTGCAGCAACATAGTTGGACTTGGAGGGCATTATGCTAACTAAGTGAAATACATGAGACAAATATTGCATGATATCACTTATATGTGGAATCTAAAAAAATACAACAAACAAGTGAATAAAACAAAAAAGAAGCAGACTCACAGATATAGAAAACAAACTAGTGGTTACCAGTTGGGAGAGGGAAGGGGGGAGAGGCAATATAGGGGTAGGGGAAAAAAAGGGTTATTATGGGACTACATGAAATCATGTGTTTGAAACTTGAAAATTGTAAAGCAGTATAGAATTTAAAGAATCTTTCATTCAATAAAAAATAATAATACAATGCAATAAAATAAAATTAAAATATTGGTAACATTATAATTATATTGAAATATATTTAGCCTCCTGAACTGTGCACTTAAAAATGGCTAAGATGGTATATTTTACGTTATGTGTATTTCACCACAACCAGAAATTAAAATTATATATGGGTATATATATAAAACTATTAGCCACAACTCTATTTTGTACATAAAGCCAATAAAGCTCAGAGAGGCTGTGACTTGTAAAAGTCACACAGTAAGGGATGTGTGGGGAAGCCAGCCTCACATCAGGACTTGCTCTGGACCTTTTCTACAGGGAGAGGGAAACTTCACTCCACAAACATGCCAAGAACCAACCTCAAGTTAGAAGATCAGTGCCCTGAGTTTTCTAAGGAAGCTTCTAATACACTTAATCCAGCACAGCTGTTCACGCAACTCTGCTGGAGAGGCCTGCCTCTTGTGTGATACTGTGCCGAGGGGTAGCTGATCCAACAGACAACAGCTCAGTACAGACTTGCGTGTCATTTACTCTCATTTCATGACGATTAATTTGCTTGGGGACCAAGGGTGTTCAGTGGTTACATTAAGATGCAAAGAAGAAGTAAACATTCATGCATCCTTTATCTCCTCATTTCAAGACAGATAAGTCCCATCAGTGTCTGCAGAAGATATTCTCATTGACATTGTTTATCTGTTCCACTTGACTCCAAATTACACTTGAGAAACAAGAACTATCACATCACGGTGTTTTTATACAGCAGTGGTGACTACAGGGGGCCAGATATTAAAGAGAAAACATCTAGCCTGAGATTCTACTGCAGCATAAACTCAGTGAGATATGACACAAAGAATCAGGCCCAAACATGCAGGAGAGCAAGAAAGCCTTCCTGGAAAAACCCATCTGGGCTTGAGTCCCTGCTTAATATGCAGCATTGTGCACGTTGGGTTTCATTTCATGTGCCAACTTTGCTCCAACATCTAAATCACTGTGTTAAGAAAGAGTCTGAGGCCTAATCAGAAGCTACAGTCATAGCATGGAGCATAGTACATCATAAGTACCTGTGTTCTGATCCTCCTCCAGCTCTCCCACCTCACTTAGATCAGGCATCTCTCTTTCATACCAGCTGTCTGGTCTTGATTCAATATCAGGCTTCTCAAGATAGGGTGGCAAAATGGTTAACTTTGGAACCAAAGAGAGCTACAATGGAATCTCAGCTCCATCACTTACCACTTACATGACCTTGGGAAGTTACCTAACCTCACTGATCTTGTTTTCTCATCTCACAAAAGGGGAATAATATTGCCTACCCCATAAGATTGTTGTGTGAATTAAACGAGATATTTTGTGCAAAGCACTGGGTACGGTGCCTGGTGGCAGCAAGGGTTCAATAACTGGGCTATTCATGATGCCCTACTATGCCTTGCACTGTTAACCCCAGAGCACATTTTCAATAAGCATTTATTAGCGGTTATCTCAGGGTCATGAGAATGAATGATCTGTTGGTTGGTTTTTACTGTACCTCATTTGAATTATGCTTTATTGAGCACATATTATGTGCTAGACCCTGCTGCACGTGGTTTGTGTCTCAACTCATCTAATCCTCACACAGTCCAATCATTCTGTGGGCAGGGTGAGCAGGAACACACACCCGGGCAATCTGGCTCCGGCACCTGCCCTCTTAACCACTACTGCCTCTGCCCAGGAGCAGCTGCTTCTTGTTTTGTAACCAGAAAAGCAAAATATTTTAAAAACAATTTAAGACAGTAAATACACACTTGTTGAATGATTGTCAGCTCTCATCTGAATTTGCAAGAACCTGATGATTGAGAGATTGACACTTCTTTTTAATTCAGTCGAAAATTATTGAGAGCAGAGTGTCAGGTACAAAGCAAGATGCAATGGGAAATATAATAGAAGAAATGATGCCTTCCCTCAGGGCCTTTAGATGTGGAAGGTGAAATATTACTGCTAGTAGCTGACATTCATTTACTGTGTGCCGTGTGCCTTGTCACTGTGCTAAACACTTTGTCTACATTATCTCATTCAATCCTCATGACAAATCGACGAAATAGGTATGATTAACGCCCCCATTGTGCAAATGAGGAAACCAAAGCTTTTAAATCTTAATAACTTGCTGGGGGTTCCAGGAAGAAAAACCTGCACAGGTTAAGTGCCACGTGGCTGCCACAGGCAATGATTCACATCCATCTTTCTCTTCCCCACTGTCTTAAAAAGCAGGCCACCTGGTGGGTGCTTGAAACATTCCTGGCAAAATGAATACTCACTTTTCAATACACTCTCATTGCTAAATATCCGTGCATTTACCAGACATTAAACTTTACATGCACATAATTACAGAGTCAGTGAGTTCTAAAGAATTCCACCTTCAGAGTTTATGGGCCTCTTCGTACATCCTCCCCACCAGCATCTCCTCTTCCACCTTCAGCATTTGGAGATGGGCCTGAAATGGAAAAGACATTGCCATCTCCCTGCTCTCGCTTGTTAATTCTCAATTTCAAGATGTTCTATTACACCTGATTTATGGTCTGACAGAGCTCATTCTAGCCCACAACCTTGAGCTTGTCAAATGCACGGGGGAAAATTTACTAACGCCTGTGTTCATCTTAATGTACTGTAGGGAATTTTTTAAGTGAAAAAGCCTCAAGAAGCAGGGACATTTCAAACATCCAATTATGAATAACAATCGTCTGATGGCTGAGCACTGTAGATCTTCCAGCTCACTCGGTTTTCATCTAATTAAATCTTTCATTTCCACGGGCAGCGTGCAGTACAAATTTGTGCCTGCTTTTGTCGGCAGGAGATAATCAATAGGAGACATGTGGATGCATTTCAGCATTTATTAGCAGCTCAGTCAGAAGTTGTTTTATTTTAATAACATCCTTGCCTTCGTTCTGTTCAGGATAAATCGACAGCTTTGATGAATAACAGACAGAAAACTGGTTTATATTATCCCATTAAGAGTAAAGAAATCAGAGAATGAAAGGGAGCTGAGAAATTGAAGAACACTTCAAAGCTGTATTTTCCTTGTTATCAAGAAAAGGGAGAAACGAAAATGCCTTCCATTCACTCTAAAGTATCACCAAACCTATTTGACTTCAGCTAGATATCCCTTCCAGGACCAAAACAATAAATTCCCTCATTCTGAAGCTTTCTACTGCTTTTATTTGCTGATCATAGTTAGTAATTCTTGGTTAATTTCCACTGGAGCTGCAATATGGATCAGAAAGGGGAGAACCAGGTACAAAATGTCATTCATTCACCAGAAATGAACCCAAATGCCCAAAAGCTCACATCCTGAAATAGCAGGCACAGTGGCAGGGGCCGGATGCCTTAGAACAAATACACAAGGTTCACCATGGTGAGGCATTTACAAGAGCCTGCTGCACACCTTGGTCAGTGGAATTTAAACTGATCTGTGGGCCAGAAGACCTCTCTTTGAAATCTCACTTGGTATAGCCAACCATTTACTTGACAGTGCCATGGAAATATCTCTCAGGCACCTCAAATATAACATCTAAAAATCTGAATGTTTTGCCACAATAAGACACCACTTCATACCCATTAGGATGGAGGTTATCCAAAAAGTTAATAAATAACAAGTGTTGGTAAGGAAGTGGAGAAACTGGAACCCTTGTGTACTTTGAGTGTGAATGTGAAATGGTGCAGCCACCGTGGAAAACAGTTTGGTGGTTCCTCAAGAAACTTAAAATAGAACTACCATACGATCCAGCAATTCCACTTCCAGGTATAAACCCAAAAGAAGTGAAAGCAGGGGACTGAAAAGATATTTGTACACCCATGTTCATAACAGCATTAAATAACAAGCAATAAGCAAGAGCTGAAAGGTGGAAGCAACCCAAATGCCCATCAATAAAGCGGATGAATAAATAAAATGTGGCATATACATACAATGGAATATTATTCAGCCTTAAAAGGGAAGTTCTGACATAGCCTACAGCATGGATGAACCTGGAAGACATTGTGCGAGTAGAATAAGCCAGTAACCAAAGGACAAATACTATATGATTATATGAGGTACCTAGAGCAGTCAAATTCATGGTGACAGAAAGTAGAATGATGGCTGCCAATACTCGGATTTTTCTTAGTGTGGTAAGACATATATTACCACGATAAGAAAAATCCGAGTATCGTAACGCCCAGGTATAGTTGCCCTCTGATACTTCCCACCTGAGCACACGGTGCATCCGTTCACTCAGGGGCTCCAGCCAGAGAGCTGGGAGCCAGTCCCGGTACCTCCACACTCAAGCCCCGAGCCCTCCAGGCATTTCTCCACTAGCAGCCAGACTGGGCTTTTACAGACCTAAACCGGGTCCTGCTACCCTTCGGCTTCGAGCTTCCCCTTGCACTCAGAATCCAGTGTGGACTCCTCACTCTGAAGCCAGGTGACCTTGCCAAATTCTTGTGCCACATCCTCCCTCACTCTGTACTTCTGTGCTTCTCCTCACACTCTGTACTTCCATTAGTTCCTCAAACTAACCAGGTTCCATCCCCATGCAGGGCCTTTGCCTGGAACATTCTCCCCTCATCCTCTGCAGGCCAAACACTCCTTAGACTTTAGGTCTCAGCATAAATGGAACTTCCTCAAGGGTGCTTCACAGCTGCCACATTGCAAAAAGAATGCCTCTGCTCTCCTGTCAAGTGCTCTCTTAGCCCCCTGGCACTTTCTGCATGCCTCTATTTGTATATCCCTCACTACCCAGGAGACGGTCAGATGCCTGAGGTCAGCGCCAAAGTCTGCCTTGATCCACAGTCCCAGCACTTATTGCAATGTCTGGCACATAGTAGGTATGCATTTGTTGATGAGTGAATAAACAAAGGAATGCATGTTCTTTTAAATCACCCAAACAACGGGAAGCAGAAACCCTGCCTTTAACCCAAACAGCCCCCACCTTCTACTTTCTTAGACACCCAGACAGGCCTTTGTACAGTAACGTGAAACACGTCCCACCTCCACTATCCCACATACCTGCTCATAACGACTGGCACTGGACATTCGCACCCAACGGCACCCTTGCAAAGGGGCCTTGCTTTTCCTGAGATGGGGATGAGAGTGATACCTGTCGAAGACAAGGTAATTGCTTGAGTTGTTTCCTGCAGTGATACAAATCCACTGACAAGCGCCACACAGCTGTTCCCATACTCAGTTCTCAATGGCACGCTGCCTGCTGTATTAGTGAGCAAATTCCTTGAAACAACATGAGATCGGCAATATTGATGGAATATAAAATTAGGTATGTAGCTGCCAAGCACCCCAGAAAGGTCCCGATTCCTTACCTCAGCAGTAATGATGAAGCCGGAGGCTCCCCGGCCATTCTTCCTCCCTTTGGCAAGCATCTTCCCCTAGGTAATGCTCCAACAAACAGTAACCTGGGTTACAGTGATGATGATTATTATTATGGACTCTATTTTATTCGCATTTAATTAGTAATTATTTTAAATTACATGGCTGAAGAGCTGCTACAATGGGTGTTTCCTGGCAGTCAGGGGTTAATTCTCCAAAAATGCAGAAATATGGGCTATTTTCAGTTCAGCCGTTAGACGCTGTAGTGATGAACGCCTCTCACTGCCATATGGTGTAGTCTAAACTTAGTGTCTTTTCACAACAATAGTTTCACTTCTATTACCATTAGAGAGAAGTATGTAAAAACAGTTTTCTCTCTAAACAGAGCTCCCATGCCAGCAGGCCCTGGAGTATCCTAGAGGAGGAAAGCAAACAATCCTGCAGCACAGATCGGTGCCAGTTGCTTTCTGCGCCCCCCTCAGGGATGCTCAAGTTTACAGCTGATATTTAATTGGCCATGAAATGCACATGTCTTCTTTTGGACTCACGAATCCGGTAACAAACCAGGGGTGAAATCCCAAACCCATGGGGCTTGCTGGTGGTGGATGCATGTGAAGCCACCTGGTAACACCCTGTTTTTGCATTTTTGACACGTAGCGGTGGCTTTATTTCTACAGATGAATACGCTCTCCTCAAATCACTGAATCCAGGGAAATAATAAGATGAGCCTGGAACATCTTTTTGTGTCATAAAGTAAGAAAGTCCTCAAACAATGATGAAGAAATGTCAAAAGGACACAGGAAGCAACTTGCAATGGCTCCCACTGGCCAAATCTGGGACATTTTGAGCATGAAAAGAAATACTGATAGCAACAGATTAGTATACAGTGAATGAAGTAAGTACTCATGAAGCTATACTGATAGAAATAAATGAATAAATAAATTAGAAAAGAAAGCTCTTCTTTATAGTAAACAACTAATAAATGCAAAAGAAATGATGGTTATTAGAAAATCACCATTTACTAACCATCATAGTAATGTTTAATTTAGTCAAGAAACATCAAAGGATGCTAAACTCTAGTGGGTGAGAGATTGATGAGGAAAGAGATACTTACATAGTCTCAAAGTATCTCCTCACAAGATACTTATTAATTACAAAGAGACTTTACAATAATTTTACAGTAGAGACACCTGGCAGACAGCAGCACAATAAGTGAATCAAAGTTAAAAATACCAATAACCAGGGACTCCTCTGGTGGTCCAGTGGTTAAGAATCTGCCTTCCAATGCGGGGGATGCAGGTTTGATCCCTGGTCGGGGAACTAAGATCCCACATGTCGTGGGGCAATTAAGCCCGTGCACTGCAACTACTGAGCCCACGTGCCACAACTAGACAGCCCGTGTGCCACAACTACAGAGCCCACGCACTCTGGAGCCTGTGCACCACAACTAGAGAGAAGCCCGTGTGCTGCAACAAAGGAGCCTGCGTGCTGCAACGAAAGATCCTGTGTGCTGCAACTAAGACCCGACGCAGCCAAAAATAAATAATTTTTTTTAAAACGATAGTAACTTAAAAAAAAAATACCAATAACCAAATAGACATCGTGTGCCACCCTGTGGGGTGTGATTAAAAGAAAAAAAAAGCATCTTTGGCATTCCAGTCAAAACACATAACCTGAGTCTAACCATGAAGAAACTGGTCAAGACCAAACTGAAGGAGATTCTACAAAATGACTGGCCTACGATCTTCAACCATATCCATGTCACAAAACATAGGATTATCATATGATCCAGCAATTCCAATTCTGTATAAATACTCAAGAGAAGTGAAAGCAGGGACTTGAACAGATATTTGTACACTCGTGTTCATAGCACCAATATTCACAGTAGCCAAAAGGTGGAAGCAACACAAGCCTCCACTGAAGGGTGAATGAATAAACAAAATACGATATATTCATACAATGGAATATTGTTCAGCCTGGAAAAGGAAAGAAATTCTGAAACATGCTATAGCATGGATGAACCTTGAAGACATTACGCTACGTTAAATAAGTCAGTCACAAAAGGACAAATAATGTATGATTATATACATTATACAATAATGTATGATATATGAGGTGCTTATTAGAGTGGGCAGATTCACAGAGACAGAAAGTAGCATAGTGGTTGCCAGGGGCTGGGAGGAGGGAGAAATGGGGAGTTCATGTTTAATGGATACAGAGTTTCAACTGGAGAAGATAAACATTTCTGGAGATGGATGGTGGTGATGGTTGCACAACAATGTAAGTGTACCTAATGCCATAAAAATGTACACTTAAAATAGTTAAAATGGTAAGTTTTGTGTTGCATATATTATACCTCAATTAAAAAAAAAAGTATTCAAGCTTTCGAGTCAAACCTGGGTTCAAGGGCTGGGAGGAGGAGATGGGTAAGTTTATGGCTCTGACAGTAATGATAGTTTCACAGGTGTATACTTATCTCCAAACACCTCAAGTTATATACATTAAATACCTATAGCTTTTTGTATGTCAATCATACCTCAATAAAGTGCTGAGGAAAAAAAAAAACCTGGGTTCAAATTCTGACTGTGCTCCTAACTCACCGGGTGACCCTTAGGAAAGTTATTTAATTTCTTTGAACCTCAGGCTTCTCATTTATAAAATGGAGATGATATTCAAGCCTACAAGATAGGACTGTTATGAGGCAGAAGATAATACATTTAGCACAATGCCTGGCACATAGTAGGCACTGGATAATATTAGCAAGACGATAAATGTCCCCACACATGAGATAACATGCCACGTTTTTAGAGGGCTAAAGCTACTTTGGTGTGGTTGGAGTATGTGGTGCTGAGCGAAGGTACTAGAATGAAAAGCAGATCTTTTATGCCAAGATGAAGAGTTTACACTTTGTCCTGAAGCCTGTGAGGAGTCACTGGAGGGTTGTAAGCAGTGGAGGGAAATATTAGAGGAGAGAGAGTGCAAAGACATCTGTATATTTCACTCCGTCATGGGCTTTCTCCTCTCCATCAACACAGATAATTAACACCACTGGCTTCAGGGAAAACAAACCATTAACGGAAACACCACATTTAACACTCTCACTTTGCAGCAAACACCTTACCAGAACAGGGAACTCGGATATAAAGAAGTAACTAGCCACGTAATAAAGTTAGGCTTAAGCACAAACTCCAAGAAGACTGCTCTGCCTTTATCTCCCACTTGAATCACTGGGTGGAGGGTACAGGAGCTTCCTGTGCTTCTATGACTTAACCAAGGCTTCCCACTGCCTTCTCCATCTGTCCCCTAACCCGTGCCAAGCTTCCTCTGGCCCCTTAACATCTGTGATGAGCAGGGCTGGGTCAGAAGCATTTTGCTCGGGTTCAACCTGCACATCAAGAATGGCCTGTGTCACATAACCTCATCTCGTTTCAGTGTTCTAATGTGCTCACGTTTTCACCACTGTCGCTGAATGTCATTTTAAATAGCCGCTCTCTACTGATTTTTCTCTCCATCTATAACGCTTAAGCGTTTAGGTGAAACTCAAGGTAATGAAAGTAGCCAAAAGCACACATTTCTCCTGGCTAAACTGCATTTTTCACCTGGTTCTGCTCAGTACTCTAAATGAGATTTATTCTTGATTTTACTGTTTTATTTTCTAATTACCTAAGTAATATACATTCCACCTAGAAAATATCAAAAATATAGAAAAGCAAAAAGGAAAAATAAAAATTACCTATAATCTTATCAACCAGATATAATACGCTTAAAAATACTGGTATACATCCTTCTAGGTTTGTTTTTTTTTTTTCCTAGTTTCCTATGCATATTACTACTTGCTCTTTTGAAAATTGGACTCATGTTGTACACACTGAAAAACTTACGTTTTAAATAATAACTAGTAACTAGTCTTAACACTTCACGTTTTATGTCATTAATAGCATATTGTGAACCTATCCCTATGTCATTCAAAAATGTGTTTTAATGACTCCGTAGCACACCATCACATTGTGTGTATGAGAGCCATGATCTCCACTGTCGAAGCTGTTGCCTGCACAAGCTGGTAGGCCTGGCGTGGGGTGGGGTCCCCCTGGAATAAGAGGAGCCTTTTTTCTAAGTCACACAATGGTGCGCATTTTAGCTAGAAAACGCCCAGGTACACAAAGGGAACATAACCTAGCCAGTTCCTCATCATTGGAATGTTTTAGGTCATTTCCAGTTATCTTTATTATGAATATCTTTGTACATATCTTGTTAAATCAAAGAATATACAATTTTTGAGGCTCTTGTTAATGTTGCTGGACTGCTCTCCTACCAAGTGTTTCAGAGTGTTCTTTTCTCTACAACTTTCCAATTCTGGATGCCTCCCTTCTTTTTAATCCTGGACAATCATATATGTGACAGGTACACACTTTTAATGTGTAACTATTTGATTACTAGGGAGAATGAATATTTTTAAATGTTTATTAGTAATATGTATTTCTTCCCTTAAAAATGCTCTATCCATATTTCTTGCCTGTTTTTCTATTGCAGTATTGGTCTCATTGATTGTAGGGGCTCTTTGCATTTCAAGAATGTTAACCCTTTATCTGCCATATATATATATATATATTTTTTTAATTTATTTATTTTTGGCTGCATTGGGTCTTCGTTGCTGCACGCCGGCTTTCTCTAGTTGCGGTGAGCGGGGTCTACTCTTCGTTGCATTGCGTGGGCTTCTCATTACGGTGGCTTCTTTTGCTGCGGAGCACAGGCTCTAGGCACACAGGCTTCAGTATCTGTGGCACACGGGCTCAGTAGTTGTGGCTCACAGGCTCTAGAGCACAGGCTCAGTAGTTGTGGTGCACGGGCTTAGTTGCTCCGCGGCATGTGAGATCTTCTCGGACCAGGGCTCGAACCCGTGTCCCCTGCATTGGCAGGCAGATTCTTAACCACTGCACCACCAGGGAAGTCCCCTGCCATATATTTTTAAAACATTTTCCCCAATTGTACGTTGTCTTTCAATTTTTACTTTGATGTTTTAAAATTTGTACATCATTTTTAACTTGGGAGTAATCAAATCTATCGATCTTTTCCTTATGTCTTCTGCCTTTACTTTGATATTTAAAAAGGCTTTCTCCATTCCAGGTCAGATTGATTTCACCCATATTTGTTTAATTTTTTATTGTACACCTCATAACTGCAACCTAGGTTCTTTTAAACTGGGTTTGGTTTATAAGGTTCAGAGTCTTTTAACCTGTGCTGAACCATGTGGCTGCTTTGGCTGGTAGAGCATTGGATAGGGAATGGGGAATTGGATGAGGAAATGTGAGGATTATCTTCACCAATGGACTTGGATCCTCTGTGCCTAAATCCTCTGTGTGTAAAATATAGGAAATTATATTTGGAACCCAAGTTTTACCTTTTTTAAAATTATAAAATATGGTACATATACAGAGGGCCGCACAGTGTGATGAACAATCATAAAACAAATGTTCATGTAACTGCTATCCACATTACTGAGATGGAGAGGGAGGGAGAGGGAGGGAGGGAGAGGAAAAGAGGGGGGGAGGAGGAGGCGGAAGGGAGAGTAGAGGGAGGGAAGGAGGGACGGAGGGAGAGAGAGAGAGAGAAGACAGAGATTCCTACAATGGGTTCTTTCTCAAGGACACACTCCTTTTATCTCTTGATAATCACTATCCTGACTGTTGCAGTCTTCACTTCCTTGTTTTACTTTATGCTTTGCTCTTCTATATATTCATCACCTATCTTCTCTGCATATTTTTAAGTTTCTAATGGTTTGATTTTTTTTCACTCTTATTTATAATCCATTTGGAATTTATCTTATCATATGATGTGAGGAATCAAAAGTTAATTTTCCACAAATGGTTTATCAATTTTTTCAGCACTGTTTAGCATAATACTTTCTTCCTGAATCAGTTTTTTAAAGTCAGATCTCTCAAGATGTAATTCATCCTCTTTAAGATTATAATGCCATGAACTTTGACAAATACATAATGCATAGTCACAACAATCTAGACATACAGATGGAGTATTTCCATCATCCCAAAAAGTTTGCTTGTGCCCTTTTGTAGTCAATCCCCCATCCCCACCTGCCAGCCCCTGGAAACCACTGATCTGTTCTCTGTCCATACAGCTTTGCCTTTTCCTGAATGTCAACCGAATGTAATTATACAATGTATAGCTTTTATTTTTTTCCCAATGCTTTTTCCAGCCTTTTGAGTCTGGCTTTTTCACTTACCGTAATGCTTTTGAAATTCATCCAAGCCGCTGCTTGTATCAGTAGTTCATCCATCTTATTGATGAGAAGTATTGTAGGGACGTACCACAATTTACAGATTCAATCTTCCAGCATTAAGTATGATGGTAGCCGTAGGGTTTTTGTAGATGTCCTTTATCAGACTGAGGAAGTTCTAGTTTGCTGAGTTTTCATCATAAATGGATGTTCAATGTTATCAAGTGCTTTTCATGCAGCTATTAAGCAACGTATCTTGGTCTGTCTGCCCTGGGAGTAACAGACTCTGCCACTCCAGAGACTTGAGGTTGTAGTCTACTGTCCAGGGAAAACTGTCCAGGTTAGTAGGCAGGGCCTTGGGCCTCACATCCATTGATCACTTTGAACCCTGTGAGTAACTGAGTTTGCTGCCCTACCCCCAGTAGCTTAGAGCTTTTGATCCCTAAAGGAGGAAAATTCAGGGAAGCCAATGGCATTTTGTGTCCCCAACATCGATTGATTGCCTCCCTCTGCCTGGACCTCAGAGGTGGGCTCAAGAGGGCCAGCCTCCTGCCCTGCCCCCAATATTTCTTGTGAGCACCCAGTGGAAGAGAGTTTGTAGCTGAGTGGGAACTCCTCTTCTACCTCAGCTTTCCCAGATTTACACACTCACCCACACATGGATTTTGTGTTACAATTTAGCTGATTTCTTCTCCCCACGTGGATAGTGGCTGTGCCTCTCTTCCCCACGCTCTGCCAGAGTGGAGACAGTTGTGAAGCCCATTTCTCCTCGGAGGGGCTTGTCTCTCTTCTGAATGAAGTTACTTGGTTGCCTCACAACCTCATCTTTCTCATGAGCTCAACAAAAGGAACGATTTTGTAGTTTATCTGTCATTTTCTCATTATTAGGACAGAAGCGATGTGCTGAGCAGCTTTCTGTATCTTAAGCAGAAATACAAGAACATTTCAATTCCACCTTTATCCTAAACCATATGTATATACTTGAGCTTGTTCGGCGGGCTATTTTTATTCTTACACAAGAATCATGCTACTTTTATAATAAATCTTTCTTTCTAGCAGTGTAAGTCACCTCTCAATCCTCTAAAAATTCTTCAGCCTTTTATTAAGATTCCCAGGTGACCTTAGGATTATATTGTCTAGTTAAAAAGAAAAATACTTTTGACATTTTTATTAGAATTGAAAAGGCTGAAGTATTGAGTTACGACATCCAAGAATGTGGTATGCCCTACCATTTATTTAAGTCTTCAAGTCTCCCAGGAAAGTTTTACAGTTTTATTTATATGGGCCCTGCATACTTTTCTTATGTCAAGTTTATTCCTAGATATTTTCTATCTTAGTCTCTATTTTAATGCCTTCTTAAAATTGTATATTCTGATGATTGTTGATTTAAAGCATAAGCACTGACTTTTGTATACTGATTTTTTAACCAGCTGCCTTACTGAACTCTCCTTACTTCTAATCATTTTTCAGTTGGTTTTCTTCGGTTCCTAGGGAGGCAATTACACGCAAGTAATAATTTGTCTCTTCCTTTCCAAAGATTTTTCTCTTATTCCATCTTACTGCTTTGACTAAACTTTTGGGAAATATTAAATAACCATGTATAGTGGGCATACTTGACTTGTACCTGACTTTGGTGGGAAACTCCAGAGCTTCATCATTAAGTATGATGAAACCTGAGGCAGATACAACAAATTCGCTTACTGAACAGTCGCTCAAATTCCCTTCCAGCCTGTACTTGAAAAAGAATAGAAAAGAACAGCCCCTGACATTCAGAAGCTGGCCAGGCACTCAACGCAGTTATTCTCTTTTTGGACGTAAACCAGGTATCTCACAGAATACCAACTCAGACAAGGTCATTCTGAGAACATGATTAAATCAGATAAAGCAAGTCCACAACATAATTTTGTCTAAGCACAGACAAAAATAAGGTTGCTGTGCCATCCACATAATACCAAACATCACCCTCTTTTTGCTAAAATGAGTGACTATTAATTCTTTATCAATTAATTACACCTGTTTCCTCACCCTAGTCTGCCCTCCCTATGTATATAAAATTTGAGATAATCATAGAATTCCCCCCACACACGCTTTCTGATGGCATCCAATCCAGAGCAAACCTTAGCTTCCTTAGACTCTCCACAACTCAATCAACCAAAGCCCAAATCCTATGAAGTCACTCAACCAAAGCCCAAATCCTAATATCCTCTTGCTGAGGATTCCCCATGGTTCCCCACGGTGTGTGTTCTCCCTTGCTGCAATAAGTAATAAACCTGACTTGTTCAACTATAATTGTGATCATGGTGGTTTCTGGCTGGAGGACACTGACATGTTTTAAGAGGCTAGAAAACTAGAAAGTACATTTCTATACTCCTTTATAGCTAAGGTTCAGTCCTATGACATTTCTGCCAGTCACTGATACCCATGCTTAAATTAGTCTAACAATATGTTGGAATGGGACACTTGCTACCTTAGTGTGGTGTCTTAGACTGAGGCACCACTGTGATAGGTATCAAGATGCCAAAATGATTGTGAGAGAATCAATTCTAACTCCCAATTATGACTCAAGTTCATCTTTTGATCAATTCTAATCCAGAACCGTACAGTGAAATAGAATGATCCAGCTCATTCCTACAAAGAATTTTAAATTTTTTCTGTATGTTTTATACCCTTGTCTCATACGTATTTTTTCATTTGTATTTTTTTTTAATTGAAGTATAGTTGATTTACAATGTTGTGTTCGTTTCTGGTATACAGCAAAGTGATTCAGATACGTACATATATATACACACACACACATATACTCTTTTTCATATTTTTTCCATTATAATTACAAGATACTGCATATAGTTCCCTGTGCTACACAGTAAGACCTTGTTATTTACCTATTCTATATATAGTAGATTGTATATGCTAATCCCAAACTCCTAATTTATCCCTCCCCCACCCCCTTTCCCCTTTGGTAACCCTAAGTTTGTTTTCTACGTCTGTGAGTCTGTTTCTGTTTTGTAAATCATTTGTGTCATATTTTAGATTCCACATAAAAGTGATACCATATGGTATTTGTCTTTCTCTTTCTGACTTACTTTACTATGATAATCTCTAGGTCCATCCATATTGCTGCAAATGGCATTATTTCATTCTTTTTTATGGCTGAGTAGTATTCCATTGTATATATATACCACATCTTCTTTATCCATTCACCTATTGACAGATATTTAGGTCACTTCTGTGTCTTGGCTATTTGTATCATTTGTATTTCTTATTGGACTTACAAGATCTGTCCATTTCAATGATTCTTTCCCCCAAAGAACCAAGAATTAGGAGTGTTTTATTATCAAGTAGATTATGCTTAAACTTTTTTTTAAGAACAAATTTCTGGTTTTAGGGCACTATGATTTTAAAAAGTGATCTAGGGCTTCCCTGGTGGCGCAGTGGTTAAGAATCCGCCTGCCAATGCAGGGTACATGGGTTCGAGCCCTGGCCAAGGAAGATCCCACATGCCGCGGAGCAACTAAGCCCATGCGCCACAACTACTGAGCCTGTGCTCCAGAGCCCGTGAGCCACAACTACTGAGCCCACATGCCACAACTACTGAAGCCCGTGCACCCAGAGCCCGTGCTTTGCAACAAAAGAAGCCACCACAATAAGAAGCCCGCACATCGCAACAAAGAGTAACCTCCGCTCATCACTAGAGAAAGCCCATGCACAGCAACGAAGACCCAATGCAGCCAAAAATAAACAAAAACAAATTTTTTTAAAAAGTGGTCTATATAATTCTTATTTGAGAGAATGTGAGGCCTTCTTTGTAAATCAATTTTACAATTGTAGAATCAATTTAGAGTCTGCAACTGTAGAATCTAAAATTTGTAGAATCAATTATACAAATTGTTACGGACATTTGAAAAGGATAGGTATTCTTAAGAGGACAAAGTTTGATGAAATATTTATCACAGCTGCTACTATGTAGCAAACTACCTCAAATTTCAGTGGCTTAAACAATAAGAACTTACTAATTTCTTCATGAGTCTGTAAGTCAGTTTGGGGTGATTTACCTATTCTCACCTGGGCTCATTCATGCTTCTGTCATCAGTTTTTGCTGCATCTGCGGCTATGCTGATGTCTGCTGGGCTCTCTCATGTTTCGTGGTTGGCTGGCTGTAAGCTGGGGCCCACATCTCTTCCACGTGGTCTCTCCTCCTTGAGCAGATCAGCCCGGGCTTGTTTACATGGAGAAGCAGAGGTCCAAGAAAGAAAGAGGAAGCAAACAGGGCCAAGGCTGGAAACCTGTGAACTGTCACTTCTGCCACATTCTATTACAAAGCAAGCCCAAATTCGAGAGGTCAGACAGACTCCACCTCATAATAAGAGGCGCTGCAAAGTCACACTGCAAAGGGCATGGATATAGAAAGAGTCAAGAACTGTGGCCAGAGAAAATGAAATTAAATCATTTCTTATGCTGGGGTCCACTATGGAAACTTGGAACTTTTCAATGACCTTCAGGAGGTTTAGAAATGGTTTCACATTGACTGCAGAATGTATTCCTCCATATGTGCATTAAACAACACTTTTAGGTTCATTTATGCCTTTTCCTTAAATTCCACTTTGTGTGATATTGCCATCCCTTACTTTCCAGAGTGGAATTTTTATGAGTCTCCTTGGGCCATAAGTGAAAATAAAAATTCATTCAAGTCCCTATTGGACAAAAATAAAAAATATTTTACTTGACTGCACAAGTATGGTTCATTTCCCAATATTTTCTCTCTTTGATCCAATGTATTTGTGATTCCATACAGATAAATCCTAAGTTATGTACTAACATAACTCAGAGTAGGCTGGTTTGCTTAAGAATAAAGGCTAGAACCTCTCTCATATAGAGATCTGACCCTAGACAGTTATATCAGAGACACTGGGTTAAGAAGAGATGCCTATTCCTAGAAGTGTTAATAATGTCATCTATGTAGTTTTGTCCTGCTTTAGAATCTTTCTGGAAGCTCACCTACGCCAAAACATATCCTGTTTTAAACCCACACATGTGACTGAGCTCTTCTTAATCAACTAAAATTGTAATTACAACCTCTGCACTAAAATGAAATGCATGGAAAAAATCTAATCGTTTTCATCACATAGAAAAACACATCCCTTTTATTTTGCAATGTTTGCAGTATACTCACTTCGCATGCCTTTTCCCTCAGGGTTAGCTGGAGCCTCATAAAGTTTGGTAACTCTGAGTCAGCTCCAAAGACAGTATATTCCCCAACCGCATCACACATCCCACATCTTACTTCTGGAAGGATGAAGTGGTCCTAACATTTATAGAGTTGAAAACAAAGCCCAAGTCGGCATTCTGACAACATAACCCTTTACTGATCCATATGACATTTGTCATTTTACCCTTTCCCCTCACTGTATCTTTAAGAAAATAAACTTTCCCAAAAATCCAATGACTGTTTCCAGGTCACCCTGATGTCTGCTCCCATAGGCCCACGTCCCTCTGCTTTCGTAACAGCACAGTGAAGACTTGTAATTAGTGATTTACTGAATTACTCTGCCTTTCCCAGCAGACTGTGAGCTCCAGGAGCAAGGGCTGATTCCTCTTTCACTACCTGTATCCTCAGCACCAGGCATATAATGGTTGCCCAATAAATTATGTTGAGTTAAAGAAAACAAAAGCTAACATTTTTTTTAAAAAAAAATCTATCATATGGTAGCAGTCGGGGTGATGGTTACCTCTGGGGAAGACAGGTGGGTAGTGACTGGGAGAGGGTATGAAGGGGACTCAGAGTTGCTATCACATTCTATTTCTTCACCTGTTTACCTGGGCACGTTCACCACTTGATCAATTGAGCTAAACTTATGATCAGTGCACTTCCTGAATGTGCTACACACCACTAAAAAAGTTTAAATCTATCATAATTCTCTGACAAAGAAAGAAGGAAATCACAAGCATTCAGATATTGCCATTAAAGAATAATTAAAACATTAGTTTCTGAACCATGTAAAGTTAAGTTTAAGTGGGGACCAAAATGTTCACTTATGTTAGAAAGTGCACTCTCAGCCACGGAAACTAACCAGATATACTTAGCAACAGTCACAATGGGAGAGATTCATTGAGAAAATGTATATATACGGTGCTTAACACAGTGCTAGGTACCCAGTGCCGCATGTTAGCAATTAGTACACTTTAACAAACCAGAAGCAGTTCCAAATAAAGGCTGAATCTTAGATCACAAGCAAACTTTCTTCATTAGAATCCAAGATCTGTTTTGTCCTTAACTCTTTCAAAACTCTTTCAAAACAGCTTTAATAGCCTGATGAAGCAGCAACCTCATTTACGTAATTTATAGTTACGGAGTCCACATCACCACCTGGCGTGTTTCAGTCACACCCGAGGAAGTCAAAACTCAAGGCTAAAACTCATGGAGCATCTGCACTGAAAGAGAGCCCAGAGACCCTCTGGTCCAGTGATTCTCTAGCTGCACATCACTAGGGCATTCATTACAAGTGCAAACCCCCTGGTCTCCCACACCAGATCCTGACTCACTAAGTCTGAGAGTAGGGCCCAGGGATTTGGATCTTTAAACAAGTCCTTCAAGTGATTCTGAAGAAGGTGGTCTACAGACAACACGGAGCCTCTTATCTTCTAGATGAATGAAATGGAGGCCAGGGAGGAGACCTGCCCAAAGTCTTATTCTGGTTAATAAGTATGCCAGGACTAGAATGAAGTTCGCTTTCCACCACTCCAGTGTTATTTCCATGATTCCATGCTATAATAGCTTAGGACCCAGAATGAATCTGCCCTAAATCTCAGTGGCTTATTCCACTGAGCTCTTTACCTTTTTACCCACACATTAAGGTAACTGCAGAGGCCCAGAAACATACCTGCACATTCATTAGGTATGCAGAACCAGGTACTTAAACCTAGAGTTTAAATCATAGCTCCAATATTCACAAACTGTGTGACCCTGAGACAGTTATTTGTAAAATATAGCACGGAGCATGTCAAATAATGAGGTCCCAGTAAATAGTATGTATAATTAATGCCATCTTAAAACATGGCACTAAAGCTACATTCTTCATTTGACTAGAGGGATATTCTCAAGAACCCCAAGTTCTTCCTCTACATACAAACGTTTGAGAAACAACGGACTAGGGCTGTGGACAGAGTGCCTCTTGTCAATGAAAACACATGTATCAATGAGAACCAGGTAGTGCTGAACACTCTAACAATTTTCTGCTAACAAGAGGGAAGTGAGTGCCACCTACTGCCTTATTTTTATTTATTTATTTGTTTATTTATTATCATTATTTTATTTATTTTTGGCTGCGCTGGGTCATCATTGCTGCGCGTGGGCTTTCTCTAGTTGCGGTGAGCAGGGGCTACTCTTCGTTGCAGTGCGCGGGCTTCTCATTGCGGTGGCTTCTCTTGTTGCAGAGTACAGGCTCCAGGCACGCGAGCTTCTGCAGTTGTGGCATGCAGGCTCAGTAGTTGTGGCTCACGGAATCTAGAGCACAGGCTCAGTAGTTGTGGCACACGGGCTTAGTTGCTCCGCAGCCTAGGCGATCTTCCCGGACCAGGGCTCAAACCTGTGTCCCCTGCACTGGCAGGCCGATTCTTAACCACTGTGCCACCAGGGAAGTCCTGTGCATTAATTTTGTATCCTGCAACCTTACCAATTCATTGATTAGTTCTAGTAGTTTTCTGGTGGCATCTTTAGGATTTTCTATATATAGTATCATGTCATGGGCAAACAGTGACAGTTTTACTACTTCTTTTCCAATTTGTATTCCTTTTATTTCTTTTTCTTCTCTGACTGCTGTGGCTAGGACTTCCAATACTATTTTGAATAATAGTGGCAAGAGTGGACATCCTTGTCTTGTTCCTGATCTTAGAGGAAATGCTTTCAGTTTTTCACCATTGAGAATGATGTTTGCTGTGGGTTTGTCGTATATGGCTTTTATCATGTTGAGGTAGGTTCCCTCTATGTCCACTTTCTGGAGAGTTTTTATCATAAATGGGTGTTGAATTTTGTTAAATGCTTTTTCTGCATCTACTGAGGTGATCATATGGTTTTTATTCTTCAGTTTGTTAATATGGTGTATCACACTGATTGTTTTGCATATACTGAAGAATCCTTGCATCCCTGGGATAGATCCCATTTGATCACAGTGTATGATCCTTTTAATGTGTTGTTGGATTCTGTTTGCTAGTATTTTGTTGAGGATTTTTGAGCCTATATTCATCAGTGATATTGGTCTATAATTTTCTTTTTTGTGATATCTTTGTCTCGTTTGGGTATCAGGGTGATGGTGGCCTTGTAGAACAACTTTGGGAGTGTTCCTCCCTCTGCAAATTTTTGGAAGAGTTTGAGAAGGACAGGTGTTAACTCTTCTCTAAATGTTTGACAGAATTCGCCTGTGAAGCCATCTGGTCCTGGACTTTTGTTGGAAGATTTTTAATTGAAGTTTCAATTTCATTACCTGTGATTGGTCTGTTTATATTTTCTAATTCTTCCTGGTTCAATCTTGGAAGGTTGTACTTTTCCAAGAATTTGTCCATTTCTTCCAGGTTGTCCATTTTATTGGCATACAGTTGCTTGTAGTAGTCTCTTAGGATGCTTTGTATTTCTGCAGTGTCTGTTGTAACTTCTCCTTTTTCATTTCTAATTTTATTGATTTGCATCCTCTCCCTTTTTTTCTTGACGAGTCTGGCTAAAGGTTTATTCATTTTGTTTATCTTCTCAAAGAACCAGCTTTTAGTTTTATTGATCTTTGCTACTGTTTTCTTTGTTTCTATTTCATTTATTTCTGCTCTGATCTTTGATTTCTTTCCTTCTACTAACTTTGGGTTTTCTTTGTTCTTCTTTTTCTAGTTGCTTTAGGTGTAAGGTTACATTGTTTGAGATTTTTCTTGTTTCTTGAGGTGAGCTTGAATTGCTATTAACTTCCCTCTTAGCATTGCTTTTGCTGTGTCCCATAGGTTTTGGATCGTTGTGTTTTTGTTGTCATTTGTTTCTAGGTATTTTTTGATTTCTTCAGTGATCTCTTGGTTATTTAGCAGTGCACTGTTTAGCCTCCACGTATTTGTGTTTTTTACTGTTTTTTTTCCTGTACCTGATTTCTAATCTCACAGTGTTGTGGTCAGAAAAGATGCTTGATACGATTTCAATTTTCTTAAATTTTCCAAGGCTTGATTTGTGACCCAAGATGTGATCTATTCTGGAGAATGTTCCATGTGCACTTGAAAAGAAAGTGTATTCTTCCGCTTTCAGGTGGAATGTCCTAAAAATATCCATTATTTTAGAATGCAAGGCTGAGACTGGTTCAATTCTCCTCTCCATAATTGAATTCACTCTGAAAAATGAATCAATCCTAAACAAGACAGCCAAGCAATAAAAAGCATTGTTGGTAGGAGACATAAAAATAGTCATTATTTAAGTAAAATAAAACTTTCTAAGTTAAATGGTTTTTGAAGTTTTAGATTAATATATCTAATAAACTCCTGTAATTTCAAGTTACTGCTAAAACAGTAAAGGAAAATATAATCCCTCATCCACTGGCCTATGCCAACAGTGAAAGGAAAAACTGAACTACAGAATGCCCTAAAATACTGCACTGAAACAATGTGCAGGGATGCTCCCGTCCACCACCCCCTCCCCCAGTTCCAGGAGAAAAATCAAGTGAAATAATAAGGACAAGTTTTCTTATCCTATAACTTTCTACTCAAGTCCAGTATCAAAACTACCACCTGCAGGGCACAAGCTAGAAAGCTAACATTGCCTTCAAACATCACTCAAAAAAGCCTTCTGAATTATATAGTCTGTCACTATGTTTAAAGCTGATTTCTCCTTCCTAGTTGCAAATACATAAAATATACCCAGAGGCTCAAGAGAGATAGGCAGAGCTTTATAAATATTCATGTAAAACTAGCAGTTGTACTTCATATTTCAATAATTCAATGACAAATCATAAAAAGCATCTGTCTTTAATTTTTGTTGGTTTTAGGAAATAAATGGTAAAATATATACACTGTGGAGTCTTAATACCCCCATCATAGAGTGTGAATGATGGTCCGGTTGCGAAGCTCCTGGATATACTCTTTGGCGTGGGTGATTGCTGTCTTTGGTGCCTCAGGTGGAGGTGGAGGGCCTTCCACCAACTTCACAAAATAATGGCAAAAAACCTTCTCCATAATCCCAAAGCGACCTCTGCCATGGTATCGGATGCGTTTCAGGTATTGGCCTCGCCCTGAGGTGGACTGAGCTAGACAGAGAAGAAAAAGAAAATTAGAGGAAACAACTGTATCCACAAGATTACAGCTTGACCAGCTGAGCAATTTCTGCCCTCTCCTCAACTGGATTCTAAGACTACATGAGCTCACTGGCTGGCTAGAGCAGGCTTGTCTCAAGACAAGTATCTCCTGAGTCTTTCCTTACTAAGGACCAGGCTCTACTCCAGATGCTGGAGAAATAGGAGTGAACAAGAATAGCAAGGGCCCTGGCTCTGTGCAGTGCACACAGAAAGAGAGGAGAAAGAGAGAAAATAAACATGATCATTTTAGTTAGTGGCAAGTGCTATGAATAAAAGAAAACAGTGATGTGACAGAGACTGATGGGGTGTTGGGAGGCAACTTCAGACTGGGGGGTGTCAAGAGGCATCGTTGACGAAGAGACATTTGATCCAAGACCAGAATGAATCATTCATGCAAATATCTAGAGGCAAGGTGTTCCAAGAAGAGGGAACAGCAAGTGCGAAGGCCCAATGGTAGGAACATGCTTGGCTCGGTTTAGGAACAGAACCTGCTGAAGCATAGTAAGCAAGAGAAAGAGTGACACAAACAAGGGGAAGAGATCAGAGATGAAGGCAAGATTACACAGAGCCCTGGAGGCTGAGGGAAGACATTCTGATTTTATTCTAACTGTATTATATTCTAACTGTTCCTTTGGAACCAATGATTCCCAAATGCTGTCCTCAGGCTACTACATCAAACTAACTTAGGGAACATATTTAAAATGCTGATGCTGAGATCCCATCTCTAGATACTCTGTATTTGAAGTGGGCTTTGAAAATTAAATCCTGAGCAAACAACACTCCCCCCACCCCAAGCAATTCTGATTCACAGCCAGGCTTAGGAACTCCTGTATCACATCTGTCCCCTCATCTCCCCTCCCCCATTCAACATGTCAAAGTTTGACCCTGCAAAATTTGAAGAAACCTTTTAAACAGTACAAGAAGAAATCTGTTCACCTGTTCACCCACAGTAAATCAGGGTAGTAATTACCTTCTACTACCTTCTGAATTTACTTAGTCTTACGTTTTTAGTTAATTTAATAAGCCTTTTAAAAAGGTAAAATCTATAGCATATGTAGCAAATTAATTCACTTCAATACTCACCATTCTTTTACTGTGACAGAACTTTATATTGCAGGGACCATATCAAGGTATGTGCTCCACAACCCTCTAACTACAAACCTCTCATGAAATGGTTTCAGCAGAAGCACCCTAGCTTTGCCAAAGAGAAAGCTAAGGCTGAAAGTGATTAAGAAAACTGCCTAGGGTCTCAGTGAGATAAGGAGAGAACTACCACCCTTTTATCAACTTCATCTACTGGCACTAAAGAAATGAATTTAAGAACTTCCAAAGATAGGGGTGGGGGTCAGGTGGGTGAAATGGGTGAAGGGAGTCAAAAGGTACAAACTTCCAGTGATAAAATAAATAAGCCATGGGGATGTAATGTACAGCATGGTGACTACAGTCAATAATACCATATTGCATATTTAAAAGTTGTTAAGAGAATAGATCTTAAAAGTTCTCATCACAAGAAAAAAAATTCTGTAACTATGTATGGTGACAGATGTTAACTAGACTTGTAATCACTTTGCAATATTGAATCATTCAGTTGTACACCTGAAAGTAATATAATGTTATACGTCAATTATACCTCAATAAAAAAAAAATCTTAATTTTTCCAAAGAGAAAGCAGCATTACACAAATCACTTTATAATAAAGTACTACCAGGTGCCCTGAATCCACTTGTCAGGAGGAATCCTACAAACAAAAACAGTGACACTGGGAAGAGTGTAGAAACTTCTAAACAGATTTTACAAACATGATAGCTAATTTTATCCAAAACTGCTACTCTACCCAATTTGAGCACCAATTTCCAAATACCCTGAGAATAAGGAATACTACTCCAGTGAAGGAAGTATCAAAATTAGCTAACTGTGCAGGACTACATAATCTATCAAAACACAATGCTCAACCCTATCAGGGTCTACGTTAACTACCATTTTCCTTCCATCTCTCCCAAAATACATAAGAAAAGACACTCAAAACCTGCTAAATGCCAGTTATGATTTCCTCCTTAAGCCATAAAATATCTGCTTACCTTTATGCATATAATGCCATCCCTTTTTTATGTCAAAACAAAAACATTAATTCTTCTGAAACACCAGGATTCTTTAACACTCTGGAATGGGAATACCCAACACAGCCACTCGGAGATCTGAATGAAATCAGGGCTTAGAGTATAAATTCCAAATTCGTTTTTTTTTTTTTTTTTTTTTTTTTGGCCCCACCGCACCGCATGCGGGATCTTAGTTCCCTGACCCGGGATCGAAGCCGTGGCCCATGAATTGGAAGCATGGAGTCGTTTCAAACTGCTTTAGTAACGGAACCATTTCAATTAAATGAAACAATATGTAGACGACTACTTTCATGTGAATCTGTTAAGAATGAAACAAGGGTGAGGACAGATCCAAAACTGCTGCCATTCATTCACCCAACATATAGAAATTCCAAGTTCCTGCTGGGTGTGAAGCTCCATCCTGGGCTCTAAGGATACAGCAGTGACCAAGATATCAAGAAGCCTTTCTGCTTGTCCCAGGCCCCACCCTTGGAGGCCTCAGAGCACAATTTCAAAACCAATGCTTAGAGTTAATAGTCTTAAGACACTGCCTTAATAACATAAATCTCTTACCCAAAAACTTCCTGTGGTTCCGCTTCAATACTGTTTTAACCAAATGCCACAGCTTGCCATGTTCAGCCCTCTGGAATCTAGGTCACGTTCACCTTTTCAATTTCATCTCCTCTAGGTTAAGCCTCTACTTCCTCTGCACTGTTCTACTCACTGTACCACACACTTACTGCTCATCCCAACCTATGTGCCTTTGCTTAAGTGGTTACCTCACTTTGAAAATTTTTCCTCTTGGACACTCCTTCAGATCCCCAAAAGCGTATCTTTAAAAACCAAAATTTTCTAGAAAATCCATGACTATTTTAACCTATACTGACCTTCTCTTCTCTATTCCAACAATACCATTTACCTGTTATTCTTTTTGGTCCCAAACCATATGCTACCTTGTGTAAGTGTTCATGTTTCACCTGTAAAAGTTACTTCCTCAACAAAACTTACACTCCTCTTGTATTGTCCCCAAAGTTCATGCCCCATAAGGAACAGAAATGATTTTGAAATACATCTTCTGCTAATTAATATCATTTTTTCAATACAGATGTCTCTGGTAAATTTGCTCAAATTCTAAAATAAATTTCAAAGTTTTCCAAGTACATACAATACTAATAGTGTACATGGTTTTGTTCCAACTAGGGAGAACAATTTATGTATTCTTCCAAAGGACTATTACTGTCAAAGAACAAAACTACTTGTGCTAAATGTTTTAAATTGCTAGAAAAGATATACCGTCACCTAACTGTGTGCGTGGTATACCCACTGAAGGCACTCAAATACTTTTTGAATGAAAAACATAAAGACATCTCAAAAGTAGAAACGACCTTCTAAAGATAATGCCCAATATAATGCTCTTCTAAAAATAATGCCCAGCAAGTACCATCTATTTAAAATATTGTCAATATTTCCTATTACTTGTATTTAGGTAAATACGAATCTTGACATTTTAACTTTAGAAACTCTCCCCCTTCCTCCTTCATCATTCTTAGCCCAGAAAACTGATTTACAAAGTCAATCGTTCACTTTCCCTGAAGTGAACTACTTTAGATGCCATGAATCATGAAGCAGTGACATTTTATTACTCCATGTCCACTTGTTAAGGCCTGTTCACAGTGTCATTAGTCATCATTTTAAGTTTGAAAAGGAAATGAACTTTCAAAGTCTGTGGTCATGCAACACCGGGTATTAGCTTTAGACTGATGACAAGCATTTGAGGGAATTACTACATAATGAGAACATATGCTACCAAAAAAGCAAGTCCCTTAAAATGCCTGTACTTACTTATTTCAGGGGACTGAAAGAGCTATTGCTGAGCCGAAACAGTAGCCAACAAGTAACTAGCCTTTCAAAGCTCTAAAAGAAGTCTATGGAATAAAATGTCTAGGCCTTTTCAAAGAATGTAAGAAGATAATTCCATTTCCCACATTTTATAGGTAAGAATGAATAGAACTTACCCAGGCCTCTCCCCTGGGGTTTCAGACTCAGTAAGTCTGTGGTGAGGCCTGGGAATCTGTATCTTTAATAAGAACCTCAGACGATTCTTATCAGGGAAGTTTAGCAAATACAGGGATAAAATGCCTGATGTGTCGTGGTCAGATACTTCATCTTCCTGGGGGTACTCATCTCTCTTCCCTTCATAATGGAATTAGGCAACAAAATACTTAGCAAATGAGTTTTTAAAATCAAAAGACAAATCCAAACTTATTAGCCCTACTTAAGAAAAGAGATTTTGACCCAGAACTAGATGAAAGGAAGGTGTAGGAGGGGCAGAGGTTTTTCAGCAGAAATGTGCCTAAAGAGACCAGTGCATTAAAGGACCATTCACATGTGACTGGTTAAGTTGATTTTTGCTTAAAGGCAACATTGGACTTTGCTCCTTCATTTGGGAAGACAGGATTAAGCTCCTCACCCTCTCTCTCTATAGTACTACAACTGTTGAAAGAGATTTAACACAAATTCCATTTCACTTGCATCTAATTTCCATTATGAAATGTTGCCTATCAGCTAAGAAGCCAATATTCCTCTAAAATTGAACAAAATTAAATAAATTTGATTTGATATTCAGTCATGGGGCAGGAAAGGTCACCAAGAGGTTTTAAGCAAACGGTCTTGCTCTTCATTTCATCTCTTCCAATGATTCTGGGTCCTTCTAGCATTATTTATTCATGCTGCTCCCAGAAGAAAATGCTTATGATTAATTACTGTGGACTGCATCTTCTGAGTTGCCATTTGATTCCCCTCTGTATAAGAATATAATTAGTTATACAAGATTCAGCTTTAAAATAAGATATTTCATGGGCTTCCCTGGTGGTGCAGTGGTTGAGAATCCGCCTGCCAATGCAGGGGACACGGGTTCGAGCCCTGGTCTGGGAAGATCCCACATGCCGCGGGGCAACTGGGCCCGTGAGCCACAACTACTGAGCCTGCGCGTCTGGAGCCTGTGCTCCGCAACAAGAGAGGCCACGATAGTGAGAGGCCCGCGCACCGCGATGAAGAGTGACCCCCACTCGTCGCAATTGGAGAAAGCCCTCGCACAGAAACGAAGATCCAACACAGCCAAAAATAAATTAATTAATTAATTAAAAAAAAAAATAAGGTATTTCAGTTGCAAATCATAATTCATTTGAATTTCAGAAGTAGGTGTGGTTGCCGGCATCAATTCCAGGTGAGTTGAGGTAAGATATTAACTAAATCAGAATAAATATCTCCAGTAGAGCAGAGGTTATATGACAAAGTACAATTTAGATGTTTTTTTAAAATTCTGATTGTTAAAAAACTATAAGGCACGGCTAACTTCCCCCAGAATGATTCAGCCTTTTACCCTCCATTTGGAGAGTAGCAGTTCCCATATCTTGAGTTTAAAATATCTTTAGGTAAAACAGTCCTTCTTATATGCAGGTTTGGCAGATTGAGAAAATTTTGCTTTGACATCAACATCTCTGTTTGATTACAAAACTGCTAAGGTTAGCAGTAATTGCTGCAGTAACTCCAGCCACTGCTCTACTTTACTGTGGTGTTAGGGGAGCGAGGGGAGAGCTTTGTAATAACCATTGATCTCTTTCTAGAGCAGTAAGAAGGTATGCTACCAAAATATCCCTTACATTTGTACAGTGTACCAGGCTTCCCAAAACATTTTCACATACATTAATTTAATTTGATGTGGAACAAGCATACAAAACCAAGATAATGCTTCAGGATGTAATAACAAAGGGGAACCAACACATCTGGGTCATCTGAGCCTTCGAAGGCTCCTTGGCTTTTATAATTCAACAGATTTTCCATTCTGGTAATTGGAAGACTAACTTATAGGATACCTTTATGGATTAGGCACCTGGCTTGGCACATTATAAATAAAGATTTTTTTAAGTCCACCTGTGATCCTTTATATATCTCCTTTGGGTTGACAAAGAATTAATTTTTTTAAAAATCAGTTACATTCTTCCATAGTTTCATTATGATTAAAGGACCACTCTATGTATCATCTCGATATCCATTATTTAATAATTATCAGCAATAGGTTTCATGATCTCAGTCTCATTACGGAACAGGTAACAATAAAGCAGTAAAGTTAGGACCATTTACAACTGACTAACATTAGCATGCTGAAGACTGAAGAATAAGCGATTACCAGCAATTTTCACTGGCAAACACAGTCCAAAGTATTTAGATATCAAACACTGTTATTAGATGAAGAACTTGGCATCACTGTTGGAAGCCATTTTCCGAAGCTAAGAATATTAAAGATCTTACCTATATATAAATTGGATCTGAATTCCACATTGTGGTCTCTCACTGCCATATCTTGTGCTTCTAAGAGAACCTTAAATAAAAAGAAAAAGAAAGGCATTCATTTGGCTGACCTGAACTAAAACAGAATTAAATTTCTCATTTCTTATTGTTATCTCTATGACTGCTAATCACATGCCTTCCTATTGCAGTCAATTTTAAAAAGAGAATATCAAATTATAACAGTACTAAGGAAAAGGGATACAGTGAGCTTTCCTTCCTCAGACAAGAACTGCAAATGCAAAGAACACAGTTCATCCTGCTAAGTTTTAAATGGAATGTGTAAGCTGTAAAGGAGGAGATAGCAACACTTGCAACAGTACCCTTGGTAATGGGCATTATGGCTTTGAGTCATAGACTTGCCAAGAAGTTCAAGAAGCTCAAGGGCTAAATCTTATTGAAAATTCTTAAACTTTAGATCCAAAATAACCATTAACAACATCAGACAAGTGGAGAAAATCATACTTGAAAATTTCCTTTAAGAATTATTAAATTTGGGACTTCCCTGGTGGCGCAGTGGTTGACAGTCTGCCTGCCAATGCAGGGGACACGGGTTCGAGCCCTGGTCTGGGAAGATCCCACATGCCGCGGAGCAACTGGGCCCATGAGCCACAACTACTGAGCCTGAGCGTCTGGAGCCTCTGCTCCGCAACAAGAGAGGCCGCGATAGTGAGAGGCCCGCGCACCGCGATGAGGAGTGGCCCCCACTCGTCGCAATTGGAGAAAGCCCTCACACAGAAACGAAGACCCAACACAGCCAAAAATAAAAATAATAAATAAATAATAAATTAAAAAATTAAAAAAAAAAAAAAACATTCATGTGCCTAGAATGAGTCAGCACAAATACCAACAGTCACGTGCACCTAGTGAATCAGCTACATTTAGAGCTAGAAGTGTCTTTAGAGATCATCCAATCCAACCCCACCTAGTTTACAAATGAGAAAAATGGAACCAGACAAGTGTCTTGCCCAAAGTCACAACAGAAACTGTCAGAGAAAAGATAAGACTCCCAGTCCCCTGAGTCCCAGTCCAGTGCTCTTTCCACTCAACTAGTTATAAAATCCCAAGCTCTCAGTTGTGGAACTGACAAAAAAAAATCTTTTAAAAAATTTATCAATCCCCCAATCATTAAAAATAAGATGTATCACTTCACTTCACAGACAGACCATAAAATATAAATCACTATCTGGTGCAAGTAAAAGCATCTCAGGAAAAAAAAATACTTAAAGCACAGAACATTCCTAAGGTATAAGGACACTAATAAAACTGAGTCCCCTCCCCTAAATCTGTATTATATAAGCTGTGCATTTACACTAGCGAATTCAGGATTTAGGCAAAGCTTACTAACACCTGCAAGCCAACTATTCGCTCCCTCCCCATCAAACTTAGTTTACCTCTTTAATTATCTGGGCCCCTTTTTTGTCACTGAATTCCAACTGAGCCAGAGCCTGGTCAATGGACATTCCTCTTATCTAGAATTAAAGGGTAACAGACAAGAGAAAATAAACAAATTAGTTTACAAAGTCAGCATTCCCTTTTCAGTGAAAAGTAAAAGTCTTACATAATTCAAATAACTTCTAAAATTAGCTAACTAGTTACATGTTAATTACATCTCAATAAAAGTGGGGAAAAACATTTTTCATTAAGAATAAAAATAGCTAACTAAACGCAGGCAAAAGAGAAGAAAACAAGTTTGAGAAAGGATGCCACCACCCTCTGTAGGTCAAAATCAAACTTAAAATTTTTAACCACTAAACCTGGATTATAATGGTTTCAATAATAAAAAAAGAGAGCAGACATGACAGAGAAAGATCACAGGTTGGCAAGGATCACAGTAGGCACTAAAGGCATCTCCTTCTCCTACAGAAGAAATGTATTACATGTGTATTTGCTGCTTTTGTCTTCTCTCATATATAAATTTCATTTTCGAGGTAAAAAACTTAAAAAGGCAACAGTTTTGAAATAGGTTGAATCAACTTTTACAGATACGTAAGTTTGCTTCCTGGATTCTCTAACTATAGCCAGGTTCTTGACACCCTTCTTCTAAAGTATCTATGTATCCAACATGATTTAGTTTGTCAGGTAAAAATTAAGCAAAATCACCAATCTCTGAACTATCATTTTTGGATTACCTACGAAATGTCTAAAAATGTAATTATATTCCTCACTTTTTGGAAAAAACAGGGCAAGTTTTTTTGCTTTTTTCAAATCCTGGGGTAAAATTTGTAGCTTCTTTCCCTATGTATTACACGGTAATAGTCATTTTTGCTTACCAGTTTTGCCAAATACCACATCTTGTCTTTGCTGTACTTTATTTGTCTTCGACAATGGTAGATTTCCTTACAAACAGGAAAAAAAATTAAGCAAGTTTATCAAAATGACAGTAAAACACTGTTAATAAAGTTTTTACTTTCTGTGCTTAATGAAAAGGCTGCCATAAGAAATAAAAACATTATTAAGAATTTGGAAGACTTCCCTGTGGCGCAGTGGTTAAGAATCCACCTGCCAATGCAGGAGACACGGGTTCGAGCCCCGGTCCAGGAAGATCCCACATGCCGTGGAGCAACTAAGCCCGTGAGCCACAACTACTGAGCCCGTGTGCCACAACTACTGAAGCCCATGTGCCTAGAGCCCGTGCTCTGCAACAAGAGAAGCCACTGCAGTGAGAAGTCCACGCACCTAGAGCCCGTGCTCCACAACAAGAGAAGCCACTGCAATGAGAAGCCTGCACACCACATGGAAGAGTAGCCCCCGCTCACTGCAACTAGAGAAAGCCCACGCGCAGCAACGAAGAGCCAAGGGTAGCCAAAAATAAATAAATAAATAAATAAATAAAATTTTTTTTTAAAAGAAAGAATTTGGGGACCCTTTTTCCCTATACAAAGTTATATTTTTCCAAATTCTCACTATGTTATAAAGATTACTAAGGGAAAAACAAACTGTAAAATGGCTAGTTTGTGACAAAATTTGCAACGCTTCTATACAGAGGAATAGTAAAAGACTTAAACTAAAGTATTTTGAAAACATTTAGCTGGCTAAAAGAACAAAAGAAAAGGTACAAAAAGGTTTCTTGTTAGTGAGGAGAACAATGGCAAAATGGATAAAGTAACTATTTTCATAAGAAAACCAATATTGTAAGTGTTCAGTCAAGAGCACAGGTTCTAGAATCAGACTCCCTGGGTTTGAATCCCAGCTCTACCATTTACCAGCTACAGAACCCAAGCTACTTAACTTCTCTGTGCTTAAGTTTCTTCTTCTTTAAAATGAAGATAATAGTACCTAACACATAAGACTATAATAAGGATTAAATAAAGTAACCTACATAAAGTAAGTACTTTACAGTGTCTAGCACATGGTAAGATCTTAGTAAATGTTAGCTTTTATTATCTTTTATTTATAGTGGTAGGTATAGCCTACTGAATTTTTTAATCAATCATCCATTAAACAATTTATAGTTCACAAAGCACTTTTCAAGTCCATTATTTCATATGCTCTAACTCTATGAGTTGGGAGAAAAAACATTTTAAAAAACTTTTACAAAATGAAAATCAGAGAAATCAAGTGACTTGTCCAAGATCGCAAAGTTTGTAAGCTAGTGCCACCCAGGGAGGTATGTGAAGGGCTTAATACAATGTCTGGCAGGTGTATCTTTAAAGTTCCCCTCATGACTCTAAAACCCACATTCTTCCTACTATTATACCATAATGCCACTTAAAAAAAAATTAGAAAACATTTTTCAAGGCAAATAAAAGCAGAGAAACCTCAAAACTTTCTAACATTCTGACTCCTGCTAGAAGTTTACAAATGCCTTAGGATTTACTCATTGCCCCATCTACTATTATTTAACTACATATTCCAAATGCTGAAGATCAGAATGAGATAGAATAGTAAATATTATCTGGTCTTCTTCTAAACAAGAGATAAAACTAATTTTTAAAATGTTTGCAGGTAGCAGATTGGAAAGCCTAAGGGACACTGCAAATAATGGCACAGTGTATCAACTATGTGGCTAGGTGAGCAAATTATTCCCTGTTAATAAGCAAGGTGTTTATAAACAGCATTAATAATTTACTCATAACAGGTATAACTGTTACACCAAAATCAATTTACCAAATACTATTTAAAATCAGAAAATGTTAAGGCATTTTCCAAAAGTCTTAATTTGTCCCAAAAAAGGATTACTCCCTCAAACAAAATTTGTGCAAAATAGAGAATTGAATTAGGTTTCTCCAAAGTGCCTATATAAAATCTAACCAAATGTCTTCACACAGGCTCTTACAGAAGGAGTATATATGATGCAAAAGTTAATAAAAATAGTTTCAGTAAATTACAATATATAACAAATGATTTAACTGACACTGTTCTTCATTTACTAGAGTCAGGTAGATGATCTACTATTAACTATTTGAATTGTGCTATTTAGGATGTATCCTGAAGTGTGTTTAACATCCAAAAAGACTGGTACTTACAAAATACAAAATTTTGCTTTAGATTCTGGACCTGACAAATACTATTATGATTTCTTTATTTCCAGTTAAAGCCAAGTCCACAGAGCTCAAGTAAGAAGTAAAGAAAGCTCATTAATTATAGACATTATATATTTTTTTAAATTTTTACTTTACTTTTGGTTGTATTGGGTCTTTGTTGCTGTGCGTGGGCTTTCCCTAGTTGCGGCGAGAGGGGGCTACTCTTCGTTGCGGTGCGCGGGCTTCTCATTGCGGTGGCTTCTCTTGTTGCAGAGCACAGGCTCTAGGCACGCAGGCTCAGTAGTTGTGGCGCATGGGATTAGTTCCTCCACGGCATGGGGGATCTTCCCAGACCAGGGCTTGAACCCATCTCCCCTGCATTGGCAGGCGGATTCTTAACCACTGTGCCACCAGGGAAGCCCCTAGAAAATATTTTATTTATGATATTTGTACAAATGTGTAAATTTTTGTAAATTTTGCTTGATTACAAAATGGAGTCAATGCTTAATAGCACAGATTCTATGACAAATCAAACTTTTAAGCTCTGATGGCATAATAAAATATGAAAGTTAAAAACTCATTTGTTTAAGCTATTAAGATCTCTTTTTCTTCTCAGTTCCCAATCAGGTAGGAGGTCTTTAAATCAATAAATTAACTCCCCTAAATGAGAAAAAAATAACCCATAAAACTGTACTAATTCAGACTAATATCTAGATAGCAACTGAATTTTAATAAAATGCACGCTGTCAAGTTCATATAAAAACTAAGCAAATGACATTACTTAGATTATATTGATTATCCAGTAGCCTTAAATCCCAAAGGACCTTAAAAGATGTTTGCTAAACTGAATGATTTTTAATTAACACAGTAATTCTATTTCTAAAGTACTTATCACAGTTCATTTTCTTAAGGATTCAAATGTTCCCACCTTGTTTATGCTATTATTACTTACTTAAACTTTTTAACAGATGGGTATGTATCCCACAGAAAATTCATATTAAGCTAGAAATTTGTCTTTTATTTCAGACTAGAGCAATCTCTAGCAATTTGGAGAGGGCAAAAGGATTCTGAGCAACTAAAGGTAAGTTAAAGTCTGGAAGGAATAAGGTATCCCTGGAAGGAATCCAATGATTAAACTCAAACCTTAGGTTCAAAGGTTTGTAAATTACAAAAAAAAAAGGAAGAAAAACCTCACAACCAAGTGTGTCTATACTCAAGTATAAAACATTGCAAAATCATACATATGATTTAAATATTGGCCAATGGCTTAAGCCATTCTTGCCAACCCCTCGTGCTCCATTATCAAGCCTCTTGGAGTCAAAAATCAGTCGAAATGTCTCAAGTTATTAGCTCAGTTTTAGAGTTAAGGTTCCTATCCAGGAGGTTAAGTCAAGGCAAATAAGTAAAACAAAGACAATCATTTTAACTACAAAAAAGACAGATCTGGAACATTTTCTGTACCAATTAAAGGATCAAGCAAATTCCTGTATAATTTTTTTGTTTTCTTAACATGGAATAATAAATCGCTGCTAGCCACACAAGAGCAAGAGCGCTTTACCAAAATCAAGAGATTAGTTCTACCCACAAACTTACAGCTGGTCTCCGAGGTTCTCCAGGCAGTTGTGGAGGATAAACAATTTTATTCTTCTTCTCCCATTTTCGAGATATTTCAAGAGAAGCACTTGTGTGAATATGTGATTGGGGTAAAACGCTGTGAGATGAAAAAAGCCTGTAAAGCAACAGACATTTAGAATCTTTTCCAAAGCTTATCTATCTTCTGAACCACATCAGCTCCATTTTGATGGAAACTATTTAAGGATCACAAGTGGAAACATTCTAGACGTATTTGTTAACAAAGAATCGGGATTACATAAAATACCACAAACAGCTAGTAGTTTACTGAAGGCTAAGAAGAGTGAAAAGTCAGTAACTCATGTAAGTCAAATAATAAACAGATATTAACCCAAGATTTTAATTGAGGTATAGCTGGTGTACAACATTATGTAAGTTTCAGGTGTACAGCATAGCGAGTCACAATTTTTAAAGGTTACATTCCATTCACAGTTATTATAAAAGTTTGGCTATGTTCCCTGTGTTGTACAGTATATCCTTGGAGCTTATGTATTTTATACATAGTAGTTTGTACCTCTTAACCTCCTACCCCTGTTTTGCCCCTCACCCCTTCCCTCTTCTCACTGGTAACCATCAGCTTGTTTTCTATATTTCTGTTTCTTTTTTGTTATATTCACTAGTTTATTTTATACTTTAGATTCTACATATAAGTGATATCATACAGTATTTGTCTTTCTCCGTCTGACTTATTTCATTAAGCAGAATACCAACCCAAGTCCATCCACGATGTTGCAAATGGCAGAATTTCATTTCTTTCTATGGTGGCCAATGACTATTGATTCTCTACTGTAAGTCACCTCAGTCCTAAAATAGATTTAAAGACACAGAGGATCTCTGACATGATCTGTGGAATTCCTCAACTTTGTTGAATGATCAAGACAAATAACATCACTTTCTAATCCCTAAGAAATTAATGCATAAAGGTGGCTTCATTCGCCTCCTAATGTAAAAAGACACCACCCACCATCCATGAAGTAGTCCTTCTGCAAAAACAAACTTGAATTAATCAGCCTCTAGATTCAATACAGAAAATACAGAGACAGGGAAACCTGTTAAACATGAAGGGGATGCACTCAGCAAACTCCAAGCTGTACAAAACTCTACAAGACGAACAGCCCATTTTCTTCAACAAATAAATTACAAGGAGAAAAAAAAAAGAGCTGAATAAAGGACCTACAGATTACGAGAATTAAGAAAAAAGTCAGTTAATGGGTGGACTTTTTAAAAAAATTTTATTCAATGTATTTAAACTAAAAAAACAAAACAAACAAACAAAAAAACCCAATTCACCCATTTCTGTCACCCCCAACCCGCTGCCTCTTGCAACCACCAATCTGTTCTCTGTACCGATGAGCCCGGTTTGGTTTTTGTTTTGTTTTGATTTTTTAGATTCCACATATAAGAAATATCAAATGGTATTAGTCTTTCTCTGCCTGACTTATTTCACTTAACATAATACCCTCTAGGTCCATCCTTATTGTCACAAATGGCAAGATTTCATTCTCTTTTACGGCTGATTAATATTCCTCTGTGTTTGTGTGAGTGTGTGTGTGTGTTTATATATTTACATATATCACAATTTCTTTAACTACTCATCCACTGATGGAAACTTAGCTTGTTTCCATACCTTGGCTATTGGAATGTAGCAATGGACGTGAGTGTGTAGATATCTTTCCAAATTAGTGTTTTTGTTCTCTTCAGAAGTGGAATTGCTATATCACATGGTAGTTCATTTTTAGTTTTTGAGGAACCTCTGTACTGTTTTCCACAGTGGCTGCACCAATTTACATTCCCACCAACACTGCACAACAGTCCCTTTTCTGCACGTCCCTGCCAACACTTCTTATTTCCTATTTTTTGATAATAGCCATTCTAACAGGTGTGAGGCGGTATCTCATTGTGGTCTGGATTTGCATTTCTCTGATGATTAATGATATGGAGTATCTTTTCATGTACCTATTGGTCAGTGGCATGTCTTCTTGGCAAAATAGCTATTCAGATCTTCTCATTTTTTAATTTGATTGTTTGCGGTTTTTTTGCTATTCAGTTGTATGAGTTTGTTGTATATTTTGGACATTAGCCCTTTATCAGATATATGACTTACAATTATTTTCTCCCATTCAGTAGGCTGCATTTTCACTTTGTTGATGGTTTCCTGTGCTATGCAGAAGACTTTTAGTTTAATTAGGTTCTACTTGTTTACTTTTGCTTTTGCTTTTGGTGTCAGATTCAAAAAATCACTGCCAAGACCTATGTCAAGGAGCTTACTGCCTGCTTTCTTCTAGGAGTTTTATGGTTTCAGGTCTTACATTCAAGTCTTTAACCTATTTTGAGTTAATTTTGGAGTATGGGGTAGGATAGGATCAAATTTCATTCTTTGGCGTGAGGCTGTCCAATTTTCCAAATACCATCTGTTAAAGAGACTGCCCTTTCCCCAACGTGTATTCTTGCTCTACTGTCATAAGTTAATTGACAACATATGTGTGGGATTATTTCTGGGCTCTATATTCTGTTCCATTGATCTATGTGTCTGTTTTTATACCAATATCATACTGTTTTAATTACTATACCTTCGTAATATAGTTTGAAATCAGGTAGCATGATGCCTCCAGCTTTGTTTTTCTTTAAGATTGCTTTGGCTATTGGGGTCTTTGGAGGTTCCACACAACTTTTAAGACTGTTCAGGCTTCCCTGGTGGCACAGTGGTTATGAATCCGCCTGCCAGTGCAGGGGACATGGGTTCAAGCCCCGGTCTGGTAAGATCCCACATGCTGCAGGGCAACTAAGCCTGTGCGCCACAACTACTGAGCCGGTGTGCAACAAATACTGAAGCCCGTGCGCCTAGAGCCTGTGCTCCGCAATAAGAGAAGCCACTGTAATGAGAAGCCTGCGCACTGCAATGAAGACCCAACACAGCCAAAAATAAATAAATAAATAAAATTTTAAAAAAACAAAACAAAACACTGTTTGTTCCATTTCTGTGAAAAATGCCATTGAAATTTTGATAGGAATTGCACTGAATCTATAGATTGCTTTGAGTGGTATGGTCATTTTAACAATACTAATTCTTCCAATCCATGAACACAAAATATCTTTGCATTTATTTCTATCTTCTTCAATTTCTTTCATTAATGTCTTGTAGTTTTTACTATACAAGTCTTTCATCTCCTTGGTTAAATTTATTTCTAGGTATTCTATTCTTTTTGATGCAATTGTAAATGGGTTATTTGATTAATTTATCTTTCTGATAGTTCTTTATTAGTATAAAGAAACAAAAAATTTTTGTTTGATTTTGTATCTTGCAACTTTACTGAATTTGTTTATTAGTTTTAATAGTTTTTTGGAGTCTTTAGGGTTTTCTTATCATGTCATCTGTAAATAGTGATAGTTTTACTTCTTCCTTTGCAATCTGGATACCTTTTATCTCTTTTTTCTTGTCTAATTTCTGCAGCTAGAACTTCCAATACCATGTTGAATAAAAGTGGCGAGAGTGTACATCGTCGTCTTTGTTCCTGACCTTAGAGGAAACGTTTTCAGCCTTTCACCATTGAGTATGATGTTAGCTGTGGACTTGTCATATATGGCCTTTATTATGTTGAGGTATGTTCACTCAATACCTGCTTTGTTGACAGTTTTTATCAAAAATGGATGCTGAATTTTGTCAAATGCTTTTCCTGCATGTCAATATTGAAACGGTCGTATGATTTTTATCCTTCATTGTGTTAACGTGGTGAATTGCACTGACTGGTTTGCAGATGTTGAACCATCCTTACATTTTTGGAATACATCCCACTTGATCACGATGTATGATCCTTTTAATGTATTGGTGAATTCAGTTTGCTAAGAATTTGTTGAGGATTTTGCATACATGCTCATCGGGGATACTGCCTGTACTTTTTGTGTGTGGCACCCTTGTCCGGTTTTGGTATCAGGAAAATGCTGGCCTCATAAAATATGTTTGGAAGAATTCTGCCCTCTTCTATCTTTTGGGAGAGTTTGAGAAAGACTGATTTTAATTCTTCTTTTAATGTTTGGTAGAATTCACCAGGGAAGCCATCTGGTCCTGGACTTTTGTTTGTTGGATGGCTTTTGATTACTCATTCAATCTCCTTGCTAGTAATCAGTCTGCTCAGATTTCCTATTACGTCATGATTCAGTCTTAGTAGGTTATATGTTTCTAGGAATTTCTCAATTTCTTCTAGGTTGTCCAATCTGTTGGCATATAATTATCCATAGCAGTCTCTTAAGATCCTTTGTATTTCTGCGGTATCACTGTCACACTCCTCTTTCATTTCTGATTTTATTTATTAGAGTCCTCTCTCTTTTTTCTTGTTGAGTCTAGCTAAAGGTTTGTCAGGTTTGGGGTTTCTTTTTTTTTTTTAATCTTTTCAAAGAATCAGCTCTTAGTTTTATTGATCTTTTCTATTGTCATTTTAGTCTCTAGTTCATTTATTCCTGCTCTAACCTTTGTTATTTCCTTCCTTCTACTAACCTTGGACTTCATTTCTTCTTCTAGTTCCTTGAGGTGTAGAGTTAGGCTGTTTCTTCAGACTTTTCTTATTTCTTGAGGTAGACATTTATTGCTGTGAACTTCCCTCTTAGAACTGCTTTTGCTGCACTGCATAAATTCTGCTATGTTACATTTCCATTTTCATTTTCCTCAAGGTATTTTTTTATTTCTTCTTTGACCCACTGGTTATTCAGTAGCACATTGTTTAATCTCCTGAACTCACATCCTCCTATAGACACACTGAGTCTACAGCTACATGTGGAACAACTTCCTCTTAAAAAAAACTAAAGGCTGGCTGGGTGACAACTACATATCAGGCAAACAAGAAGAAAACGACATCAAAGCAGGTAGGAAAGGTTGGCTCACAATCCTGTCATAAACCCCACCCCCAGTATGGCAACCCACAACTGGGAGGGAACTCAAAACCCAGAGCTTCTCCCTGAGAAACAAAGGGTTCAAACCCCACATCAGGAACTGCAACTTTTAAGACACGCACTTGAGATGAACCCCCAAAACACCTAATTTTGAAAACCAATTGAGCTCATGGCCTGAGACCCACAAGATGGAGACAATCAGAGAAACACCTCTTAAAGAGTCACGCTCAGAAATTCACCTGCCCCAATGCCCAGCTCAGGGGCAGCTAATTGCACCCATACGTAAAGTAAAGGAGGCTCACCTGCTTACAGTAAAACCTCAGGCTAGGGGGACTTCCCTGGTGGCACAGTGGATAAGACTCCACGCTCCCAATGCAGGGGGCCTGGGTTCGATACCTGGTCAGGGAACTAGATCCCACATGCGTGCCGCAACTACGAGTTCACATGCCACAACTAAGGAACCCGTGCGCCACAACTAAGGAGCTGGCAAGTCGCAACTAAGGAGCCCTGGAGCCGCAATTAAGGAGCCCACCAGCCACAACTAAGGAGCCCACGTGCTACAACTAAGGAGCTGGTGAGCCACAACTAAGGACCCCACAAGGAGCAACTAAAGAGCCCTCCTGCCACAACTAAGACCCTGTGAAACCAAATAAATAAATAAATATTAAAAAAAAAACCCTCAGCCTGGGGACTTCCCTGGCAGTCCAGTGGTTAGGACTCCACACTCTCACTGCTGAGGGCCCAGGTTCAATCCCTGGTCGGGGAACTAAGATCCCACAAGCCATGTGGCACAGCCCAAAGCAAACAAACAAAAAAAAAACACCTCAGCCTGTGGATCAGGCATCCAATTTAACACACCCATTTAGGAGCCTGCTGGAACACTCACTCTATGGGGATGGAGACTAGTGGGCACCATCTTTGCCCTCTCCCTTTGCCGTGTCCCCTGCATTGGCAGGCAGATTCTTAGCCACTGCGCCACCAGGGAAGAAGTCCCCAGGAGATAACTCTTGATTGCCTGGCTCTGGAGGTCAGGGGAGCTTGCGCTCCTGGTAACATGGGACTGTAATAATAGGTGTCACCCAGAAAGGAGCTCATAACCCTGTTTGGCACCATGATTTTTATGACTGCTGCTAGGGGACACATCTACATCGCCTGACTCTGGTGACCAGTAGGGCTTATGCCTGTGGGCCCCCCAGCACTGTAACCAACAGAGAAAGTGTTCCTAAACAGCTGCCACCCCCAGGGCACAGCAAGAGGCAATAGACCTTTGAGGTCTGTCTTTTTGTGAAGGAGGCCTATTATCTAGTCATCACGACTGTGGCCTGGGGGCAGGCTTCTAATTAAACAGCATATGGAGGGGCTGACTGTAATCCTTTACACTCGGCTGGTGCAGTTTCTGCAGCTGACATCCAGAGGATGCCCATCACCTGGCCCTGATGGCCAAAGGGGCTTGTGTTCTGGGGTCTCATGGGACTGTGGCAATTGGGGAGGGATGGTTCTTGGCAGGCTACCATCCTCAGGAGACTGTGCAGACAGCAGACCAAGACACACTCCCCATTCTTTCTGTGAAGGAGGCCACTCTACCTGTCCTGGAGCTTTCGACTGAGTGGCAGGCCTCAAGCCTGGCACACGTTTGGTGGCCTATGGAGCTGCTCTCAACAATGCAGGCTGTAGACACCATCTTGGTGCTCTTTCTCTGCCTTGCTCCAGCTCACCAGTATCTCCCAAAAAAGTTTATACACTCATCTGGACAGTGTATCCTGATTTCTGCAACTGCTGCCCAGGGGACAGATCATGTGGCTCTGGGGGCCAGCAGGGCTTACATTTGTGGCCTCCCAGAACTGAATATATCTGCATACTTATAAAGCTGCTGCCTGAGGGTCTAGCTTCCAGTCCAACTGAATCTAGGTGCTGAAACCCTCCTCTTTGGGACACTGTCTATTCTTGGCACATCCTCAACTACTGGGAGCTACTAATAACGTAACAGGATGCTTGGACAAGCACAAAAGTTTGAGAGATGACCAAAAGCTGGGGCAGGGCTGAATAAAAACTTTTATCTCTTACATGAGGCCACTCCTTCAAGACTGGGAGAAGTAGTCGTTTCTTCTACTGTATAGAAACCAACACAGAGAGTCAAGCAAAATAAAGAAACAGAGGAATATGTTCCAAGTCAGTTAACAAGATAAAACCTCAGAAAAATATCTTAATGAAACAGAGATAAGTAATTTACCTGATAAAGAGTTCAAAGTAATGGTCATAAAGATGCTCACCGAACTGGGAAGACAAATGGATGAACACGGCGAAATCTTCAACAAAGAGATGGAAAGTATAAGAAAATACCAAACAGAAGTCACAGAGCTTAAGAATATAATAACTGAACTGAAAAATACACTAGAAGTGTTCAACAGTAGACTGGATAAAGCAGAAGAAAGAATCAGTCAACTTGAAAAAAAGGCAGTGGAACTCACCCAAGCAGAGCAGCAAAAAGAAAAAGAATGAAAAAATTTGACTATAGCTTAAGAGACTTATGGGGCAATATCAAACAGACTAACATTTGCATTATAGGGCTTCCAGAAAGAGAAAGAAAAGGGCAGAAATCTTACTTGAAGAAATAATGGCTGGGGAATTCCCTGGAGGTCCAGTGGTTGGGACTCCGGGCTATCACTGCCAAGGGCCAGAGTTTGATCCCTGGTCAGGGAACTAAGATCCCGCATGGCCAAAATAAATAAATATGTAAATGAATAAATTACTATCCCTCTACTCTACCATTAAAACTCCTCTTAAGAATGGACTTGAGGACATGGGGTGGGAGGGGGAAGCTGGGGCGAAGTGAGAGTAGCATGGACATATATACACTACCAAATGTAAAATAGTTAGCTAGTGGGAAGCAGCAGCAAAGCACAGTGAGATCAGGTCAGTGCTCTGCGGATGACCTAGAGGGGTGGGATAGGGAGGGTGGGAGGGAGGCTCAAGAGGGAGGGGATACGGGGACATATGTATGCATATGGCTGATTCACTTTGGTGTACAACAGAAACTAACACAGTATTGTGAGGCAATTATACTCTAATAAAGACCTATTTTAAAAAAAAACAGGGCTTCCCTGGTGGCGCAGTGGTTAGGAATCCGCCTGCCAATGCAGGGGACACGGGTTCGTGCCCCGGTCCGGGAAGATCCCACGTGCCACGGAGCGGCTAGGCTCGTGAGCCACAATTACTGAGCCTGCGCGTCTGGAGCCTGTGCTCCGCAACGGGAGAGGCCGCGACAGTGAGAGGCCCGTGCACCGCGATGAAGAGTGGCCCCTGCTCTCCGCAACTGGAGAAAGCCCTTACACAGAAACAAAGACCCAACACAGCCAAAATAAATTAATTAATTAATTTTTTAAAAAAATTTGAATTTAAAAAAAAAAACTCCTCTTAAAAAAAAAAAAAAAAGAGGGCTTCCCTGGTGGCGCAGTGGTTGAGAATCTGCCTGCCAATGCAGGGGACACGGGTTCGAGCCCTGGTCTGGGAGGATCCCACATGCTGCGGAGCAGCTGGGCCCGTGAGCCACAACTACTGAGCCTGCGTGTCTGGAGCCTGTGCTCCACAACAAGAGAGGCCGCGATAGTGAGAGGCCCGCGCACCGCGATGAAGAGTGGCCCCCACTCGCCGCAACTGGAGAAAGCCCTCACACAGAAACGAAGACCCAACATAGCAATCAATCAATCAATCAATCAATCTAAAAAAAAAAAATTTTTTAAAAAAAGAGAGAAAAAGAAATAATGGCCGAAAACTTCCCTAACTTGGGGAAGGAAACAGACATTCAGATCTAGGAAGCCCAGAAAGCTCCAAGTAAGATGAACCCAAAGAGACCCACACCAAGACACATTATAATTAAAATGTCAAAAGTTAGACAAAGAATATTAAAAGCAGCAAAAAAAAACAAACAAAAAGTCTTGTTACATACAAGGGAACCCCCATAAGCCTATCCACAGATTTTTCAGCACAAATTTTACAGGCCAGAAGGGAGTGGCATAAAACATTCAAATGGCTGAAAGAAAAAAAACTTTCAACCAAGAATACTCTACCTGGCAAAGTTATTCAGAATTGAAGGAGAAAGAGAGTCTTCCAGACAAGCAAAAGCTTAAAAGGGTTCCTCACCACTAAACTGACCTTATAAGAAATAAGAAATGTTAAAAAGACTTCTTTAAGTGTGGACTACTATAATCTTAAAAGTACAAAAGTTATTTAACCATTGGAAATTTGAACATTAACTGGACATTTGATATTTTTTAATAAGATACATGGTGAAATATTTATGGATGAAATAATATACTATCTGGGATTTGTTTCAAAATATGATGGGGAAGAGCAGGGGCTCTAGATAAAACAAGAAAACAAGATAGGCCATGAGTTAATAATTGTTGGAGTTGGGTGATGGGTTCATGAGGGTTCATCATATTGTCTACTTTTGTTTACATATGGATATAGCCAAATAACAACAAACTTTGGTGTTTCCCTACTGCTCAGAATATAGTCTAAACTCCTTAACAAGACACAGAAGGCCTTTCATAATCTAACACCAGCCTGGCCATCTCAGCTTATTCACCTTAAAGCCTAACCACACAAACATTCACTGTTCCCTGAACAAGCCACATTCTTTCATATCTTTACACTTTTGCTCATGTTGTTTTCTCCTCCCTTATTATCTCCTGAATGAAACGCTTGTCCTGTTTTAAGTCCCAGCTCAAGTGTCACTTCAATGTGAACCTGATCCCTTCTCCAAGACAACCAATCCCCCTATTGCCTTAGTACTTTGTTCTTGCCAGCCATATAGCAATGAGTTGTACTACTCCTGAACTGTAAGGTGGCTGCAGAAGAATGAGTTCCTGTAGTAAGTGTATCGATTTGAGCATTTGGAGGGCAAGCATGACATCCTTTGTATTTTAGCACCAAAGACAATATCTGGCACATACATACTGAGTAAATATTTAACCCAGACTTAAATATTCAAAGTTGTTGTATATTGGCAGATTCTCACACAATATATGCAATTAGATTATATACTTGGCAAAGTCTTTTTTTTTTAGTCCTCAAACCATTCAGGCTAAAGAATTTTAAAAATCTATTCTTCTAGTGGCTCACTTCTCCTACTCTACATCAAGTTCACTGATCAGTGCCATCAAAATACCTAACAAAATCTGTACTTTTGCCATCCACATTTAGCTTGCACTATTTTAACTGAAAAGCACAAAACCAGAACATATGATGTAAGAGGACAGAATTTTCTAATAAAACTATAAGCCAGGTGATGAGGGCAGAGACTACAGAGTCAACAAGACCTGGGTCTAAATCCTAACTCTAATACTAGATGAATGGCCTTGGGGAAGTCACATAACTTTCTAGACCTCAGTTTTCTCATCAGTAAATGGAGTAATAATAGTAATTACCTCATAGGCTTCTTTTTTTTTTTTTTAAACGGATATTTTTATTAATTAATTAATTTATTTATTTTTGGCTGTGTTGGGTCTTCATTTCTGTGCGAGGGCTTTCTCTAGTTGTGGCAAGCGGAGGCCACTCTTCATCGCAGTGTGCGGGCCTCTCACTATCGTGGCCTCTACTTGTTGCGGAGCACAGGCTCCAGATGCGCAGGCTCAGTAGTTGTGGCTCACGGGCCTAGTTGCTCCGCGGCATGTGGGATCTTCCCAGACCAGGGCTTGAACCTGTGTCCCCTGCATTAGCAGGCAGATTCTCAACCACTGCGCCACCAGGGAAGCCCACCTCATAGGCTTCTGTTTTTTTTGGCCACACCCGCGAGGCATGCGGTATCTTAGTTCCCCAACCAGGGATAGAACCCACGCCCCCTGCAGTAGAAGCGCAGTCTTAACCACTGGACTACCAGGGAAGCCCCCCACATAGGCTTCTTAAGGAGCTCAAATGAGATACTTTAAGTAAAATACTTAACCTGACACATAATAGGGCTCAATAAATTTGAGAGTATTACTTTTAGAATGAGAAGAATACCTACTTCATTCTGTTGGCGGTATATAAATAATTAACATACAACACCCTAAAAAGGCTAGCACAAGATAAACACTGGTAGCTAGTATTAACTTTAAATTAGGCCGTCTGAACAGTTCATCTCTCCTGTTCTCAAAAAAAAATAAACAGTTTGAACTGTTTGAATTGCGTAAACTTCGTATTATACAATTTCAAACCTTCTTCTCATGTTTATAATCATGATCATTTGTTTCTATGAAGTTGTAATTCGTGGGTGCACTAAGTTTGTCAATTTCTTTATCTATGAGAAGAGGAATTGGTGTACTTCATCTCCAGGGTCTCTCCAAACCTTAATTCTTCTTTCATCTCATGGATGACAGCAGGATTACAGAAATATGAATGCCTTGGCTTCTCTTTAACTCTTCAATGAAACCACTACTATACGAAACAGTCTGAAAGACTGCTTGAGGGTGAGGCCCATGCCTTCTATATCCCCCATATCTAGCATAGTGTTTTATACTCCTCAAATCCTCAATACACATTCAGTGAATTAAATACAATGGCTAATAAATTAAACACATGATGAATTAATAATGACAAAGCTTTCTGAATGCCTACAATACTTTCAGGGCCCAAATGCTTCATAAAATGAATTATCAAGCAAATACTAAACAACTGTAATCAAATTAAAGTAAAATATGATTACAAACGGGGTCTTTAAATCAGAAGTGTACTAAATCAATAAGTTTTATGCGCCCTCTCCTGGCCAACTATTGGAATAACACTAAGTTAAAGCAGGAAATGAAGTGCTCATAAGGTACAATTGAAAATAAAATTAATTCAAAATTTAAGGCTTTTTTTTTTTTTTTTTTTTTGCCATGCCACTCGTCTTGCAGGATCTTAGCTCCCCGACCAGGGATTGAACCCAGGCCACAGCAGCGAAATCACTGAGTCCTAACCACTGGACCGCCCGGGAATTCCCAAAACTTAAGGCTTTTATGAGACCATTTTATGTAAGAAAGCCTGTGAAGAGTCACTAAAGAAAACAAATTCAAGAAAAGGAAGTTGGGGGACTTCCCTGGTGACACAGTGGTTAAGAATCCGCCTGCCCCATCATCAAAAAATCTACAAACAATAAATGCTGGAGAGGGTGTGGAGAAAAGGGAACCCTCTTGCACTGTTGGTGGGAATGTAAACTGATACAGCCACTATGGAGAACAGTATGGAAGTTCCTTAAAAAACTAAAAATAGAACTACTGTACAACCCAGCAATCCCATTACTGGGCATATACCCTGAGAAAACCATAATTCAAAAAGAGTCATGTACCACAATGTTCACTGCAGCTCTATTTATAATAGCCAGGACGTGGAAGCAACCTAAGTGTCCATCGACAGATGAATGAATAAAGAAGATGTGGCACATACATACAATGGAATATTACTCAGCCATAAAAAGAAATGAAATTGAGTTATTTGTAGTGAGGTGGATGGACCTAGAGTCTGTCATATAGAGTGAAGTAAGTCAGAAAGAGAAAAACAAATACCGTATGCTAACACATATATATGGAATCTTAAAAAAAAAAAAATGGTTCTGAAGAACCTAGGGGCAGGACAGGAATAAAGACGCAGACATAGAGAATGGACATGAGGACACGACGATGGGGAAGGGTAAGCTGGGACAAAGTGAGAGAGTGGCATGGACATATATACACTACCAAATGTAAAACAGATAGCTAGTGGGAAGCAGCCACATAGCACAGGGAGATCAGCTCAGTGCTTTGTGATCACCTAGAGGGGTGGGATAGGGAGGGTGGGAGGGAGACACAAGAGGGAGGAGATATGGGGATATATGTATATGTATAGCTGATTCACTTTGTTATAAAGCAGAAACTAACACACCATTGCAAAGCAATTATACTCCAATAAAGATGTTAAATTAATTAATTAATTAATTTTTTAAAAAAAGAATCCGCCTGCCAAAGCAGGGGACACGAGTTCGAGCCCTGGTCTGGGAAGATCCCACATGCCACGGAGCCCGTGCACCACAACTACTAGAGAATGCGCTCTAGAGCCCGTGAGCCACAACTACTCAGCCCATGTGCCACAACTACTGAAGCCCACACACCTAGAGCCCACGCTCCGCAAGAGAAGCCACCGCAATGAGAAGCCCGCGCACTGCAACAAAGAGTAGCCCCTGCTCCCCGCAACTAGAGAAAGCCCGTGGGCAGCAACGAAGACCCAATGCGGCCATCAATAAATAAATAAATTTATAAAGAAAAGGAATTAACAAATGATAGCATGGGTTATTGCTAGAATCCATTTCCTTCTGTAAAATTTCTTCCAACAAATATTAGATTTTAACTCTGCCTAGAGCTCTAGCTTACTGTTAGCATTCTAAAGAATGAAAATAAGTTAAAATCTTAAAAACAACAACAACAAAAAAGGCAACCAGGATCAACTTTTATCATTTTGAAACTCAAATATCACTACTGGTATTTACTATACCCTTTCATTTACTAGGAAACCCAAATCCCTTTAGCTTCACTGCATCTCTGTAAACTGGGTGAAGGAAGGTAGGCATGGACCACCACTCCAGAGCGCTTGTATACGAAACACACACAGGTTCCCACAGTACGGTGAGACTGCCTGAGCTCAAGCAGAAAGTGAATGGTATGCTGGAACTAGCATATGAATTTCCCTTCTCTCATTATTCTGGTGTTTTCTATCTACCAATACTTGAGGATTAAGTTTAAGTACCATGTTTCAAATCCTGCCCATAGTCATTAGGCATTGAAGAGTAGCAGATACAAGCCAAATTTTAGGATTAAGAGTTAACTCAGATAAGACAGAGTATCTGAAACTTCCTAAAGTCACAATTTGACAGAATACTTCCTCTTTGTTCCTCAAAGTTTACTTTGAAATTTAGTACAAGGTATACTCAAGTCCCAAGTGAAGATAATACTGGCCTCAGGCTCAATCTTAAGAAACTCATGTTATTAGATGCATCAAGGTAAAAAGTTCTTTGTTCCAAATTTACTTCAGATAACATTAATCCCACACTTGAGGCTGAATAAAAGAACATCCTCCCTCTTGCCTCCATTAAAATCTAAAATAAAAAGCTGAAGTGATATGTATATTCTCATAACTCAGTATAATTTTAGTACTTTGTGAAAGTCAAGGACAATCAAACAAGGAAACAAGAATTTAGCAAACAAAAAAAGTGAAAGCCCAGCAACCACGGACCATGATAAGCTCAGAGTTTTTCCGACCTCGGCATTATTGACATTTTAAGCAGGTCATTCTTTGTTGTGAGGGCTCTCCTGTGCCTGTCATAAGGATGCTTAGTGGCATCCCTCACCTCTACCCACTAGATGCCAGCAGCACCCCCTGCCTTGTGACAATCTTGCAGCGCCTCCAGATGTTGCCAAATGTCTCCTGGGGGGAGGTGAGAGGCAAAACTGCTCCCAATTGGAAGTCACTATTAGCTAAAGCAGCATTAAAACAAACAAACAAAAACAAAACGACAGTGCTAGTTTTTGCAGACTAGGGAGCATGACTTCTCTGTTCCAAAAGGTTCCAGTTATCACGCCATACACATGTGGATGCTTAGTAAGTCAGATTTTCTCACTCTGTAAAGCAATAATGACTAACTGCCTAAATTTTACATTCTTATTCATCAGAATAAGTGGGCCCTTAAGGCTGCCTGGCATTCCTACTGTATTTCTCTAGTCCATTTACTCTCCTAGCCCCTGTAGACAAACTTCATACCTCCTCCTTGCTAGTTAAACCTCCCATATCTCCTCCCTCATCCTCAGTCTCAGCTGATAATTGTGCTTATTCCCTGAGAAAATTGAACAATCAAAAGAGAACTTCCAGGGGACTTCCCTCAGTTAAGACTCTGAGCTCCCAATGCAGGGGGCCGGGGTTCAATTCCTGGTCAGAGAACTAGATCCCACATGCATGCCGCAACTAAGAAGCCGGCAAGCTGCTACTAAGGAGCCGGTGAGCTGCAACTAAGGAGCCTGCCGGCCGCAACTAAGAAGCAGGCGAGCCACAACTAAGAAGCCCGCCTGCTGCAACTAAGACCCAGCGCAACTAAAGAAATTTAATTAATTAATTAATTAATTGTTGCTTTAAAAAAAAAAGAAGAGAACTTCCACAAGCTCCCACCACCTAATCTATATACCCACCGGCATCCATAGCCATACACACTTACTATCTTCACTTGTTACTATGAATGCAAGTCTATGCCCTAATCAGGACCAATCTCGTCCCTTGCTCCCTAGATCCCATTTCTTCCCATCTACTCAAGGGCACTGCTTCGGCAATTCTTTCTTCCCCCTTTAAATCGTCAATTTTTCTTCTCTATTGGAACACTACCATCAGCAAACAAATATACTCTAATATCTCCCAACTTAACTGTCCCCTGACCACCTCCCTCTAGCTACTGCTGCAAAACTCCTTGATTGAGTTACCTAAACTCCCTGTCTCTAATCCCAGCCCTCCCATTCATCCTTAACCCTCTCCCATCATTCCACCAAAACTGCTTTATCAAGGTCGTCAAAGATACCTGTGTTGTAAAATCCAGTGGACAATTCTCAGTCCTCATCTGAGAATGATCTAAGTATCCCTGGTAAAAGGGCTCTCTGACTACCCAACAATTCCAGTGTTGGAGGGTGGTTCCTCACACCACCACTAAGTAATGCTCTGACACCAGCTGGGTGTCCTACAATTAAATTCAATTCTGACACTCTCTACCTGGGGACAGCATCACATTAAGGGCTCTGTCCCACAAGACGACCCTCCACTTCAGATGCCAATTACAAGCTCAGGTTGTTACCTGTGCTTCTGACCAACCGGCTATAAATCAAGAGGTTCTCATGATGCCCTTCTTGGGTTTGATTAATTTGCTAGACCAGCTCACAAAATTCAGGAAACCCATTTACTCACTAGATTACTGATTTTTTGTAAAAGATATGAATCAAAAGCCAAATGAGGAGACACACAGGGCAAAGTCCCAAACAAAGGAGCTTCCGTCTTCGTGAAACGTGGGGCCCAGCACAGTGGCACATAGAAGCATTCTGGCTCCCCACTCAGAAGCTCTCTGAACCCCCTCCTTCTGGCTTTCTATGGAGGCTTCATTACATAGGCAGGATTAACTAACTCATTGGCCTTTGGTAACTGATTCAACCTGCAGTCCTTCTCCCCTCCCTGGAAACCAGGAGGTTGTAGGACTAAAAGTTCCACCCCTCTGTTCATGGTTGGTTCCCCTAGCAACCAACCCCTATCCTTAGGTGCTTCCCCAAATTCACCTCACTAACATAAACCCAGTTGTGGTGGAAAGGGGCCATGTCAGGAATAACAAGACACCCATTTCACTTTATGGCTCTGAAGCCATAAACTGAGGACAAGAGAACAAATATGATGACAAAAGAAGCTACCATAACCCTATGGCTCAGGAAATTCCAAGGGTTTTGGGAGCTGTGAGCCAGAACCATGGACAAAGACAAAATATACATGAGAAATATATTGTGGCCTATTTGTCATAAATCGTAATATCACATCTGGTCACCTGCTCTTCCTTGAGGCACTTTCTTTACTTGAGTTCCAGGACACTACACACTCTGGGTTCTCCTCTCACCTCTCTAGACACTTCCCTAGTCTCCTTTGTTTTGTCCTCCTCAACCTGATCTGTAAATGCTGGCTGCCTCAGGTAGGAATCAATCCTTGGACTCTTGTGCTTTCTCTCTACTCTCATAGTGAAGTCAGCCAGACTCATGGCTTTTTAAATACTGTTCATACACTGATGACTCCCAAATCTGCAGGCCTTCTATGAACTCCCAACTCATATATCCAATTGCCTCCTCACATCTCTACTTGTATGCTTACCGGCGATCTCACACTTAACAAGCCCCAAACTGAGCTCCTGATAGTCTCCCAAAACTTGCTCCTCTGGAAGTCTTCCTACCTCAGCAAATGGTAACTCCACACTTCCATCTGCTCAGGTCGTAAACCCTGGTGTCACCCTTCTTTCTCACACCCCACATCCAATTCATCAACAGGTCCTGTCAGCTGTTGTTAATGCACTGCCAGAATCCAACCATTCGCCCACCTTCACAGCCACCCTAATCCAAGCCACCATAATCTCAAACTTGAAATATCCAATGGTCTCTACTTCTATCCTTGCTCCTCATCCCCACTCTGGCCTGTTCTGAACACAGAAAGAGCCACCACCCATAAACATAAGTGCGATCATATCACTCTTATACTGAAAACCCACCAATGGTTTTCCATCTCACTAAGAATAAAAACCAAAGTACTTACAATGATCCATAAGGCTCTACATGATCTCCTATTCCTTCTTCTGACCTCATCTCCTACTACCATCTCCCCTCCTCACTCACTGCTTTTGACCATACTAGGTATGTTCCCTCCTCAGGGCCTTTGCACTTATGTTCCATCTCTCTAGAATGGTGTTCACCCAGATGTTGGCATGCCTTGACAGCCTGCTCCCTGGTTTCTTTCAGATCTTTACGCAAATGCTATCTTAATAAGGCCTTTCCTATCTAAAACTGCAACCTCCCTCTTGTATACACACACTTCCTATTCCCATTCTCTGCTCTCATTTTCTCCTAAGCAGTTGTCACTATCTAATATACTCTGTATTTTACTTATTATTTGCCTCCCTCACTAGATTGTACACTCCATGAGAGCAATGATTATGTTCTTTGTTCACTACAAAATTCCTAGTGCTAGAATAGCCTGGCACACAGCAGACACTACATACATATTTGTAGAATGAATTCGAGAATACAGGGGACAGCCAAGTAATATAAATAAGAGGGCTGGGTATAGGAACCTATGTAAAAATTTCACATTTGGCTGGAAAATGAGGAAAACTTAAGAATATACATCCCATCTAAAGAGTGGTACACTCTTCTGCTCTAGAAAATTGTTGCCATGCTTTGCAATGTATAATAGAATCTAGAAACCTAGATTTTTATGAGAAAGCTACTACTTTTTAAACACTGATTGAAAAAGAAGGTTTTAAACACAATATAACATACAGACAAAGCATATCTGTAGGCTTGATTCATCAGACAGATCTCCAATCTGTAACCTCTCGGGGTAAGATAGCACAGCCCCAAAGTGGCTATTTAAAATGTTTCATTCTTCCCTGCCCCCATGTTACTCTTCTTTTTCATGATATAGCACATATTTATTCATTTATTTTTATTTTTATTTATACTTATATACTCTGGGGAGTTTGGCCCACTATAGAGGGGATGAGAACAAATTTTAAAAGTCACAATTCTCAGCAGAACAATTTTTAAAAAGAATCTGAGAATAAATCAAAAAGTTTATAAATATATTATTGTTCAACCTCCTAGTTCACAGATCTAACACCTTCCCTCAGAAAAGCTAGTGGAAGCCTCTGGTGTCAATAATCATGTGAAAATAAGGCATTAAACCTTTCAGATCACTACTGTATCATTCAGAGTAATAACAGTCATATTCTAGTGAGTAACTAACTGCATGGGTATATAAAGCTTCTAAAGCCCTCATTTTGTCCTAAGGAATACTTAAAAGAATTTGTATAATCAGCATAAACTATTCTATTACATAAAGCTGGAAATCTGTACCTATACTTAATTTGCCATTAGGATTCCTTCTTGGCACTGGAGTGGAAAAACCTGAATCTCAATTTCTGGCAATCTCTCAGACTACAACTTGCATCGGTTCAGGCTGACTGATGGTTCAACTTACACTTACTGACCAAGTAATAAGGATAGGGTACTACAGGTACTATTCTAGGTGATGGGAATGCAAAGAGACATAAAACCTATTTCCAGCCCTCAAGTGATTTAAAATTCAGTTAGAGAGATAAAGGATTAACCATAATGTGCAACAGGCATTAAAATGTCAGAAGTCACAGGAGGGCTGGGGTAATCAGGATGGCTTTGAGGAGTTGGGGTCTGAGCTGAGTGTTGAACAAAGTATGGACTTCCACATGCAGAAACCTGGGAAAAGAGCACTCCAGGTTAAAGGCATAGCAAAAGTAAAGGTGTGATTTACAGGGCATCTTTCTGAAAAAAAAAAGACCTGAAGATGATACAACAGCCCTCAGAATACAGTGGGCTGAATGGTGGCCCCAAAGATATGTGCACATCCTTACTCCCAGAATCTGTGAATAATACATTCTATAGAAAAGGAGGTAATTAAGTTAGGGATCTTGAGAGGAGGAGCTTATCCTGGATTATCTTGTTCGGCCCTAAATGTAAGTCTGTTTTTCTTAATGAGAAAGACGCAGAGAAAGTTTTGAAGCAGAAAAAAGGAGGGAAAGGTGAGGTGAAGACAGAGAGAAGCCGGAAGAGGCAAGGAATGGATTCTCCCCTATAGCCTCCAGAGGGAGTACAGCCCTACTGACACCTTGATTTTGCATTTCTGGCCTCCAGAACTGTGGGAGAATAAATTTCATTTGTTTTAAGTCACCCAGTTTGGGGTAATTTCTTACAGCAGCCCTAAGAAACTAATACAGAAACCTTTCAGATCCATGAGTTAGACTTGAAGGAGATACAAACTCTAATTGAAAGAAGAGTCTTGAGAGTGCTTTCAAAGGAATAAAGTGTCACATAAACAAGAGACTCACTAAACAAACATAAATATTATGGAATTGAAAATGTCCATCTATAAGGTCTCCTTGTTTTAGTGCATGGCCATTTTAGGGCTTATTGTCAAGCCTCAATACTGGTCAATTTTTCTTTTTTCAAAAGTAAATATCAGGGAATTTGCCTGGTGGTGCAGTGGTTAAAAATTTGCCTGCCAATGCAGGGGACACAGGTTCGATCCCTGGTCCAGGAAGATCCCACAAGCCACAGAGCAACTAAGCCCGTGTGCCACAACTACTGAGCCCATGCTCTAGAGCCCACGAGCCACAACTACTGAGCCCACACGCCACAACTACTGAAGCCCACACGCCTAGAGCCCGTGCTCCACAACAAGAGAAGCCACCGCAATGAGAAGCCCACGTACCGCAACAAAGAGTAGCCCCTGCTTGCCACAACTAGAGAAAGCCCGGGCACAGCAACGAAGACCCAGTGCAGCCAAAAATAAACTAAAAAAAAAAAAAAAAAAAGTAAATGTCAGGGAATTCCTTGGCGGTACAGTGCTTAGGACTCCATGCTTCCACGGCAGGGAGCACAGGTTCAGTTCCTGGTCGGGGAACTAAGAACCCACAAGCCACACAGCGCAGCCCACCCCCCTCAAAAACAAAAAGTAAATGTCAGCATACACTTGATTTCTATTTAAATCCTTTTAACTAAAACATTAAAATAAAAGATCATTAAATTATACCATTTTGATCATGGTTTGTGGTTCTTGGGGACTGTTGTCACTTTTAGGAAATACAACCTGAAGTGATTAGGAGTAAAGTACCATAACGTGTACAATTCACTTTCAAATGATTCAAGGAAAAAAGCATGTATATTTATAGAGTTATGTTTACAACTGATGAATCCAGCTGAAGGACACTGTAATCTTTCAACTTTCCTGTAGGACTGAAATTTTTCAAAGTATATTGAGGAAAATATTTCACCCATTAACACAAGGGTCACTGCCTGACACACTTTCCAACATACTTTACACCACTAATCATTACTGTGTAGTTACGTTTATTATTGTGTATCATTATTGTCCTTTTGTTTAGTTATGATGTCCCAGTGCAAAGATTCCTATACTAAGGATTATGAAATTACAAGCCAAACTATGAATGTGATATGCATTTTTCTGGGAACATTTCTTGTGGCTTTCTTCATACTCTCAAAGAGGTCTGTGACTCAAATTTAAGAACCACTGTCCTAAAGGGCAAGGAATCACAAGCCCTCAGATCATAGGGTAAGATTTATTTAAGAGAGCACAAATCAGCGGGTCTGTCAAATCTGCCGGCCATGACAATCAGAACACTGAAAGCATTGATGCATAAAAACAAGAGATAATTTCTACCCCTTACACTGGAAAAGTCTCTTAAGAGTGACTCAACTGACCAGGCTAATGTATATTTCAGTTTCTTATCTTCCTGCCAATTGTTCTACAAAAGTAGGGCTGATAAATGAAATATGTAGTCTCATCTAAGAGTGTTAAGTAGCTACTGATTGGTTCCAGCATTAAATCTGATTCCTCTCAAACAACTTCACAGCAATATCATCCCCAGTCAAAACACCTCCACAGTGCCAGGCGCTAAAATAGACATTTAACGTATTAGTCTCTTAGTTCTCACAACCATCCTTGAAGTTAAATATTATCCTCATTTTTTGATATGAGGAAACTGAGCCTCACAGAAGTTAAGCAAATGGCCCAAGACCACAATACTTGTACCTGACAGAGACCTGAAATCCAGCTCTATCACCTGAAGCCCAGTGTTTATTCAAATATATCACACTGTTCTCATCATTTATCCACCAAACTGCTGACTCATGACATTTCCAACTTGGTTTTTCTTATGGAGAATTTTAACCTATGTACAGCTTAGTAACCAGTGCCTTCAAACTTTTAAACCACCAAAATATACTCTTCACTCTTTAAACTTAAACTCACCTCTTCCAGAAAGACTCCCCCGACAAACCCCTTCAGGGCTCATCACTCAGTCCCTCCCATGATGTGATACAGCACTATTTTGAGCCAGAGAATTTTCTGTTTAGATCCTAGGTTTGCCATGTAACCTTCAGTAAGTCACAAAAATTCCCAAATGCTTGCATCAGTAAAATGGGAGACTTGAAATTCAAAGGTTGGAAATTGTCAGTCTGCTACCAAATATAGCCTGCAGAAAAGTTTTATTCGGTCAGCAGCATTTTTTTAATCCAATTCAATGCCTTTAGAGGAGAAATGCACGCTATGACTGCCACAGGCCCTACCACTCTCTTTTTACAAAGACCACTTCTCCTAGTTCATTCATTTCTATTACCTGTCTGGCAATTGGTATGTAATTACATTTCCAACCACTGAATGAGATATCTCTAAAATTTTACACGGTCATCATAAGCATTAGTTATGCCTTTTCTACTTAGCTTTCATGTGGTCATTTCCCCACTAGAAAGTTCAGAATGGGGACTTGTAAAATCATATAACTTCAAAATTAGAAAGAGCCTCCAAGACTACCTAGCAAAATCCAACCCTCTTGTATTACACAGATGACAAGACTGAAGCCAAACTGCTTTAGTTACTTGCTCAGAGCTTCCCAATATAAGTCAGTGTGGGACAATTTAAATCAACAAAAATCAACAAAATATTCACTTTGTGCAAGACCCTATACTGGAGCTACAAAAAGAAACAAGAAGTGCCCCTAACTGTCCAGGATACACAAGGTAGCAGAGGACACAGACACATATATATGAGGCCATTATTTAAGGAACACATACTAAAGGAAAGGAGAAATTGATTTCTTTCATTTTTAGTGAGATCATGAAGGGGAAACAGTTAAAGAGGAGTCTGAATAATGAGAACTGCTGTTATTGACAGAAAGTGAGGGAAAAGCATGAAAAACCAAGAAACAAGTAAAGGCACAGCATACTCAGAAAAAGTAAGTAAATCAGCATGGCTGGGGGTAGAGTGATAGAAGATAATCTACGAAAGCAGTGAAGACAAATCCTAAGTGCCAGTACTTCCTACTTTCTTCTTTAGCCCACCTCTTCCTCCCTCGAGCCGAGAATCTAAGACAAAGCTAGATATAAGGGGAACTCAATAGTAGTTTATAATGATAAAAACACTAATGGCAGCTAAGATTTAGGGCGGGATTATTATACACCATGCACTGAACAAAACACTTCATAAGCCTTATCTCATTTAATCCTGATTAAAAATCTATGAGGTAGTACTAATTTTCCTCTCATATCAGAGAAGATAACTGAAGCTTAGGAAGAATAAGTAACTTTTCCAAAATCGCAGTTAAAATGTGGACTCACACTCAACTTATCTGTCTCCAAAGTCTATGGACTAAACCAAAATTAATGTTAATACATCGATCAGAAAATTTACAATCAGATTATCAACCTTCAAAGAGCCACAGCTGTACCACAGAAGAAGAACAATGAGAAGGGAGCAGAGAAAGCCTCTTGCCAGTACTGACTTCAGCTGCGTTCCCTAACCTTAAAGAACGCTTTGTCCTGAGGTCAAAGAATGCTCTAAAAATACAGTATAAAGCTTCAAAAGTCCTGTAACTGAGGGACCTTGGGCAACTTACTTTACTTGGCGGGCTTCAATTTCCTTGTCTGAAAAAATGGGTATAGCAGTACCTACACTACGTAGGATGCTCTGAGAAAGAGATAAGGCGTACAAAGATTTTAACACAATGTCAGGCACGATGTAAACCGCATCTGTCTACAATACAGTCCCTGCCCATATAAGCAAATAATTACAGAGATAACTAGAAAAGTACGCTCCCAATTTGGGTGGGAGAATCTAACCATATCCAAAAAGATCAGAAAAGAGTGTTCAGAAAAGACATTTACAACGTCCCTTCGGTCATAGATAATCCTGATACCCGCAGGGCTATGCAATACGGCGGTGAAAACACAGGGTGGCAAAGCAGAGACTCTGGCTGTCTCGTTCGCTAGCCTCAGAGCCTAAAGCAGAGCCTGGCACTTAGGCTCTAAGTAACTGAGACTAGTAAGACTGAGGCTTGGACCCTTCCCTAACTCCGAGGCGAAAGACTTACCCCAAGGCCAGCTTCCCCCTCAGATTCTGCATCCATAACGCACCTGCAATATCAACACACGCCGTCAATTCAGACTCCCACCTCACTCCCTTCCTCCACCCACCAAAAAATCCTTACCCAAACGATCCAGTATTGCCGCCACCATCTTGCTCCCTCCCTCTACGGAAGCCTCCGAGTTCAGATGCCGTGTGGGCAAAACGCATGCGCAATTCTCCGGATTTAAACCCCTCTTATCGCGAGACCGAGCTGCACCGACACCCGAGGTGTTGTCATGGAGACCGTGAACACGCGGCCGGCGCTTGGTCAGACCAGCGCCGGTGTGGTCAGACCAGCCTTGCTTGGGAATGAATTACTTAGCAAAGGTCAAAGACTAGCGAGTTTCCGAAAATTCGTCGGGATCCAGAAAAACTGCGAAGCCTCACCTCACAAATGGTCTGAAAGGATTAGGAAAACAGAGACAGTGAACCAAGCCAACTAACCTGGGAGGGCTTCAGGTTTCTCTAAAGAACTAAGTATCCCTACGGCACAGGCTTGTGAAGATCACTAGAGATTGTGTGAAAGCTCTTTTAAAGAACAAACATACAAACTACTATGTATAAAATAAATAAGCTACAAGGATATTTTGTACAACACAGGAAATATAGCCAATATTTTATAATAACTTTAAATGGAGTATAATCTTTAAATATTGTGAATCACTATGTTATACACCTGAAACTAATATTGCAAATCAACTATACTTCAATAAATAAATAAAAATAAAGAACGAACAGTTCAAATACAAAGTATGATGCTAATCTCCAGGTTGACCTCCAAGAGATAAGAGTTAATAATCAGCAGGCACTTGTTACCATATATGGCCAGCAGGCATTTCACTAAATCTCATGTATTCCTCACAGCAATCCAATTAGACCTGTATTATCAGGTCTTCAATTGAAAAAAAAGATTTAGGATAGGTTAAAATCTCTCAGATAATAACTGGCAAAAACTGGTCAATCTAGGGTTGGGTGCCTCCAAAGTTAGTGCTCCCACCCACATCCGAATAAGTAAATGTATATATATATATGTATATATATCTTCATTAGCATAGACAGCTCAGGTTTCGTTTGCTACATATGCAAGAGTTCCAGGTATCCAATGCAAACAAGCAATACGGAGTAGAAGAGTGTAAGCGCAGAAACTGAGCATTTTAGGACGTTTGAGTTGGAAGGAAACTTTGGTTCTTTTTCCTCCACAGCACTTAACACATACAGTCCCTTCATAGAGTTGGTACTTAATCAGATCAAAAGAGAGTCACTCTATTCTGCTGCTTCTTGAGTATCAAAAACCAGAGCCAGAATTTCCACCCAGTTGCAGAAACCCTTGTTTTTGATTTCTGATTCGAACTTTTATCTTTTTGTTAATTGGCTTCTTGTAGATACGTTTAAAGCATCTCCAGAGCTACCAAGGCGCCCCGGCACATAGCTTTAAAAAAATATTTGATGGGATAGGGTTGAACAGGTCCAGAGAATAAACCAGCAGTGCGGGGAGGTGACTCCATCAGTCTAACCTCTTAATTAACCTTCCTTGCTGTAGCAAGTGACAATACCTAACCAGCAGCACCAGACCCTCCAGCCGCAGGCGGCATTGGTGGGGCAAAGAGCCGCCCGCGGAGCCCAGCCTTTCCCAGCCCCGAGGCCGCAGGAGCGGCGCGCGCAGTGAGACCTGGACCTCCGCGCGCGCCGTAGCGGCGGGCCCCAAGAGGCGGGGCTGTAAATTAACACCGCCCCCTTCCCGGCTCCGGCGTAGGGCTACGAACTGTCTGCCTCAGAGCCTTCTTCACTCATCCCTGGTTGCTCGTGATCATGGGACAGGAACCGCGCACGCTGCCGCCCTCCCCTAACTGGTACTGCTCCCGATGCAGCGATGCCGTGCCCGGGGGCCTCTTCGGCTTCGCGGCGCGGACCTCTGTCTTCCTTGTCCGCGTGGGCCCGGGAGCGGACGTGATCCCAGGGACGTCCCCATTTCGAGGTAATTCCCCACCTCTTGGCCCCCGCCTTCCTGCACTAATTGCGTTCCCCAGGGGCGCCGAGTGGGCGTGTCCAGCCACCCCCCTCTCTATAGATGGGGAAACTGAGACTCGGGCAGGGAGAAGGGTCTGCTCACGGTCATCTAAACTGAGTCGTGTCCCGGTCTCCAAGGTTGGCTGTTCACCACGCTGTGGCTGAGTGATCCCGCCTCCTGGCGCTCTCACGTGGATCCGCTGGCTTACTGAAAACTTATCCATGTGTCTCGCCAGGCATTTATAACACCTAGGCCTTCCTCCCCAACCCAGTGCGTGCGGGACCCCTGAGAGCCTTCCTGGGGTTGGGTGCTGCCTACAGCTCCAGGTCCTAAGAGAGATCCTACAAATATATGATACTCATTTCTGTAAGATGAATGACTTGAGCCGGATGCTTTCAGGCTCCAAACTAGGTTTTGATTATGCCTTGGGATATGGCATGCCAGATATTTATTCTTTTCCAAATGACTTCTGGCCAGATCTAAATAGGAATCCCTTTTACATTCTTCACTTGAGCTGCTCCTCAGCCTAAGAATTAGGCACATCAAGTGATATGAATGGTATTTTACAGTTGAGAAGACTGAGGCCCAAGAAGATAAAAAAACTTGTCTGAAGTCAGGTGGCAGAGCCAATACCAACACTTGGGGTTTCTGATTGTGAGTCCCTGGAAATTTTTGTTATTCCATGGGATAAGTGAGGCCCCAATCACCATCTAACAGCAGAAGGATTCTGCCAGGAATCCTTGGTAGCACTTTAATCTGGAGTCTGGTTTTGCTTGAAGTCATAGGGGAGTTGGTGGGACACACCGAAAGGGTGTCTGGCTTCACGTTTTGTCATCACCCGGGTCAATACAACCTCTGCGCCACCAGCTCCGATGACGGGACTGTGAAAATCTGGGATGTAGAGACAAAAACAGTTGTGACGGAACATGCGCTCCATCAGGTACCATGACTTGCTGGTTTCTCAGACCATTATTATTTATCTGTGCCAGAGTTCTCTTCCTTCAAGTATAGTTTTGCTAGCTCATCTGCTCAAGGTAACTTTTATAATTGTGTTTGTTGATTAGATTAGAAGCTCTATATTGTAAGGTACCTCAAAACTTTTTTGGAAGGAGATGCATATAAATCAGAGGTCAGCAAACTGCACTGCTGCCTGCTTTTGTGAATTCTTTCATTGGAATACAATCACAGTCATTCATTTAAGTACTGTCTACAATTTTAAGTATTGGCTGCTTGCACAGTACCGTGGCAGAGTTGAGTAGTTACAACAGAGACAATATGGCCCACATAATCTGAAATATTTACTCTCTGGCACTTTACCATGAAAAAGACTCCTGATATAAACTGTAAGTGAATGAAACTTGTTTCCAAACTAGATGTTTAATTGATATACCTGCCTAGAGAATGTAGGAAAGGACTCAGTTAATCTTAGTAAGAACTTTGCTTTAATCTGTCAAAGAAAGAAATTTTTTAAATGGCTCCTTGATCCCCAGTAGCCTAAATTCTCCTATCATTTGGTTATAATGTAGTCTTGCTCTACAAGTGGTCCTGACAGTATTTATTAAGTACCTATAATGTGCCTAGCATTATACAGGTTAAAAACTAAGTAAAAAAAATTCAGCATTGACAAATGAAAAGCAAAGATATCTTTGTTTTGTTTTAAAGCATACAATATCAGCATTGCATTGGTCTCCTCTAGTAAAGGATTTACTAGTATCTGGAGATGAAAAAGGAGTAGTTTTCTGTTACTGGCTTAACAGAAATGACAGCCAGCACCTCTTTATAGAACCCAGGACAATTTTCTGTCTTACTTGCTCACCTCATCATGAAGATTTAGTAGCCATTGGGTAAGTACTATGCCATCTGCATTGATGATCTATTTTTATGATCTTATTCTGCATTTTCTTTGCCTTCTCCTGTCGCTTTATTCCTCAGAGAAAACCATTTACAGGTATTAACCACTCTCTCTTCATCCCTGGTATCATTTATTCTTGTGACCTCTGGGTCCTCACTGTCTCTCCCATTCTATTTTTATTTCCTTGGTTTCCATGATACTGTACTTTACTCATTCTTCATATCTGATTTCTTCAGTCAACCTCCAAATGTCAGAAATGTCCTCTTTCATCTTTTTTCCCTCCATACTTACCCTTGGTTATAACATTTACTCCCAAAGTGTCAAATGACTCAGCTCTGTCTCTGGTTCTCAGCTCTCCCACTCAATTGGGAAAGCGATCTGGCATTGGGATCTGTCTCCCCAGTGATCACCAAGGTTGTTTCACACGAGCTGCCTGAGAGCGCAATCCCCACTCCTTCACCACTCCATTTACTTCTCTCCCAAAGATGTTCATTCTCTCTAGTTTGAAGACTAGACATAAGCACAAGAATGTAGGAGGAGAAAGTTCAACTGGAGTGGATTCAAGAGACTGGGAGGTGAGGTAGATACACATGGAGACAACTTTTCCACAGTTTGTTGTGACAACGTGCATATAGACATGAAGCCAGAGGAGGTGTATGGGGGTCAAGGGAGTATTAAATGGAAGATAACAAAGGCATGTTTTTATGCTGATGCTGAGGCAGAAAAAGGGGAGCCTGTGGCAGGGGTGAACAGTGAAGAATACATGAGTGATAATGGGAGGTCAACAGGGAACTGGATCCAGACCACAAGTAGAAAGAACAGCTGAGAATGTGGAAATAGGTGCAAGTAGGTTCACAGATCTTGTTGGAAGAGGAGGGCGTTTCATTCTGATGGCTGCTGATTTTCTTAGGCAGAAAGAGGTGGAGAAGAAGTCAGAGGTGGAGTCAAGTTCAGGGTGGGGAAGGAGCTGGATGCAGGAAGAAGGTATGAAAACAGTCATCTCAGAGAAGAGGAAAATGAACTTACTGAGAGAAACTGCAGGTCCTGTGGTCCTGGCTGAGTGCCAAGCCAAGGATCGTGGTCATGAATTTTAAGTAAACTACTCAAACTGGTTGAGAAAGGAGATGGTTGGATTCAACCAGGTTTGGGGTTTTGTGGAGTAAATACCCCTGAGAGAAAGGGGGAACAAAGGAGATAAGGGTGTTTTTTAAGGAGTGATTATAATGATGGATCATGAAATCTGCACTGCATGGGGAGAAGGGCAGGAAGACAGGTGTGGGTGAGTTAACAGTGAAAATGGAAGGGGTCTGTGATTGGAGGTCTCCATGAAATGGGAGCATTGTCTTGGTGGGAGTACAAGAGAGGGAGCAGAAAGGGTGGTAGGCAGGGGTCAGAGAAGGGTGAATCAAACTGACCTTGAAAGATGAGCAGGAATTCAGAAGAAGAGAAGAGTCTTTCAGGTGGAAGACAATCAAACAGGATTGAATCAGAATTTGTTTTTAGAGGTTCTTCAAAACAGTCCCTGACGTCTTGACTGAAATTGCAAAACAGGTTGATCACATGACTATTAGGTTATATATCTTGATGGTTTTTCAAAGTCTGTGTCTTCAGAGATTTGATATATTCTATGATTTCATTTTTTTTAAGTAAAGCTGTAATGGGGAAAATTTTTTTTAATAAAAGGAGAAAAATAAATAAAGCTGTAATGGTATTTTTCCCTGTAGGACTGTCTAGTGTATAGGAAATGTAAACAGGTATGTCCACTTTGGAGAGCAATTTTGCACTTTCTAGTAAAGCAAAAATATGTATATCTTAACATCCTATTACTAGGCATCAAACCTGAAACTGGCTTAAGTGTGTATAAAATTATTAATAGCATTTTTTGCTTGTGATAGTAAAAACCAAATGGAAGCCCTTCAAAAGGAAAATGAGTAACTAAACTTGTGGTATATTCATACGGTGGAGTACTATGCAATAGTATAAACGACTGACCAGGAACTAGAGTTACACGTGTCAACATGAATGACTCACAAAAAGAATGAGTGAAAAAAGCAAGCTACAGAAAAACAGACAACATGATACCATTTATATGAAGTCTCTAAATGTACAAAGTAATTCTGTATCTTATTTAGGAATATATACAAAGAAGGGCTAGGACTAATGTAACACAAAATTTAGGAATAGCAGTTTACCTCTGGGGAAGAAAGGGAGAGAGGTTTGATTGGGGCGGGATGTACAGAGGACTTCAACTGTATTGGTAATATTTTTTTTCTTAAGCTAGAGAGTAGATATTTCTTGTGTCTGAAATACTTCATCATTAAAAAAAAAAACACTATTACAATTTCTAAGTTTCTTCTGAATTCAAAAAATGACAGCCTTGGAATATCCAGATCTAGAAGTTAGAATTCTGCAGCTTTTGTTAGAAAAGTAAGATCATTTGTAAAACTAAGGAGATATTTTTAGTTTATTAGGACAAATTCATTTCCAATTAGGGAAATTGCTGGGCCCCTGTCAGAACTATTCTTCTGTAAGTTCCCCCTGAGCACAGGCATGGTCCACTGTTTGACCTTCATGCCAGGCAGTGTGTATAGTATAACTTAATGCCAGGAGTTTGGCATGGGGGAGGGTTTTTTTAAAAACCAGAAAACATGAAATAAGTACTTTGGAATAAGGACAGAACAAGATTATTTCTTGCTCTTTTTCCTTCCCCCCACCCCAAATGCACTTAACTTTTAGAAATGCACAATAACTCCTAAGCCAAAATGTTTCCTAGAAAGACAGTCTGTCTTCATTTTTCAGTAGTATTTCTAACTCTTGTTTTTTAGCTACAAGGATGGCATAGTGGTTATAATTGACATCAGCAAGAAAGGAGAAGTTATACACAGGCTTCGAGGCCACGATGATGAGATCCACTCCATAGCCTGGTGCCCCCTGCCTGGTGAAGATTGTTTATCCATAAATCAAGGGGAAAATTCAGGTAGAGATGATTTAAGAGGGTTCAGTACTCTTTAGACCTAAAGAACAAAGTGGGTAGAATAGTATAATTTGAATTATGTTTAAAACTAGATTTTACAGATCAAATCTATGAAAACAGTAACTAAGTTTCAGGAACCCTTGCAAACTAATTTTTCTTTGGTAAGTGCATGTTTAATGCAAATTAAAAACAAAATTACCATCTCTACCCTAGAAGAACTTGAAATCCCCAATGGGAAAGTTATAGCACAGACTCCAGTAAAAAAAGGCTGCTACTTAGCCACTGGAAGCAAAGATCAGACCATTCGTATCTGGAGCTGCTCTAGAGGCCGAGGTAAGACTGACATTTAACGTTTCCTTTGTGATATAACCTATTATCAATCCAGTAGAAGTAGAAGCTTATTATTTCTTGTTATCCTCAGTGTGTGTCATCTGTCAGAAAGCAGTTCTTTACTTTTCTATCCAGAAAGTTTTAGCCTGGGCTAGAACTCTCTGCACTCTGAACATCTGGCTTTGGTGTTGGCAATGAGGTTTTCTATTGCATTCACAGAAAGATCACTGTTTGGCCTGGAGGGCAAGATGTTTGTTATGAGAATGGGAATATCTAAACTTGGCAAGGCCTGGATCAAAGAAATGGAAAAGATCTCTAGAGCTAGAGCTTTTAATGCACAAATGCAGAATTAATAATGTATACCTAATATAGAAGTACCTGTTTAAATGTAAAAGCTCACTTTACCCAAATTACATAGACCCTCAGTCATCTAGCTTTCCCAAGCTTCTCTTCGAACAGAACTTTTACCTTAAGTTTATATTGAATAGATTGAGAGGAACTCCAGGCAGAATGAATTCTACCTTTACAGTAAAAATCTAGCTTTTCTCTTTATAGCAGTCTTCTTTCTCCAATTTATGTAAAACCATGGAAGTTTTTTCATCTTTGTCCAAATGCATTAGTACACGTAAAGCAAGTAGCACAGTGCTTGGCACATAGTTAGGGTTCAGTCAGTGGTAACTAGTAGTATAATTTTGGAAAGCAGAATTTTTTAAGGTTTGTGGACTGCTTTTGGACACACTTTGTTTGGCTGATACTCCCTAGTGGGGACAACATCCGGCTAGGAATCCCTCCAAAAGGGTAATCTCTGAACTTACAGATGTCTAATACAATGGTATTCAATTCTGGTCATGCAGCAGAATCAGCTGGAGGTGCCTGCACCCCACCTCGAATCTGCTGAATCAGAATCTCTAGGGGTAGAGCCCTGGCATATGTATTTTTAGAAGCGCCAGTGGTAGTTCTCATACACAGCAGGGACTAAGAACATCTGGTCAGTAGCATGTCAGGAGTGGAGAATTTACCACCGCAACTGCCAAATTTGTCCCCTTTGTTGGATTTCTTGCCAACTAGAAGATGGAGTCCTACTCTCTGTCCTTCCAACTTTGAAGAATCTTGGGTTGTGTTACCACCTGGGTTCTCAATCCCAGTTGGAACCTTATTTTCCCAGACACACCATATTCTTAATGTTTAAGTTGCCAAGACAGCCTGTAAGAGCTTGTTTGACCAAAATTTGCTAGACTGGTATTAACCACTATATGTGTAAATTTCCATGAGAAAATGAGGTCTGAATTCTAAGCAACCAAACTAACAAACTTTTAAACATGAACTGTATTGTGAACTGCTGGTGGCTTCATGCATGTACTTTCATTGTCTTGACTGTCCATGGACCTTCTTTTAATCTGCAGGGGTGATGACTTTGAAATTGCCCTTTCTGAAGAGAAGAGGAGGGGGTATAGACCCAACTGTTAAAGAGCGCCTTTGGTTGACACTCCATTGGCCCAAGGGTCAGCCAACACAGCTGGTATCCAGCTGTTTTGGGTAAGTCTTTTTGGTCATGCTCTCTGACATATTTTGTTCTCCTCTCTAGCCTCAGGAATTCCTGGGCTTCTCTTTCTAGACACAGAAGACGGAGAAAGCAATGACTAAGGTTTATATTATAATGGGCCATTTGTAATGGAAAAATCATGGAACTAATACCTGTGCTGTCTAATAAGAGTTGTGAAAAGATCAAATAAGTACGGCCTGGTGGTTAAGTGTGGACTCTGAAGTCAGGCGGAACTGAATTTCAGAATCAGTCTGTTACTTACCGGCTGTTCATAAGCAAGACCCTTCACTTTTCTGAGCTTCAGTGACTTCACATGAAAAAAGGGGAGGATGTAAGTGTTTCCTCTCTCTTAGGATGATTATGGCCATTCATTAAGCAAAATTTATTGAGCACCAGCTTCTAGTTGCTTGAGATGATAAGTGAATTTAACAGACAAGTTCCCTGCTTTTAAATGAGGTAATACAGGCAAAGCATATAGAAATACCCCAAAGTGTTAGTCACAACCCAACTACCCCCACTGCTCCAAAAAAGACATACTATGTCTTAAAGCCTTTGTGGCTCTGCAAATTATGGTGGCATTTTATAATTAAAGCTGTTAGGAAAATCTGTTCAAAAGGTAGTCCCGTACATTTGTATGATTCAGAAAGAATGAAAGGATATAGTAAAGCTCCCTTTTTGTTTTTTTTAATATTTCGGCCACACCACACAGCTTGCGGGATCTCAGTTTCCCAACCAGGGACTGAACCTGTGCCGCCGCAGTGAAAGCACCAAGTCCTAACGACTAGACCACCAGGGAACTCCAAAGCTCCCTCTCCACCTCTGTCTTCGCTACTTGGCTCCCCTCCCCATAGGCAGTGACTTTTTTTGTTTTTGTGTGTGTTTTTCCAGAGATATTTTGTGCCTATTTCAGAATATGTAATTTTTATTTCCTTAAAGGAACAATGAACAGAAATTATTTTGCAGCTGAGGGCCCACACTCTCTGGCCCAAAATCACTTGTTTTCAGATTGCTCATGAAAGAGAACTAATACTTATTTTTCCTTCACAGAGGCGAACTGCTACTATGGGATCTCTCTCAGTCTTGGAGACGGAAATATACCCTCTTTAGTGCTTCATCAGAAGGGCAGAATCATTCAAGAATTGTGTTTAATTTATGTTCTCTACAAACTGAAGATGACAAACAGCTGCTGCTTTCCACATCAATGGACAGAGATGTAAGAACAGCTTATTTTGCATTCAGCACTGTACAGCAGTGATTGAGGACTTGCATGGGATTAGAGGGCTTTTTCAAATCATACATCATTTCTCACACCTCACCTTGCCCCCATGTTCCAATTTCAGAGTTACTGTTACTGATTGGCATTAAATACATTAGCAGCAGAAAAGCAGGGGAAAGCTGAGGAACCACCAAGATGCCTTTTTGTTAAAGCGGTACAACAAGGAAGAGTAGATGTGTCCACGGAAGGCTGTGTGAGATCATCAAGCCTGAGCTTTCAAATACCCTCATCTATGGTTCAGGAAGCAGAGCCATCTTCTCCCGGCACAGTCTCTATAAGAGACAATTGGCTTTACTTGAGACACCTTTCTGTTTTACAATAAGCTAGGCTTGTTTGACAGACCGTTTTCTTCCAAGTCACTGTTAAACAAGTGACGATTAAAAACTTAGTCCTCTTCCACTGCCTATGATAACATATTTTGCTTTTGAAGATAATGATTCTGATTCTTCCACTGTCCTAAGGCCACCTTTATCCTTTTTTTTTTTTAAGTTTGCCAAATGAGAAAATTACCAATGCTGTAATACAGTGATACAGTAGAGTGGAAAGGCCGCTGAACTCTGGGAAATAGGAAGCCTGGGTTCTAGTTTATTGTGCTTTCAATTCACTTGGCATCTTAGGGAATAAATGTATTCTAAGATCCCTCTGAGCTCTACAATTTATAACTGATTTTTTTTTTTTTCTCATTCCTACTGGAATAGTTAAGTTACATTATCCTGATGTACTCTGAGCCCATCCTATTTGAAGTGTTGATTGTTTTTCCTGTTTCTTGGACCTTCTTTATAAAGACCCTAACCCTTAATCTTTTCAGGTAAAATGTTGGGACATGGCCACCCTGGAGTGCTGCTGGACCCTGCCTTCCCTTGGTGGGTTTGCCTACAGTCTGGCTTTCTCTCCTGTAGACACAGGCTGTTTGGCGATAGGTGCTGGTGATGGCATGATCCGTATATGGAATACATTCTCCATAAAGAACAACTATGATGTGAAAATTTTTTGGCAGGGTGTCAAGTCCAAGGTTACAGCGGTAAGGATGCTTTCTTTGAGCTTGCCACGAACTTTTTTCAAATAACTAATTCTGTTTTAGAGAATACCTATTCATATAAATAAACTCTGTTGGGAATTCAGACTTCTTCAAGGGTATTTTCGATGCAATTTGAAAGTGGAACAGCAGAAGGACTCTCTCTGACCAAACCCGTTACATACCTCCTAATTCAGAAATTTGGCTTTGTTTGTAAAATTAAGGTTTTGTTTGAGTCACACTATTTTCTAATAGTAAGAAATTAGAAATAACCTGGATGTGCATTCATAGGAGATATATTAAATTATAATATAACCACATGGGGAATAGTATTAAACTATTAAAAGTGATAATGTAGATCTTTCTTTGATGTGGGAAGATGTTAATGATTCATGAAAAATGCAAATTATAAAACATGGAATGCAGATTATAAAACAATATGTATAATTTTTTTGTTTTTCTTCAAAGTGATATCTTTTTGTTGTGGCTATTTAGTCTAAAAGCAATAAAGGTTTGTGGTTCAAAACGAAAACCATAGTACAGAAGTGTAGGAAGCAAAAAATGTTTCCTACCTCACCCTTGACTCCATTCTCCCACTTCCATCATCCAGAGAACCACTGTTGACAGTTTGTGATGTATCTTTCCAAGCTTTGTTAATGATGAATAGAATCATATTTTCTAAATTGTTCTGGAATCTTTTATTCCCCACTCAACAATGTATCATGCACATCATTTAAATGTTTGAACCTATTTTTGTTTTTTCAATTATATATAAAGTTCATCCACAAAAAATGTCTAGAAAGATACAGAATTGCCAATGGGGTGTTTTGGATGGTGAGATTCCAGGTGACTTTTACTTTGTTTTTAATACTTCTTTGTTTCTCTCTTTTAAATAATGAGAATTTGTTACTTTTAAAAGTAGAAGACAGAAAGAACAAGAAAGTTTTCCCACTGAACACTTGAAGTATAACCTAAGGATTCCCTTAACACTGCACCTTTCCTCATTTTTTTGTAGCTGTGCTGGCACCCAACCAAGGAAGGCTGCTTAGCTTTTGGAACTGATGATGGAAAAGTGGGATTGTATGACACCTACTCCAACAAGTAAGAAATAGATGATTCCTATTTAGCCCATTGACCAAATTGTCAGTGAGTTAATTTTGAGTTCATAAACCTGGATGTATATCATAATAGGCCTGGGAAGCATCTTTAAGATTCTGATACTGAGACTAGGCTTAGAACTCAGAATTTTATTTAAAAAATTTTTTTCAGGTCATGGTGGTTCAGCCCATCTGACCTGTGGGAACCACTAAAATAAACCATTTGCTTTTGTTTTCCCTCAACATTTTTTTACAAAAGTTTTCAGGCATTGAAGAATGTTAAAAGCCGAGAACAAAGAACATCTCTGTACCTTCCATCTTGATTTACCAGTTGTTAACATTTTGCCATACTTGCTTTATTTGTCTACACTTAACAAAAATTAACAGTAATCCATAATATGAGCTAATATCCAGTGTATATACAAATTTCCTCATTTGAGCCAAAAACGTTTTCCCTAGTGGTTTTTTTTTCAAACTTTTTTCAATCAGGGATCACACATTGTATTTTGTTATGTCTCTTTAGTCTCTTACTCTAGAATAATCCCCCACTTCTTTCCATAACATTGCCTTTTCAATTTGAAGATTCCAGATAAGTTGTTTTGTAGCATATTCTGCATTGTGGACTTGTTAATTCTTTGTGGTGACTTGTAACTCGTTTCACTATTCCCTGTATTCCCTATATTCCTTGTATTCCCTGTATTTCCTATAAACGGTCTAGAGCTGCACTGTCCATTACAGTAGTCTTTAGTCACAGGTGGCTACTGAGATGTGCTGAGTGTAAAACATACTCGAGAGTTCAAAGGCTTAGTCCCCAGAAAAGAATGTAAAATGCCTCAGTAATTATTTATTTTCATTATATTTTATAAGATAATACTTTTTATATACTGAGCTAAATAAAATACATTCTTAAAATTGAATTTCACTTGTTTCTTTTACTTCTGTTAACTTGGCTACTAGAAAGCTTTGAGTTGCAGATGTGGCTCACAGTCTAAATCTACTGGGCACAGCTAGTCTAGATGCTTGATTAGATTCCAGACCTGCACTGTTCAGTTTGGTAGCCAATGGCCATGTGTGGCTATTTATACTTAAAGTAATTAAAAATAAATAAAATTCGAAATTGAGTTCTTGTCGCATGAGCCACATTTCCAATGCTCAAGGGCCATATTTGGCTAAGGGCTACTTTACTGGACAGCACTGTTCTAGGCCAGGGATTAGAGAATTATGGCCCATGAGTTAAGAATAGTTTTATCTTTTGAAATAAATGAAAAAGAATCAAAAGAATATTTCACAATGTATGAAAAGTAAATAAAATTCAGATTTCTCTGTCCATAAGTAAAGTTTTATTGGAGCCCAGCCACACTCTTCTTTTTTTTTTTTTTGGCTGCGTTGGGTCTTTGTTGCTGCACGCCGGCTTTCTCTAGTTGCGGCAAGTGGGGGCTACTCTTCATTGCGGTGCGCGGGCTTCTCATTGTGGTGGCTTCTCTTGTTGCGGAGCACGGGCTCTAGGCACACAGGCTTCAGTAGCTGTGGCACACGGACTCCGTAGTTGCGGCTCGCGGGCTCTAGAGTGCAGGCTCAGTAGTTGTGGCGCACGGGCTTAGTTGTTCCGCGGCATGTGGGATCTTCCTGGGCCAGGGCTCAAACCCGTGTCCCCTGCCTTGGCAGGAGGATTCTTAACCACTGCGCCACCTGGGAAGCCCCACACTCATTTTTTTTACCTCTTGTCTGAGGCTGCTTTCATGCTACCACAGCAGAGTGGACGAGTTGTGACAGAAATTGCATGTTTCACAAAGCCTGAAGCACTGACTATCTGGCCCTTTACAGAAAAAGTTTGCTTAAAGATCATTTGCATCTAAGTGAGAATCATTCATTATACTGTGCAGCTAACCTTTTTATATGCCAGTTTTTTAGGTACTTATGTATAACTGAAAACGCGTTAACTATTTTTCTTCGTTTCTAACTTTTTTTAAAAAAGGCTACACTATTTCAAAGAAGTATTTAATAAAACTATGTATCAATTTAAATAGGTTTGTGTCATCACAAAACTGCTGACTAATTCTAGTAAATTACTATCGTTTGGTTATTATAAGCTGAATATCCAAACTGATACCAGCAAAGGTATGTAGTAGGAGGAAGGATGTTGCTGTAGATATATTGTTAGTATTCAGCCAGAAATGCTTATTCTACTTCTTTCAGCCAAAGAAAAACTGGTTCATTGTCTAGAGTGATAATGATAAATGTATCAGATACATGGAAATAAAGAAGTCAACAGCTAAGTTAGTTCAGTCATAGGTTCTAGAATACTGGAATTCTAAAATCATACAAAGAATACAGTATATGTTAAAGGTAATAACCGCACTGCCCTGTCCTGACACATCACATATCATTAATCACCACAGCGACCTTCAAAAATACCCTGAAGAGCAACGTTTCTTTAAAAAAAAAAAAAAAAAATCAGAAACTCAAAAAGAACTACCATATGATCCAGCAATTCCACTCCTGGGTATATATCCAAAAAAAACCAAAAACACTAATTCAAAAAGATACATGCACCCCAGTGTTCACAGCAGCATTATTTACAACTGCCTAGATATGGAAGCAACCTAAGTGTCTATCAACAGATGAAAGGACAAAAAAGTTGTGTGTATACACACACACACACACACACACACACACACACAATGGAATAACTACTCAGCCATAAAAAATAATGAAATTTTGCCATTTGAAGCAACATGGATTGATGTGGAGGGCATTATGTGAAGTGAAATAAGTCAGACAGAGAAAGACAAATAGTGTATGCTATCACTTACATGTGGAATCTAAAAAATACAACAAACAAGTGAATATAACAAAAAAGAAGCAGACTCACAGATACAGAGAACAAACTAGTGGTTGGGGTAGGGTGGACTCTAGGGGTGGGGGAGTGGGAGGTACAAACTCTTGGGTGTAAGATAGGCTCAAGGATGTACTGTACAACATGGGGAATATAGCCAGTATTTTGTAATAATTAAATGGAAAGTAACCTTTAAAAACTGTAAAACAAATTTTAAAATTTTTAATTAAATAAATAAATGCATTATTAGGTAGAAAAGATGGAAGAAATGAATGTTTGTGAAGAATAAAAATATTAATCCAGGAAAAAAAAACTTTAAAATCTATCTACTCTAAAATCTTGGGAATTCCCTGGCGGTCCAGTGGTTAGGACTCTGAGCTTCCACCGCAGGGGGCACGGGTTCGATCCCTGGTTGGGAACAAAGATCCCGAAAGCCGCAAGGCACAGCCAAAGAAATAAAATGAAATAAAATCTTGTCTTAGTTTAAGAATGTGATGTTAACGACAGGGTAAGCCAAAAATGACTTCTAGTCTTTTACTTGACTATAAGGTGGATACATTTGCATAGTGATAATATATGCTTAGCAGTAACCCTAGTTCTGGGCTTAACAGTTTGCATTTTCTGTCTTGTCCTGTTTTTCTCTAGTTGTGATAGCCTTTACACTGGTATATAACTACAGTAATATTAGAATATTTGACAGAGATGGGGAAAATGATCCCAAGCTGGCCAGTTGGGGAGGTTAATAACAATTTTTTACTGGGTGAAGTATGTTTGGGACTTAATTATTTTGTTAGTAGCTATCATTACATGGTATATTATTTAAGTGTTTGCTTGTTTACAGTCAGTTATTTGGAGAAGGGTACTGTTAAATTATTTTTCTTTAATATCAGCAACTAAGTTTATATAACAGGCAACTTTTTGAAAAAGATGGTCTGTTTTCCACTATATCTTTTTGTTTTAAGTCTTTCTGTTTGTAATCCCCCTTCCCCCCAGACCTCCACAGATTTCTAGCACATATCACAAGAAGACTGTATACTCTTTAGCCTGGGGGCCACCAGTACCCTCCATGACACTCGGTAAGTGTGAGTCATTCTGTAACAAACGTGAGAGTATTCTCTTTCTTTCAACTTAATCCTAGGATATGCAACCTGGAAAGAGTCATAAATATTCTAGTGCAGTGATTACTTAAGCAAGCTGCTATGTCCCCAGGGGTCCTTGAGGGCAGCTCTAACAGGCGATAAATTAGAAAGCATTCACCCAGAATAAGCCTCTCCAAACTCCAAACTAAAGCATATTTGGTCTCTTTGAGCTGAATTTTTTCATTGTGAATATAGTTATCTCATGCTGGGTCCTGATACCTAGTCTAATGATTTTCACTAAAATTTGCTATCACCTTTTAATTTTATCAGAATTATAATGTTGGGAATTCCCTGGAGGTCCAGTGGTTAGGACTCCGTGCTCTTACTGCCAAGGGCCCAGGTTCATTCCCTGGTCCAAGAACTAAGATACCGCAAGCCGTGCAGTTTGGCCAAAAAAATAAATAAAGTAAGATAAGCAATTTATTAAAAAAACAAAATTTTTTTTAAAAAAGAATTATAATGTTAATGATCATCTGTTTTCACCTACAGTTAAAGCAAACTTAGAATTTCTCAAATGATCTCTTGTTGCCTTTGACTGTATTCTGACCCTTTTCCTTTTCTAGCCCCTCAGCCTTATCTTTCTCTTTCTTATGCCTACAGTGGTAGGTCTTGCAGAATTTTAAAAATGAGTGTGTTCAGCAAAAGTCTTTGGTAATCTTTTCTTCACCATCTATAATGGAACATCTGTAAATTTCCATAATAATGTAAACGTTTACAGTGTAAATCATCAGAACTCAAGCAGCATTGCAGTGGTAGTTCATTCATTCATTCATTCAACAAATGTTGATCCTTGATTTGTGCCAAGCATAGTTCTAGCAGTGGTGAAAATAAAACTTGCCCTTACAGAAACCCACCAGAACCACTGTTTGCTTCTTAAAAATCAACATGATGATTGCTGTAACACCAAAGAAATCATTGCTTTGAGTACAGCTTCTTACACTTAGTCATAGCAAGTCCTGCAGCTCCATATATTTAAATGCCCAAAGAGTACTTGTTTCGGTAAGAGAAGGTAAATTCCCCAAAACTTTGAAAACATGTTTTCTGATCCCAGCTTTGGCACCCCTACTATTTTGAGTGGCAGAAGAATGTTTAAAGCAAATATGTTGTATTATAAATATTAATGTAGAATTAATATACCCTGTTTACTTCTGCCCCCAACAACTGTGTTCAGATGCAGAGAACAGTGACTTTATTCCAATATATTAATGCAGTTCTTTTAAAACATCTCATAGTATGAAATGGTCATACTATAGCAACAAATAGTTAAGTTGGTGAAATACAAAACTGATAAGCTTTCTTTTCTTATCTCATATAGGAGGAGAAGGGGACAGACCTTCCCTCACTCTATACAGCTGTGGAGGGGAAGGGATTGTCTTACAACACAACCCCTGGAAGCTTAGTGGAGAGGCCTTTGACATCAACAAACTCATCAGGGACACCAATTCAATCAAAGTGAGTTCTTGTGGTCTAAAGTCTTCTCATGATCTCTCCATCTTCTTGGCTTCTCATCTTGCATGATAAATGCCATTATAAGAGGTATCCATTATGCTCAGGCAGATTTCAAGCTTCTCTCAATTGCAATGGTGATTTATTATAATCCGATCTTGAATATAAAGCAGCCTTTTCACGCCAGCCACTTTCTCCAGAGTGAGGTGTTCGTAAAAATATTTTTTTAATATGGTATTCAAGTGCGGCTATAAGGTATTTTGCTCAAGACAGAATTGCATTTTGTTTTTAATTTTTTAGTGAAATAATTACAGATTTACACAAAAGTTGCAAAAATAATACAAATAATTTCCTTATATCCTTGACTGAGATTTCCACATTTAGCCACTTTTCTTTACCATCCTATCAATGTATCTGTATGCCAGAACTGTCTTTTTAAATGAAACCATAAATGTTGAGATTTCCTTACTCTTTCAAATGAGCATTTTTTACTGTTGCTCACTATTTTGTATGGCTAGCATAAAAATAACATTTAATCATAAATTGAATTACTTTTGTTGACTGTATTCCTTCATGTCTTAAATGTTATCTGAACATTAACATTCAACAATGAATAAAAGAGACAAAATTCCTATTCTTAACAAACTTTTAGTTTTGTGACAGTTAAATGTATGGATCAGAGGCTCATGTAAGGAGTTTGGGCTGGAAATAGAAATTTGGAGTCCCTTCACATGAATGGTAGCTAAAGAAGCTGCGGGTATGTATGAGGTGATCTAAAGAGACAAGTAAGAAAAGAAGAGGGCCCAGGAAGCTTTGGGGAACACCAAAAAAAGTTAGAAAAAAAAAAAAAAAACGATTCTGGAAAAGAAACAGAAGAGATAGGAAGAAAAAAGGGTAGTGTGTATGACTTCTATTAAAAAGGCGACCACCCCCATGTTATCAAAGCCAATGGATATGTTTCATGTCTTACTGTGGGACAAAAATCATTTTAATTAAGTTCATTTCACAAGGTTAGACACTGCAGACATTTAGTATTTACTGGCCTCTCTTTTTTATCCCATTTAGGAAATTGTATTTCAGATACTTCTCTTAGTAACTCTTTGGCGAATTATGTAGATTATTTATAAGAATGGCTGATGTACAATTAGAACATTTTTAAACTAGGGATTTTCTTTTTTTCCCCACACTGTCATCACTGATTTGTAAGAAGAACAATGTTTTCAGTCAAGATTGGTTTGTTTTGCTTTCTAGTACAAATTGCCTGTACACACAGAGATCAGCTGGAAAGCAGATGGCAAAATCATGGCTCTTGGCAATGAAGATGGGTATGTGTTTGTTTCTTTAAAAAAAAAAAACTTTGTAATTGCACATATATTTGATCACAAGCTAATGCCATCTGTAATGTTAGTTGGGAAAACCTAGTTGTATTTGATATTCTGACTTATCCTGGATATCCTTAAATGACTCAGCTCTCTGCACCTTTGAGAACTGCAAAATAAGTTAAATATTTTCAGCCCAAAGAGAATGTTTGCCTACTCTGTGTTTTGGCTATTGTGTGCTTCATAGAATCCTCATCTCCAGAATTAAACTGCCTAAATCTCCCTTCATTTTTTTTAAAGTAAACCTAGGCAGAAATGCTTTTTAGGCTTCACCATGCCCTTTCCAACATCTTTTTGTTTTTGTTTTTTTTAGGGTTTTTTTTTCCCCTTCCAATGTTGATCATAGTAACATAGTCCTATTTCAGCCATTGGTTTATTAATTCTTCTTTTAGCTTCTCCCTTGCACCACTTATTATAAGAGCCTGATAAACACAACTTTCCAGAGATTGTTGAGATTTGTGAAAACTGTTTGAAAGAACTAGTTTTTGTATCTGGTTCTTTGTGAGAGAGTAACCTCTGCAGTTTATATAGGGTTATCCTATTCCATTTCACCTTTTTTTGACTGATGGAATGAGGGAGATACCTGTTTGCATTGGACTGTAATTTGAGCATCCATCTTTCTTGTCTTGGTGTGTTTCTTATTCCAGATCAATAGAAATATTCAAGGTTCCTAACTTGAAACTGATCTGCACCATCCAGCAGCATCACAAGCTTGTGAATACTATTAGCTGGCATCATGAGTATGGCAGCCAGCCAGAGCTGAGCTATCTGATGGCCTCTGGGTCCAACAATGCAGTCATTTATGTGCACAACCTGCAGACCGTCATAGGTAACTTTGGTTTCGTTCCATATTGGGGGTGGTGTATGTGTTCCGCTACTTCTTGTTGCAATTTCTGTGCCTTTTTTCCTTTCTTTTTGGTATTAAAGTAAGTACTACTTTTCTTATTTTTCTGCTTTCAAAAGTAGTATTTAATATTTAGTATTCACCTTATTTAAAATACAACAAAAGTTTCAAACATGACGAAATTCCCTAATCCCATTCCTCAGTAAAAACCAGTGTTATTAGTTTGCTGCATGTTTTCTCCAGATTTTCTAAAGTATAGTTATTGCTATAGTTATTCCAGGCCAGGGGTAGGGATATGACTTTGCATCTTGTGTGAAACTGTCGCTCTCCAAAGAGATTTTGCCAGTTTATATCCCCTTCCCTCAGTGTTTCCATGTGTGACTGCACCTAATTCTCACAGTCCTGGGAGGTAGGTTTTGTTATCTTCATTTTCCTGATTAAACTGAGGCTCAGAGGGGTTAGCTCACTACCATAAGTCCCACAGCTAGTATATGATAGAGCCTAGATTCAAACCCAGATTGTCTAATTGCAGAGTCTGCATGTGTTCTAGTAACTACTAGTCCCTGCCTGGCACGTTGATCTTTTTCATATTTTCATGATGTATTCCTTAATGAATCTTAAACTTCTCTGAATTTCTTCAGCACCCAGAAGAACCATAAGTGGTCAGAGGCGCCTGTTCTTTTAATGGGAAGGAGATGTAATTACTTTTTTTTCTAATATGAAGAAATTATAATGTGACACTAATCTGTTTCCAAAGTGCTGGAGAGTATGTACTGTCAACCATAGTGAAAATTTCAAGCTGACATTTTAAATTTCTCTAGAACTAATTTCCAGTGATTTCCTGAGAATCTTTATTTGTAATAACAAAAAAATTTTTATTCTAGCAGTGACTCTCAAGTTAAAAGGAATATAGGAAAACTAATAAAGTATACATAGATTTTTCTAATAATAAATAGTAGACAGTTTGTAACTAATAAGCATGATATGTTAGAAAGCTTATCCTAGTCCTCTGATTTCAAATTAAATATCTACTTTGGCAAAGAACATAAACTTAATTTTTTTAAACTGAAGTATAGTTGATTTACAATATCATATTAGTTTCAGGTAGACAATATAGCGATTCAGTATTTTTATAGATTATATCCATTTAAAGTTATTATAAAATAATGGCTATATTTCCCTGTGCTATACAATATATCCTTATTGCTTATTTATTTTATATACAAGTTTGTACCTCTTAATCCCACACTCCCATCTTGCCCCTCCCCTCTGCCCTCTCCCCACTGATAACCACTAGTTTGCGCTCTATATCTGTGAGTCTGTTTCTTTTTTGTTATATTCATTCATTTTATCTTTTAGATTCCACATATAAGTGAAAACATATGGTATTTGTCTTTCTCAGTCTGACTTATTTCACTTAGCATAATACCCTCTAGGTCTCTGTTGTTGCAAACAGCAGAACTTCCTTCTTTCTTATGACTAATATTCCATTGTACATATATACCACATCTTTATCCATTCATCTGTTGATGGACATTGAGGTTGCTTCCATATCTTGGCAGTTGTAAATAATGTTGCTATGAACATTGGAGTACATGTATCTTTTAGAATTAGTGTTTTCATTTTTTTTGGATATATGCCCAGGAGTGGAATTGCTGGGTCATATGGTACTTCTATTTTTAGTTTTTTGAGGCACCTCCATACTGTTTTCCATAGTGGCTGCACCAGTTACATTCCCGCCAATAATGTACTAGAGTTCTCTTTTCGCCACATTCTCACCAACATTTGTTATTTGTGTTTGTGTTTTGTTTTGTTTTGTTTTTTTGGCTGCGTTGGGTCTTCGATGCTGCACGCGGGCTTTCTCTAGTTGCAGCAAGCAGGGGCTACTCTTCGTTGCAGTGCATGGGCTTCTCATTGCAGTGGCTTCTCTGTTGCAGAGCACAGGCTCTAAGCGCGAGTGCCTCAGTAGTTGTGGCACACGAGCTCTAGAGCACAGGCTCAGTAGTTGTGGCACACAGGCTTAGTCACTCCGCGGCATGTGGGATCTTCCCGGACCAGGGCTCGAACCCATGTCCCCTGCATTGGCAGGCAGATTCTTAACCACTGTGCCACCAGGAAAGTCCCTATTTGTGTTCTTTTTGATGATAGCCATTCTGACAGGTGTGAGATGATATGACTGTGGTTTTGATTTGCATTTCTCGATGATTAGCGATGTTGAGCATCTTTTCATGTGCCTTTTGGCCATATCTTCTTTGGAAAAATGTCTATTCAGGTGTTCTGCCCATTTTTTAATTGGGTTGTTTGTTTTTTTGACACTGAGTTCTATGAGCTGTTTAGGTATTTTGGAAATAATCCCTTATCAGTCATTTGCAAATATTTTCTCCCATTCAGTAGGTTGTCTTTTCGTTTTGTCGATGGTTTCCTTTGCTGTGCAAAAGCTTTTAAGTTTAATTAGGTTCCATTTGTTTATTTTTGCTTTTGTTCCTTTTGCCTTAGGAGACGGATCCAAAAAAAATACTGCTATGATTTATGTCGAAGAGTTCTCTTCTAGGAGTTCTAAGGTTTCAGGTCTTACATTTAGGTCTTTAATCCATTTTATTTTTGTATACAGTGTGAGAAAATGTTGTAATTTCATTCTTTTACAGGTAGCTGTCCAGTTTTCTCAGCATCACTTATTGAAGAGCATTAACTTAATTCTTAAGAGCAGTGCAGATCTTTTTCTACTGTAACACTGTCACCCTAGTTTGTTTTTTATTTCATATCTACTGAATAATAGAAAAAGGAAATAAATGGCCAGAATCCATTTCATTTTATTTTTACCTTCTTATATTTAAATAATTGAGACTTAGAGGAAAGTTGCAAGAATAGTACAAAGGACTCCCATATACCCTTTCACAGATTCAACAACTTATATTTTGTCATATTTGCTTTGTTCTGTGTGTGTGTGTGTGTATGTATGTATTTTTCCAAACTGTTTGTGTTGCATGTGTCATGCCCCATATCCCTTAATATTTGTGTATTTTGTAAGAATAAGGCTATTCCCTTACATAACCATAAATTCCATTATAAACTTCAGTTAATTTAATACAATAGTTTGATCTGCCATGCTTTAGTCTAGTGTTGTCAATTGATCCAATATTGTCCTTTATAGCTAGAACAGTCTCTCAGCCTTTTTTTTTTTTTTTGCCACACCACGCGGCCTGTGGAATCCTTGTTCCCCAACCAGGGATCAAACCCGTGCCCCCTGCATTGGAAGTGTGGAATCTTAACCACGGGACCACCAGGGAAGTCCCTCATCTTGATTTTTTTGAAGAATACCAGCCCATTATTTTGTAGATGTCCCCTCAATTTGGTTTGGTCTCCTATTTTCTCATGACTAGATTCAGGTCACACATTTTTAGCTAGAGTGCCATATATGTGATATGTTCTTGGTATCACATCCAAAATGTATTACTTTCATTTTGATGGCTTTTAGAAAGAAAGAATGATAGCTAACACTTCTTGCAGTAAGCCCATGTGCCAAGCACTGTGGATATGCCTACACGCTTAACTACTAAACAACACTGCCCACATAGAAACAATATTGAAAATCACACAGAAAGCACGTGGCAAAATCTTGACTCTTGCCATGTTAATACCCTCCCTTTATGTCTTTCTGTTGTTGTTGCTGGTAGAAATGACATCATCCCCTTGTCTTACAGAGAGCAATCCTGAATCTCCAGTGACCATTACAGAGCCCTACCGGACCCTCTCAGGGCACACAGCCAAGATTACCAGTCTGGCATGGAGCCCACATCATGACGGAAGGCTGATATCTGCTTCCTATGATGGTACAGCTCAGGTACTAGTGCATCCTTGATTCAGTGGGTTCTTCACTATGTACTCTAACTTAAACTCTTCCCTCTTTTCCCCCAGTTTTGTACAGACTCCTTCCCTCACCATTATCTTCTATAGAAAGGGATTTTTCTGAGCTCTAGAGGGCATTTTAGTTTATTAAACATATCTGGGCCCTTGGCAGGCTAAGTTTGGGGTGTTTTTTACTTAGATGAAAGGGGAAATATTAATAGGAACTAGCTAAATTCTGATGTTTTTAAAGATTTCATTCTGACCTACTGTCAGTTTAATGGACTAAAGTTGATGTGAAAAGTACTCCTCCCATTCTGTTCTATCACAGAATGGTGACTATAAATAATGAAAAAATATTTCTAATAATAAATTGGTAACTCAATTTACCTCAATTTACCAATTTTGAGACCTCCAAGTTCTCAAAAATAAAGATGAGATGCCAAACCAGAGGTATTGGGTGAGTTTCGGATATCAGAACCAGAAGAGACCTTAGGAACTGGGGATCTATCATCTGTGATGGATGTCTGTCTCAGTAGTGAGTGGTAAATGAGCTATCGGCACAGAGCTGAGAGCCGTGACGGGCTACCCTTTGTGCAGTGCAGACTGGAGTAATTCAAGAAACAGCAAGGAAATTGATCATTTGCCCACAGACAGAAGAATCACCTGTGAGAAGTTAGAACCCTAAGCATCCATCACATGTGCAGGTGTGGGCTCTGAATTAGAATTCTCTTCATGGTATCTGAATCCCCAGCCCAAAAATAACATACGATACTGGTTCAGGACAGTGAAATCCATAGGGCACCGTTAAAGCTTGCTGAAAATCATCCACATGGGAATGCCTCTATATCCCAGAATACATAAACCTCCCACAGGAAATAGCACTTTCTGAAACTGAACTCCTAAAAGTACAAATCACAAGAGGAAATAAGAGTACACAGATTTTTAAGATTTTTTCAAAAATGTATACCCCCCAAAAAACAATAGAATAACCAGAAATTATTCTCTTGTGTGACTTTTGGTTTTAGGTGTGGGATACTCTCCAGGAAGAGCCTCTATGCAATTTCCGAGGACATCGAGGTCGACTGCTTTGCATCGCATGGTCCCCGTTGGATCCAGACTGCATCTACTCAGGGGCAGATGACTTCTGTGTGTACAAATGGCTCACTTCCATGCAAGAACATTCCCGACCTCCTCAAGGTCAGTCAAAACCTGGAGCCCATAAAGGCTTGCCTAATTCCCTTTCTCCTTTCCTCAGTAAATGAGTTGACTGGAGTCAAGCAAAGAAGACATTCGTGCAGGGCGGCAGCAACAGGATGGTAGGGTTGGAAGCCCAAGCAAGGATAGCAGCCATGAGGGGCCTGAGGACAACACCCAAATAGTAACAAGTATACCTAGCACCCAGAGCTTGTTTTCTAAATATCATTCTCCATTAAAAGGGACCGACCAGGGCTTCTGGAGAAATGGCTAATTCCAGGTTAGGACAGGAAAAATACAAGATGAGCCTGCAACATCATATGCCACAAAGGAAGGAAGTGCTCAAAGAATAGAGATCATCAAAAGGACAAAGAAGCCAGCTTGAAGGGGCTGGCTACCCAAATATGGGACAATCTGTACTTGAAATAATTAACAGAATTCCATTTCTGGCTATAAAAGAATAACTGGTATCAGATTTGCCCACTCACCAAAAATAGCTAGAAAACTAGACAGAGTATATAAACAGCTAGAAATATACCCGAAGAAATGAAATGATACATCCATATAAAGACTTATAAAAGAATGCTCATAGCTTTATCTATAATTGCCACAAACCGGAAACAACAACCCAAATGTACATCAGCTGGGGCTTCCCTGGTGGCGCAGTGGTTGAGAATCTGCCTGCCAATGCAGGGGACACGGGTTCGAGCCCTGGTCTGGGAAGATCCTACATGCCGTGGAGCAACTAGGCCCGTGAGCCACAATTGCTGAGCCTGCGCGTCTGGAGCCTGTGCTCCGCAACAGGAGAGCCCGCAATAGTGAGAGGCCCGCGCACCGCAATGAAGAGTGGCCCCCACTTGCCACAACTAAGGAAAGCCCTCGCACAGAAACGGAGACCCAACACAGCCATAAATAGATAAATAAATAAATAAATATTTTTTTAAAAAAAAAAAAGCCCTTGACCCTGCCTCTTCTCCATCAAATCTAAAAAAAAAAAAAATGTACATCAGCTGGTAAATAAACTGTAGTATATACTGTAGTGGAATTCTACTCAGCAATAAAAAGCAAGTAACTACTTTTAAACACAACAAAATGGATGAATCTCAAAAAGGATTATGCCTAGCAAAAGAAGCTGGGCACAAAGACTAAATACTGTATAGCTAATACAGAGTATGAAATGTAGTTATAGGGCTTCCCTGGCGGTGCAGTGGTTAAGAATCCGCCTGCCAATGCAGGCGACAGGGGTTCGAGCCCTGGTCCGGGAAGATCCCACATGCCGCGGAGCAACTAAGCCCATATGCCACAACTACTGAGCCTGTGCTCTAGAGCCTGCGAGCCACAACTTCTGAGCCCACATGCCACAACTACTGAACCCTGCGCACCTAGAGCCCGTGCTCCCCAACAAGAGAAGCTACTGCAATGAAGAGCCCATGCACCGCAACAAAGAGTAGCCCCTGCTCACCGCAACTAGAGAAAGCCCGTGCACAGCAACAAAGACCCAATGCAGCCAAAAATAAATAAATAAAATAAATTTAAAAAAAAAAGAAATGTAGTTATAAATCATATGAATTTCTAAAACAGACAAAACTAAACTACAGTGACAGCAAATCAGTGATTGCCTATGGCAATGAAATGCATAACCTAAATCTAATCATGTAAAACATAAGGCAGACCCAATTTGAAGGAAATTTGACAAAATAACTGTCCTGTAATCTTCATGAGTTTCCAGTCATAAAAGTCAAAATAAAATCTGAGCCTGTTCAGGCTGAAAGAAAGTAGAGACATAACAAGCCAGTGCAACATGTAGTCCTGGATTGACTCCTTTTGCTATAAAGGACATTCTTGGTACAACTGGCAGAACTTAAGTGAGGTGGGAGTAGGCAGGAGTAAGGTATCATCGTTAATTTCCTGATTTTAATGGTTGTGCTCTGATGATGTAGAATATCCTTGTTTGTAGGATACACACTCAAGTATTCAGGGGTAAATGGGCATTGTGTTTATGATTTAATGAAATCCCAAAAGAGTTTGGTTTGGTTAACATTTTGATAATATAACTAAGAATTCATTGGGAAGGAATGGAAAGGGTAAGAATGTTATCAAAAAGAAGAGAAATAAGGTTTTGGAGATTATCTCCTAGAGTGCTTTTAACCAAGAATATATACTTTAATCTATCCTTTTCTGAATTGTGATTTCTACAGGCAAGAAAAGTATTGAATTAGAGAAAAAAAGGCTCTCCCAACCTAAGCCAAAGCCCAAAAAGAAGAAAAAGCCCATCTTGAGAGTGCCTGTAAAGCAGGAATTGTGTAACGGGAATGAAGAAGAGAGCGTAAAGGAGAACTCGGGCCCTGTTGAGAACGGAGTGTCAGACCAGGAGACTGAGGAGGAAGCCCGGGAGCCAGAGCTACCCTGTGGTGTCACCTCGGCAGGTATGTGGCCAAATCCTGTGTTTCACTAACTCTCTAGGACTTAGTAGTCATGACCAGGAAACTAAGCCAGGTCTACCTTTGAAGTGTTAAGGGGATCTAATGGATGATTGGGATGGAAATAGTGAAGTTCTATAGAGAAAACTTCTTATCAACTTGAGCAGGGTAAGACTGTGGGACAAAGTGAAACTAGGGCAATGTATACATAGAAACTTACATGGGGAAAGTTTTAACAATATGATGTCATCAGCCATGTTTACTGAAAGAAACCATTGTCCCTTACAAATATCTGACCTAGAAACTATCGCCACTCTGGGAACTTGCAGGCAAACAATATAAATAGGACTGACTCGTTTAATTCTACAGCAGAATATTTTGATGTGACAGAATTTAAAATGGCCAAAATATATGGTACAGAGTTCTCCCTGACCCTCTCCATCCCAAGGGATGGCCACTGGGACCCACAGTTTGGGTAAATAAAGATCTAAAAAGTTTAATGGATTTGTTTTTTAGATTCATCAGAATACTTCTTTATCATAAAATGTTCTTTTACCCCTGTAGATCAACAACTTAGTTTGGGATTTTTGTTTTTTGTGTTTTTTTTTAGTTCATGGTGTGTACACTCAGGATTGTGACTCTGTATCCCATACACTTTAAATTTCTATTGGTAAAATTGTTCCTTGTTTGTGTAATTAAATATACAATTAGTACTTTGTCACCCAAGCCAAGTTTGGGAACTCCTAGACCTATGGTATAAAGCTGTGGAGGCTAGAACCTTTATAACTTTTCCTTAGATCAATTAGTCAAGAGTTCTAAGTGATAAACCTACAGATTCCTGGAAGGCAGTTTGTGAGATGGGGAAAGGGAGACTACCCATGCTTCCTATCTGAAATATTTCATCTTATATTTGGGGTAATAGATAAAATCACACCATTAAGACTGGTATACTCTTAATTTTTAAAAAGAACTAGATTCTACATTGTTCTTATCCAAATTTTTTTCTTTTTCCCCATGATGTAGTTTCTAAAGAACCAGTTATCTGCACTCCAGCATCCTTAGGTTTTGAAAAGTCAAAAGTCACCATTAATAACAAAGTCACTTTACTGAAAAAGGAGGCACCTAAAGAAAAGCCAGGTTGGTATTTAATAATTAAAATATTTGGGGGGACTTCCCTAGTGGTGCAGTGGTGAAGAATCCGCCTGCCAATGCAGGGGACACGGGTTCAATCCCTGGTCCAGGAAGATCCCATATGCTGCGGAGCAACTAAGTCCATGCACCGCAACTACTGAGCCTGCGCTCTAGAGCCCGCGAGCCACAACTACTGAGCCCACGTGCTGTAACTACTGAAGCCTGCGCTCCTAGAGCCCGTGCTCTGCAACAAGAGAAGCTGCCGCAATGAGAAGCCCGTGCACCGCAACAAAGAGTAGCCCCCTCTCACCACAACTAGAGAAAGCCTGTGTGCAGCAATGAAGACCCAACACAGCCAAAAAATTTTTAACAAAAGAATAAAAAACAAATTTATTTGGCTATTACAAATAAATAAATAAAATATTTTGTTAAAGTATCCTTAAATATTACATGCAACTGAAAACTCAAAAGTTTTCAGTTTTTCCTTTTGTTTTAGATTTTAAATATTTGTAAGTGTTTTGATTGGTTCAATTTGGGGTCATTTTTTTAGTACTTGAGGAACCGTCATTTTGCAGTTGTTGATGTTGCTTCACAGGTGTTCACAGGGACACGTTTGTGTGTGTTGTGAACACTGCCCCCAGCTAATTTAATTTGAAAGCTTCCTTACAAGAGTGGGAACTTTCTCTGCCCAGCAGTATCCCTCCAGTAGGTTACACACACAATGGGCATGCATTCAGTTTTGTGTTTTTGATCAACTCTTCTTCAGACAGTCTGTACTTTTATTACATTTCAGAAGCCTTAATCAAGAAGCGAAAAGCTCGTTCCATGCTTCCACTGAGTACAAGTCTGGACCACAGATCCAAAGAGGAGCTTCATCAGGACTGTTTGGTATTAGCCACTGCAAAACACTCCAGAGGTACAGAAATACACTTCCTTGGCCCATCCGTAGTCTTCTGGGAACTGACACATAAGAAGTGCTTGTTTATATGTTACATGAATGAGCCAACAAATGTCCAAAGTTGTTGTGTTTCTGCATCATCCCTCCCCCACACCCCGCTGCCAGGTTCTGTCCGCGCTCTGACCGCTGTCAGCACTCTCCAGTGCCTTGGAGGCATAATGCTCTGCTTTTCTATTATAAATCAAGTTGTTGCCAGCCATATGGGTGCTGGAATTGGTATGATGGCTTCAATATCTCAGCGTGAATCAATTCCATCAACTGTTTTTCCCCAGTAAACAGCATGTACATGTAGAAAAGAAAGTCACTTGCTCATTGGAAATAACCCTTAATACAGCAGTTCCTTTAAAAATTTTTGATGGAAGTTTTTGTTTATAGAAGGTTTTTTGGTTTCAGTTTTTCAAAGCCCTCACCTAATGTGTGTTATTTTGACATTTGAGCAACTTTTTTTTTAATTTTGAATTTTATGTGTTGAAAAGGGATGCACATGATAAAATGAAATTCAAACAGTATAAAACCTGAGCCTAACAAACCTGACAAACAAACCTAACAAACCTAATGAAGTATTTTCATATTTTGCTATCTTTGTAACCAGCAGGGGTCTCTGTTAGGGTAAACAAGGGCACAGGTCTCTTTTTCTCAGCATCTGAAATGGGTGTTACATACATTCGGAAGTAACTGGACAGAAAACAGTAACCTATTAAATGACTTCATCTGAATTTTTGTCTTTTTGAATTAGCAGAGCCAAAGGAGGATGTGTCTGCTGATCTTGAGCAAAGGTTTCACCTGGGGCTTTTCACAGACAGGGCTACCCTGTACAGAATGATTGAGGTTGAAGGTGAGACTAGTCCAATCAACAGAATCCTGTCCATCTTTATGCTTCCCTAACGCTTTATACATACCTCTTATACGGCTGCCATCCTGTGGTATGGTAATGGTTAGTTTTACATGTCCGCTAACTAGGTTTTGAGTTCCCCTATTTGCATGTTCACAAACACCCCTCACTCACATCTGTCACAGGACCCTAAACATACAGTGTCCATTCTGAGTGTCTGAGTGCAAGTGAAAGTGGGTGGACAAGTGACTGAGTGGGCTTCAGGCCCCATTATGAACACTCTGGGAAGTGACTTACCCATGAGCCAGTGACTACATATTCTAGGAATTTATTCCTGTCGTTCATCCTGCCTTTCTTTTTCTAGAAGACAGTACAGACAGATGTTTCTGAAACATCTTCCAAATATTTCTCCTCCAAATAGGAAAAGGTCACTTGGAAAACGGCCACCCCGAATTATTTCACCAGCTCATGCTTTGGAAAGGAGATCTAAAAGGTGTTCTTCAGACTGCAGCAGAAAGAGGGGAGCTGACAGACAATCTTGTGGCTATGGCACCAGTCGGTATGTTCTTTTCCACAAAAGCCCTAGCATCTCTAGGATACATCCACTAAAGATAGACATTGTCTTGAAGGACAATTTGGCCATGTCGAATAATTAAATTTAAAATCCACATCCCTTTGACCCAGCAGTTCTAACTGTAGGAATTTAACTGCACCTACACATGCAAAATGGCAGATACATATGGACTGGGATTGCAGTGGTATTTGTAATAGCAAAAGGTCGCAAGAACCTCTATGTCCATCAGTGTAAGACTGGTTAAATCTTGTATGTCTATACAGTAGAAACTCCTATAGATACCCAAAAAATGAGGCAGCTCTGTACATTCTGATACAGAACGGAGCTCCAAAATTTAGTAAGTGAAAAGAATCAAGGTATAGATGCACAACAGAATATTTAATACTGTCATTGATACTTATACATGTGTGGTAATATATTCATAGATTATTGCCAAAGGTTTCAAAAGAAACTAATAATAACGGTTGTCTCCAGGGAAAGGAATTTGGACAAGTTTGGGTAGTAGGGTGCCAGGATAACAAGGAAATTTTTTATGCCATGCCTCATTTTTTAGCTTTTTATTGAAGTATGCCAGAGAGAGAGAGATGGAAGTACACAGGTCATAAGTGTACTTGAATTTCACTAACTGAATACACCCTTGTAACTAGCACCCATATCAAGAAACATAACATTACCAGTACCCTAGAAGCTTCTCTCATGCTCCCTTTCCGTCAGTCTACATGCACCCCAACAAGGGTAAGCACTGTCTGACTTCCATACTCATGTACATTTGAATTTTGTACTATTTTTTATGTATTACATAATCAGAGAAACAATTTACATTTCAAAATGTAGGGATGGGGAGAGGTAGATGAAACAGATGATCAGAGGAAACAACAACTGAATTACTATCTAAATGTTCTGCTTAATGCAGTGACTAACAACAAGCATTTTCAACCCAAATGTACATGCTTTTTCCCCTTAAATCTGCTGGTTTTTTTTTTTTGTTTGTTTGTTTGTTTTAAGCCGGTTACCATGTGTGGGTATGGGCCGTGGAAGCTTTTGCCAAACAGCTGTGTTTTCAGGACCAGTATGTCAAGGCTGCCTCTCACCTACTTTCTATCCACAAAGTGTATGACGCCGTGGAGCTGCTCAAGTCAAACCACTTCTACAGGTCTGTATGACCCAGCAGGTGAACCAGCAGCTGGATGTAATGTGAAATCAATCTACATAACAGTTCTGTTTCATGATAACCACCATAAAAAATTTATTGTAATTAAACATCTCAAATGCACACAAATGTATGTTCACTAGCTTAAACATCAGCGCACCCACCACCTATACTTAACAAATGTTAACTTTCAGCAATATTTGCTACTGATTTTTTTTTAATTTCTTTACTGTTAAAGTAATACAAACAAAGAAAAGAGCATGATACAAATGAACAGCTTAATAAATTACTAAGAGAGGAACTTTTTTAAGCCCCACCTGTGAAGTGAGAAGTATAACATTCCAGACTTAGTTGAATTGCCTTTCCCCAATTCTGTCCTCATCCCTTCTCTAGCAGTAACCACTCTTCTGAGACTGGTGTGAATCCTTTCTGTTCAAGTTATTATTCTTCCACTACAGTACATATTTAAGTACAGAAAACAAAAGCAACAAAATATTTCTTGTAGACAGCATACAGTTGGGTCTTGTTTTTTATCCAGTCTGATAGTCTCTGCCTTTTAATTGGAGTGTTTTAATGTAAATATTAGTGCAACTGATTTAAATCTACCATCTTGCTATTTCATTTCTTCTTTTCCTGCTTTCTTTCAGATTAGTTAAATATTTTTTTATCTCCAGTACTGGCATGTCAGCTGTATTTATTTTTTTTAATGGTTACTTTAGGGTTTATGATGAGCATTATTAACTTATCAGTTTACCTTCAGATAATACTGTACCACTTCTTGCATACATCATACTTCTTTCTTTCTTCCTGTCTCTTCCACTATTGCTGTCATATATTTCACATACTATATACATGTTATAACCCCACATTACAGTATTAGAATTCTTGCTTTAAACAATTACCTTTAAGTTTTTAAACATTTTCTTATATTTGCCCATATATTTATTTCCAGCACTTTCCATTCTCTTACGTAGATCCAAGTTTCCAATTGCTGTTAATTCCTTCTTTCCCGTGAAGAACTTCAACATTTTTTTTGTAGTGTGGTCCCGCTGGTGACATATTCCATCAACTTTTGTTTGTCTATAAAAGTCTTTAATTTTGCCTCTATTTTAAAGGATCTTTCAGTGGGTGTAGACTTCTAGATTGGAAGGTTCTGTCATTCTGTGCTTCATAGATATCATTCCATTTTTTCTTGGCTTGCATTGTTGACTTGACTACTGCATTTATTCTTATCTTTGTTATACAGGAACTATGTCTTTTTTCTCTGACTGTTTTTAGGACTTTCTCCACCACTGATTTTCAGCCATTTCATATGATGGCTTTGGTGAGACTTTCTTTTTATCCTATTTTGGTGTGTTGTCTTCCTTTAGAGAATGCCGGACTCTGTTTTGGCAAGCCGTAAAGTTACCTGCAGATCAACTTGATCTTTTCCTGGCTGTTTTAAGCTTTTTTAGGGCAAGTTCAGAGAAATCCATACTCTAGAATTAGTTTGCCCTCCTGCCTTCTGGTGTCTTTACCGAATGCCTTGTGTAAGTCAACAAATCAGAACTCAAATGTCTGGGTGGTCAAAACTCGTAGGTCTCCACACCCTGAGTGAGCCCTGGGAATTATTCAGCTTATCGTTCCCTGATTATTCTTTGTACAGCCTTAAGGACTTTCCTACATATGCACAGCTTTGTGTTCAAACCAGAGACTCAACAGGATCCCTAAGCACCGTTGTGGAGCTCTTTCTCTGGACAGCTTCTTCCTTCCTACTCTCCTGCCCCACAAATTCCAATCGCTTCGTCTCCCCTCAGCCCTGACTGCTGAAGCTCTGCTGGGATTCCTTCTGGGAAAATGGTTTTAGGCAGAAAGCCAGGGCCATGATTGGGCTCACAACATTTGTTTCCTTCTCCCCGGGATGACAGTCCTGTGCTGCCTGGTGTCCAATGGCTGAAAACAGTTGCTTCATACCTATTTTCCCCAATGTTTTAATTTTGCAACAGGAGGATACGTCTGGTCCTATTTGTCACTCCATCATGGCTGGAAGTAGAGGTCTCAAATTATGTACTTCTTAAATATTGCTGTGTCTAAATCACCTTAGTCTAAAACACTTTTATTCCAGCTACGACTTTATGTTGGCTGCAACTCAGAAGTTGTATGTCATTTGGAAAATAGTAGTTCAGTCAGTTAACACAGATCCTCCAAATGTTAACACATCTCACTATAAAATATCAAAAAAAAATCACATTCCTTACTTCATCAGAAAAGTCTTTAACTTTGGGGAAGCCGTCAAGCTCACAGTGGCAGGCACAAGTTTCCTAAAACTCTAATTTTCACCTGAAAGCTCAAATTTTATCATTGGCAACAGTACTGTTGGTTGTTTTCCGTGAAATGACAGGCTTACTTTGTTCATTTTTGAGAAAACATCTGCCAAATACTCAACACTAAATAACTATAGTTTGTTAGTCATTCTTTCAAGAAGTCATGAGATTCCTTCAAAATAAAAGCAACTAGTTCAGCTTGCAATTCATTCATATAAGTTTTTCATAGAACCATTGTACTTTGGAATTCAGCAAAGAACACAAAATGTTCTTCCCATTTTGTCACACAGAATATTAACAGGATGTGCAGGATTTTGTGAAATTCATCATTTTTCCTTTTCAAGGAAATTTACCTTTTTTTTTTTTAACAAGGGCCACTAACTGGATTCTTGCTCCAGATGCCAGCAGTTTACCCACCATTGCTTTCGCATAATCAGTACAAATGTCAACACACTGAGAAAAGGCAAATAACCTCTTGGCATTATTGTGAAAATAGTCTTGACCTCATGAACCCCCGAAAGAGCCTTTGGAACTCCGGGAATCCACAAACCACACTTTAAGAACTGCTGACATAGGTGAAGAATTGAGCACAGCACGCAGTTCTAACTTGCCCTGTAATGCAGGAATACAGTTTTTTTATGGGAAGTTGGAACAAGACAGACAACACAAAGGGAATGGCTTATCCTACCTTGCAGCCCCTCCTAGGGCCTCTTTCAGATTGCCTAATTACCTATTCTTGCCTCTAGGGAGGCTATTGCAATTGCCAAGGCCCGGCTGCGCCCAGAGGACCCGATCCTGAAAGACCTGTACCTCAGCTGGGGAGCCGTCCTAGAAAAAGACGGCCATTATGCCTTAGCAGCCAAATGGTAAGTCTGAGGGGAACAGGAGTGCACCCAAAGAAGAGCTTCTGAAAGAGCTGGACAAGGATGGAAGAAAGAAGTTTAGAGGTGGGGGTGAAGTAACTAGCAAATTAAAAAGCGTATACATATTAAAGCCAGCTTCATAAGATTCATCAGGATCTACCTACTTGGTATTTATGTAAATCACCATAACTTCAAGAAATCCAAGTCGTCGACTTGGAAATCACTCCTTTCTTTAGGGATGTCTTGTATCATTAAATATGGGAAATGGGAGGGAATGATTCCTTTGCTTGGGTTCAACTCAGCAACTGCTGAAGTTCCTTTATCTCCTTAACCTGTATAATGCTGCCTCTTCAGCTTCTGCTGCACTGGCCTCAGCCTTCACAGGGACAGCCACAGGTAATGACACACCTGGGACCACAGGAAGGCACGCAAGGCAAAGTGGACAGAAAGAAATGATTCGACCCTCTGGGGAGCAGGAGTAGGCGATCTGTTTATGACACTTTGCTTGAGTTTTCTTTTGTATCTTAGCTATTTAGGAGCCACTTCAGCTTATGATGCAGCCAAAGTTTTGGCCAAAAAGGGGGATGTGGCATCACTTAGAACGGCTGCAGAGTTGGCTTCCATCGTAGGAGAGAATGAGTTGTCTGCTACCCTGGCTCTCAGATGTGCCCAAGAACTGCTTCTGGCCAGGAACTGGGTGGGAGCCCAGGAAGCCCTGCAGCTCCACGAAAGTCTGAAGGTTAGTCTGTTACTGCCTCTCCGGCTTTTAAGAGGGATGAGCCCCAAACCCTTTTCTAGTCAGATTCCAAGTGAATTACCCAGTTGCACAAGCTGTACCAATTTGGTAAGTATCCTTAGAAGTGTCCAGCAAGCCCTGGCCATATTATCCCATTTAAGTACTGTGGCTTGTCAGTTGCCACATTTAGAGTAAAAGATAGTGTGGTTATTGACAGTAATTCCCACTGCTTAGCAGTCGAATAGCCTTTAGTCAGTTCAGCCCCTGTGTTTCTTCATTGATGTCATCAGCACAGAAATGAAGAGGAAGAGGGTCTGCTTTGAAGAAGATGGATTGGCTTTAACAGAAATCATGGTGCTCTGCCTGTAGCAGCCCTCTTCAGCTATAAGCTGTAATTCTGCCTATATGAAACAGAGACCTTCCCAAGCTTAAGTGAGAAAATATTATAGGGATATACAAGGAATCTCACGGCAACTGAAAACCCAGCAAAAGTAGGGATTTTTTTTAGGCCTTTTCTCTGTGCTCTCTTCTCTTCCAGCTGATTCCCTCTGTTAAACCTACTTGGATATAGCCCCTAACCACTCCCCCAGCTCTCAGATCTACACAGCTTGTCTGCTCCAGCACCTTCTGCCCACGATGCTTTAACTTCTGTATGCCTTAATCTGAAGTTTGGGCAGAGAAAAGAACTAGATGAGTCCAGCCCATCTTTTCTCAAACTGGGCCACAAGTCTTAAGTGGCTGGCCTGCATGTGGCTGAAATTTCAGTGAGTAGGGCTATAGCTGGGGTGTCATATTACAAATATGGTTGCTAAAAAAAAAAAAAAGTAATAAATACGGTTGCTTGAGCTCCAAGAGCTGTGGGTAGGAATCCCCCAAAAGGCATTTGGAAAAACTGTCTGTTAGATCACCTCTTTTCCCCCTCCCACAAGACTCACTGGGCTGGCAGCACACGGAGGGGAAGGCTACTACAAATGCAAAGGTGGGGGGGGGGGGAAATCTGAGAGACTGGGGAGAGCTCTAGACAATGGAGCACTTCCCTGCATAACACCTCCTCTCCTTTGCTATTGGGTTCCAGGGCCAGAGATTGGTGTTTTGCCTTCTTGAGCTACTGTCCAAGCACCTGGAGGAAAAGCAGCTTTCAGAGGGCAAAAGCTCCTCCTCTTCTTACAATGCTTGGCCCGCAGGCAGCGAAAGGCCCTTTGTGGAGAGGGTGACTGCAGTATGGAAAAGCGCCTTCAGCCTCGACTCCCCAGAGCAGTACCAGGCAGCATTTCAGCAGCTGCAAGATATCAAGCACCCATCTGCTACAAGTAACACTCCCTCCAAACAGGTACCCCTTCTGCATGAGCTTTTGATATTAATCACTCAGTAGGCTAAGACTTTTCTAATCCATGTCTAGTAATAATAAGGAAACATGTAGAATGCCAGTTTGTATTTCAGAAAAGATTAAGCCAGGCCCAGGAAACCTGGAAAGATCCCTTCAGATCAATTAGAGCCCTTTATCTTTAAAGTTAGTCTTCAATCAGTATTCCCTTCTAAAAGAAAAAGAAAAAAGTCTAAAAACAAAGAAAAGCACAGAAACTAATATAATAAGTACCCATCAATTAGAATTAGAACAGATGTTCACATTTTGTCATTTTTGCTTCATGGAGTCTTTTGGTTTTGTTTTGTGTATTCTTTTGCTTTTGGTGAAAGAATCAAGTTGAAGTCCCTCATGTTCCCTTCCCCAGTGCCATTTCCCTGCCCTAGCTCACAAAAATTTCAGCCCCCGCATCAGACCACATGTGTTATTTTGTGGCTTCCTTATGTGATCGTTGTTTATAAAATCTTAAACATACCTGTGCACGATGACACCCAGCAACCCCATTGCTTAGATATTTCACTAAAAGAAGTGAACCCAGGTGTCTACACAGTCTTGTACAGAAATGTTCATGGCAGCTTAGTTCATAATAGCCAAATAGAAACAACACAAATGTCCATGAGCTGGTGAATGGATATACAAACTGCAGTATATCCATATAGTGGAAAACTATACTATGCAACAATAAAAAGGAACAAATTACTAATGCAAAAAGAGTATCAGTGAATCTTGAAAGCATTAATGGTAAGTCAAAGAATCAAGTCACAAAAGACTACATACTCTACTGTTCCATTCATATGAATTACAGAAAAGACAAAATTATACTGGCAAAAACTAGATCAGTGGTTGCCAGGGGATGGGGAGAGGGGAGTTGAATGCAAAGGGGCACAAAGGAGTATCTTACAATGAAAATGTTCTATGTCTTGAGTTTGGTGGTAGTTACACCATATGTATGTGTGTGTGTATATATATATATGTATACATATATATATACACACACATATATATTTATTTGTCAAAACTCATCAGATTGCACACTTAAAATTGATAAATCTTAATTACACTCCAGATTTTTTTTTAATTACAGCTTTTAATTCAAGAAACTCACTTTTTGTTTAATTTTTTAAATTTTGTTTTAATTTTAATTTTTTGTTTTAATTTGCATTTAGCAAATGTCAAGGCATTTTCTTAGCATGAACAGACTTTAACACCAGACAGTGTATGTTGCTGTACAACTAAATATGAAAGTTTCCAATGAGGAAGCAAAAATGGGTGGTGGAGATAGGAGGACCTTTCTTAAATGTGGACTGTGTGTACTTCCCAAATGCAGTTAATAGGAACATTTCTGGTGTCATTCCCAGTGCCTGATGTGAGAGGATGTTTAACTGAGACTCTGGCTCCTCTCTGTAGCTCCTGCTTCACATTTGCCATGACCTGACCTTGGCAGTGCTAAGCCAGCAGGTGGCCTCCTGGGACGAAGCTGTGGAAGGACTGCTTCGGGCTGTGATCCGGAGCTACAACTCAGGAAACTTCACCATCATGCAGGAAGTGCACTCAGCCTTTCTTCCGGAGGGTAAAAGACCCCCAGCTCTGCTGGAGCACACCCACTAAAGGATGATATAACCACCGCCAGTGTTGTGGCACCAGGAGTACATAGGTTATTGAAAGACAGACATGGGCCAGTGTGTCATTTAGTAGAAAGTTTGAATTCTCTTACCCAACCTCCTTAAGAGGTAGCCAGAATGACTAAGCTGTTTTCCTTTACCTGGTCCTACCTACCTACCTCACTGCCTCCTATATACTTTCCTACACACAGCTCTAGAGAAATAGCAATGTGCTCACAAGTTATTAAGAATGGAGAAGACATTCCTTGAGCTGCACAATTAGTCACTAACCTAAAACACTGTGGTTTTTCAGAGACACAGTGGGATCTTACCCCCAGAGCCTTCAGTGGGACAGATGAAATACTTCTTTTTCTATCATGCTTTAAATGGCCTGTAGCAATGAGGACACTGCCTTAGGCCAAGACATGTTTAGCTCTGGTTGGCTTCTGGTGGAAAGCATGTGGTCCCAGGGACCACACATGCTGTTCTGTTTCTTGGGATCTGATCTGCCTCTTGGGTGATAGGAAACAACATGCGGGCAGGAAGCCAGATTTCTGACAGATAAAGAAATGAACAACCCTAAATCCTCTTCTTCTCTCCTAGGCTGTGACCACCTAAGAGACAAACTGGGTGACCATCAGTCCCCCACCACACCAGCTTTCAAAAGTTTGGAGGCCTTTTTTATTTATGGACGTCTGTATGAATTCTGGTGGTCTCTCTCCGGGCCTTGCCCCGAATCCAGCATCTGGGTAAGGGCTGCTCACAGAAGGACAACTTCTGTTGAGCAGAGCCAACAGCTTGACAATGTCAGCCCTGAAGAAACTGACCCCAAAGCTTCCCAGCCAGAGCCAAGCAGGACTCTAGAACTAGACCTGAGACTCACAGAAGAAGGTGAGCAAATGCTGAACGCCTGTAAGGAGCTCTTTTCAGAAAAGCACGCTGGTCTCCAAAATGCACAGAGAACCATTGCTGAAGTCCAAGAGACCTTGGCAGAAATGATCCGCCAACACCAGAAGAGTCAACTTTGTAAATCCACAGCAAATGGCCCTGATAAGAATGAACCTGAACAGGAAGCAGAGCAGTCCCTCTCTAGTCCTCAGAACCAGTGGTAAGTACTGATTCAATACAACATGGAACTAAAATACCCTGCTGGATTCTCACATAGTACTTGATGAGACTGATCAGGTCACTTGGAAGCACCACAATGCAGTCATTAAGGCACAGGCTTTGAAGTCACATGTGGGGTTCCAATCCTGGCCCTGTTCAGTGACCTCAGGCAGGAATCTTAATGTCTCTGAGGTTTAGTTCCCTCATCCATAAATGGAGTACCAACTCCATCCTTGCTTGTTTTGAGAATTAAACAGAATCACAAATATTGTTAATAACAACAGTACAATAAAACCCTACTTTTGTGCAATAGATTCCTAAATAATCCATCATGTAAAATAGGGAGTTGCATTATTGCATCATTAATGAAAACCATTGATTTTCTTTTTTTTTTTTTTTTTTTTTTTTGGCCGTGCTACGCGGCTTATGGGATCTCAGTTCCCCAACCAGGGATTGAACCCGCACCCTCGGCAGTGAAAGCAGAGTCCTAGTCCTAACCACTGGACCGCCAGGGAATTCCCAAAACCATTGTTTTTCAGTTGTTCAGTACTATCCCAAAAAATACACAAAAAGGGTAGTGTACAGAATTACACACTAAACTGTAAAAAACCCCAGATGATCAGATTGCTGCAGCATCCTAATCATTTCCATTGAAAATAAGGGCCAGGTAGATATAGATGATTATTAATCACTTTAGAGCCCTTCTGCATTATCACAGGGCACTTCGCTATGGGCATTTGCAGTGATTAACAGTTGCTGATTAGTTGTTATGCCGAGTGCCTTTACCTTGATTATGTCCCCCCCAGCACAGGGCCTAAAATACAGTAACCAGCACAGTCAATAAACTTACAGCTATTATTACTAAACTTTTAAAAATTAAAATTACATTTGTTGCTCTAAAAATACTACGAGTGAAATCTTGAGTCAGAGTTTTGAGTTACTTCTCTAGTGAGCTACCACACTCTAGGCAGCACTTTATGTTTGGTTTTAGTAACAAGAAAAACACAAAAAAGTTCTCTAACCCAGCGGCTCTTAACCTTTGGATCAGAGGGCCCCTTTGAGAAGCTTAAGACACCCTTCCCAGAAAAATGTGCATCCATACACCCTGAGGGTAGGAACCCCGGCTCTGTCTAACCTATTCCCCAGAGAAATCCAGGCCCTTTGCATTTGGCTGCAGATTGAATCCCCTAAAGGTCCTTAATTTTCATTGGAGCTCTATGTCTAAGAAGTGGGGATTTGGAAAGTGGTGAGGAACAATACTGCATTTTGAAAATTTTATATCACATCACATTAAATTCCCTTCTCTTAGCCTTTGTATTTAAAGATAAGAGATAAAGACCCAGGTGACAAAGTAATTTTATTTACAGGATAATAGATTTAAAAGTTACGTGGGGCAAGACATATAACTTGTGCTTTTATTATTATTATTATCACTAGCAAAGAAGAAAAAAATGAACCAGTTTCTTTGCCTGAATTAACCAAAAGGATTACAGAGGCCAATGAGAGAATAGCTAAGTTCCCTGAGAGTATTAAGGTAAGATTTATATAGCAGTTCATTTGGTAAAACATTACTTTTTATGTTATCAATTGACTACACCAAATTCTTTAACGTCATCTGAAATCTGTACGCATTTGTATGTGCTTAAAAATTGAAGATCCAGTTGCCTTTGGTGAGCTAAAATGTTTTGTGAGAGTAGAATTATTGACACCACAAGCAATTTTATACCTTAGCCTTCAGAGAAATCTAACAAATTTGCTAATTACGAGGTAAAGTAAAATTACAGTTGGTACCATGTATTTGATCGCTTACAAATGGATAGGTATATTTGGATGTGGCCCTAGTAGTAACAGAAGCATCATGTTTTAAATTCATTTGAGTAGGGCTCTAGGAAAAGATTGTATCATTTGAGAGGGACATCTCAGTTTTGAGTTTCATCTCTCCTTAGAGTAACTGATGAAGTCTTAGGAGAGAAATGGCTCAACCGTGCCAGAGAAGTGTCATTAGATAAGATTTGAGACACTCATGCCTTCTGTGCAGGTGTTTGTGGCTTTTTTTTTTGCAAATGCTTCCTTGTTTATCCCTGTGTCATCTTTCAGACCTGGCCCTTCCCAGATGTGCTGGAGTGCTGCCTCATCCTGCTTCACATCGGGTCCCAATATTCTGGCTTCGTGACCCAGGAAATGCAGCAACAGGCTCAAGAGCTCCTTCAGAAATACGGCAGCACTAAAGTTTACAAACGACACTACCAGACCCTGTGCATGTGAACTTTCAAGGACCTCTAAGAAACTGTGCCAAATTCAAAACATCCAACACCTTTCAGCTCTGCATTTACACCTCGCCAGAGATTCACTTTGATCCCTACATGTTTCTGCAGTGATCCAAATAATACAAATGAGAGTCAAGTTTCAATCAACTCTACACTTAAACACAATGAAATCTGACTTTGGACTCAATTGTGGTTTCCTACTGGAGGAAAGATCATGAAAAGCCAGCAGTAGTTACTCAGAACTAACACCTGCAAAGTGATTGTTGATAATCTCTAAAGCCTTATGCAGGTTTCGCCCAAAGAGGAGAAACTTCTTTTTTAATCACCCAAAGTGTTACATTCTTAAACACAAGCTACCTTTATAAATGCTTTGCCTGACCATAAACATGTACACTCTTGTTGGAGGGTAGAGATTATGTCTTCCCTTTACTATTTTACCCCTAGCACTCACTTAAGAGTGTCTAGTATCTAATAGGTACATAATGGAAACTTTAAACTGAGTAAGTTGGGAAAATGAAAGAATGCTCATTAATAGCTTAGACTTAAAGGACTCTAACCTGAGCTCATTGATACCAGCACTGGCTGACAACTAAGGCTTGTGATTGGTAGTCGACCTTACTGCGTTAGCAGAACACAGGAATTCAAGAACATCTGGCAGTACAACAGCACCCCCCTCAGCCACGATTTCACTTTCCACAGTTTCAGTTACCCCCAGTCAACAGCAGTCCAAAAATACTGAATGGGAAATTCCAGAAATAGACAACTCATAAGTTTTAAACTGTGGCCATTCTGAGTAGCACGATGAAATCTCACGGCGGTCCCACTCCGTCCTACCCAGCACATGACTCATCCCTTTGTCCAGCATACCCATGCTGTATACACTACCTGCCCATTAGTATAGGAAAAACACAGAGCATACATTATAGGGCTCAGTACTACCCAGGGTTTCAGGCCTCTACTGTGGGTCTTGAAACATAACCCCCACAGATAAGGGGAGACTACTGTATATGGAGGGGCTGAATTACACCCATAGTTAGTATTCTCTTGGTTACTGCTCAGGACCATCCCTTTCTGAGGATGACCACTAACACAGCCCTACACACACTCACATATATACAAGGCAAAGTTCTTTACAGTTCTACTACACTTGTGCCCCTTCTTTAGCACCACTTTAATAAGCTGTTTCTTATCTCTCCCATGCAATGAGCACACCCCTACTCAACACTGAGTTCCTCAACCCTTCATCTCAACATTTCTCCTGACATGTCAGTAAGCCTGCTGTCAACTGTGGCAAAAATAAACACCTATTTTAATCCAAATTTGTTAAGGATATATGTGTAGGGCTCAGTCACCAGCATGCGAAAGCACCTTGGTTGAGAACCACTGACCTATGCTGCTTTACCACAAATCTTAACGATAAATATATCTCTTCCACTATGTGAACATCCCAGTCAAAATCCTAGATCTGCTCCTGTACCTGACTTACAATCCCACATTTTTGGGCCAATAGAAAGGATTGGAAACAAAGTCCTGAACCAAGTCTAGGATATCAGACGTTCAATTTATCCAAAAGAAGTCCACTAATTAATAAGTGGATCTACCGTATATAATGGAGTAGCACCAGGAAGTAGAATTAAAACTGATTTCCTAGTAAGGCCCAATAATCAGCGAGGCATATGAAGTAAAGAGACAATTCCGTTTACACAGCTGCTCATTAAAAGCTTCCTACAAAGTGAGACATTTTGTATGCAAGCCAACTTGTGGAAAATGGAGGCAAGAGTTAGAAAACAGACAAGATGCTTCCATGTCACTGATAGCAAACAACCGTCTTCTAAAGCCAGCAATTCAGAGCTTTGAAAGACCAAACCTTCATGCCAGTGGTTAAAAAGAAATCTTTATTTTACAAAATTAAAAACATAAATAATATTTACAAGCATCTTAAATACCAGCTTATAATACTTGACATTTTTGAATCATTTTAGATTGAGTTTTCCATAAGCTTTTAATATGTAAGACTATTCAACCACTTCAGTGAGCTACCAGTTTTCATTTCTACTATTCCAAAGGAGTTTTTGGTTTTTTGAAATTGTCCACAGTGTAGTCATTCAGAAAAAATACAGTGTACTTTTTAAATGACTAGTTTAAAAAAAAAAAAAAAATCACAGTCCTGAGCTTCCTACCCCAGTTGTGGGATATTACTCCAAGAGAACCCTATAAACCAAATTCCTTACTGTCCTGTTTACATGTTACCACTATAACTTTTTAAAGACTCACATTTCTGGTACTCACCACAATCCATCTCCCTAACTTCTCCTCAGTTTGCTGCAAAGGAGAGGCAGGGAAAACAGAGAAGAGAGGCAGCAGAATACAGATGACCATCTGAAATCACATTACTAAAAATGTAACAGACTTATGATCCAAAAACCTGCTCTTAGTAATTTCCTTCGGGATCAAATCCAAGGTATTTTATGAAATGAAAACTTAAAATGATTTCAAATGACGCACACGTGACAGCAAATCTCAGTGGCACAACGGAACACAGACTTAAAGAAAGTGGTTAATTTAATACCCATTCTGGAGTTCCTTGTGAATAAAGGGTAGACAGATTCAGTAGAATTTTGTTTTTAAGGAAAGTTTTCATTATCGGGTCTTCATATTTCAGCACTGAGTAATTCATTTCCACGGAATAATACATAAAGACCAACAAAGTGTGCGGAAAGCAAATGTTCTCGAGAAGGGTCAAAATAAACGAAAAGGAAGGAAGGAAAGGAAAGGCTCAACATCTATAACCCACTTCACAAGACCACCACTTGGTTCCACTTTCCCTTGAAGCCCTCAGCTCAGCTGAGAATCACAGCAAGAAGTCTTCATCCTCAGAGATTAGCAACAAATTTAAAAGAAAAAGAATGACACAGGTAAGAGTTATATACATTTTACTAGTTTGTTTCTGACTTGTCCTGGATTTTAGAAGGTGTCAAATGAGCCATGGATGCTGGTGGCAGGAGGCAACTGGAGAAGAGAGGCTTAGGGATGAGGAATAGGGAAGACGTGTTTACAAATTCAGAGCAAACACCCTTCTTCTGGATCTAAAATAAAGACATCTTTTGTCTTCAGTAAAACAAAAGTCTTTCTGTCAGCGCAGGTGGTAGGTACAGTTTGCTCAAAAGACGCGTCTTCTCTTGGGGAGGAATATAAGTGTACACAGTCAGCACATTAAGCACCGCTCTGGGGCCAGGCCCACCCGCAGAGCCTCGCCGCCATCACTGCTGCATGTTGCTGATGATCGCCAGGATGCTCATCTTCTCCTGGGCAGAGTCCACGTCCTCGTTCTGCTTCTGGGCCACTCCCGTGCCCAGGCCATAGAGCCGCCCACAGTACTTGGCATCGTCAATACTGTCCTCAAAAAACAACTGCAGAATAGGACAGAGAGCCCCTGGTGAGAACCATGCCAAGAGTCATGCCAAGAATCAGGCCAAGCCGCAACACTACTACATCAGCACCTCCCAGCTCTCTTAAAGCCTTGAACACCTAGCCAACTAGAAACTAACTTCATAAAGAAAGGCTCCAGACCTTTCCTACACAGTCTTTTCATGCTCCTTTCTCTCTACATAGGCTCCCCTTTCTGAATAGACTTCCACTTTCCATGAGTTTTTACTGCCAGGATCCCTGTGCTGCTGTTGCTGTTTATTAATACAACTGCCTCTATCTCCTCCCTTCTCTTTAACAGGCAGTGCAATGGTTAAGAGCTTGAGCTCTAGACTCAGACTGACTCACTGTGTGACCTTAGAAAAATCACTTGAACGCTCCTTAAGCCACGGTTTTGTATCCATAAAATGGGTAATATAACAATAGGTTGTTACGAGTGAGAAAATGGCCAGGAAGCACACACACAGCAAGGTATCTCACCCTTTTGGGCACTACTGGGCAGGTGACTCTCTGCTGGGGGGTGAGGAAGGCTGTCCAGTGTATTGTAGCACTGTAGGATGTTCAGCAGCATCCGTGGCTAGTAGCACACAACCCTACTCCCCCAGGTTATGACAGCCGAAACCGTCTCCAGACATTGCCAGAGGTACCTCAGAGGGCAGAACTGGGAGCATGATGCTGCCAGCTTTGTTCTTCTTCCTCAAGATTGCTTCGGCTACTTGGAGTCTTTTGTGGTTCCATACAAATTTTAGGATTATTTGCTCTATTTCTGTGGAAAATGCCACTGGAATTTTGATCAGGATTACATTCAATCTGTAGACTACTTTGGGTGGTATGGACATTTTAACAATATTAATTCTTCCAATCCATGAGCCCGGAATATCCTTCCATTTATTTGTGTCTTCTTCAATTTCTTTCATCAGTGTCTTAGAGTTTTCAGTATACTGGTCTTTCACCTCCTTGGTAAAATTTATTCCAAGGTTATTTTATTCTTTTTGATGCAATTGTAAATGGGATGGTGTTCGTAATTTCTCTTTCTGATAGTTCACTATTAGTGTATAGAAACAACAGATTTTTTTATATTAATTTTTTATCCTGCAATTTTACTGGATTCGTTTATTAGCTCTAACAGTTTTTTGGTGGAGTCTTTGGGGTTTTCTATATATGTCATCTGCAAACAGTGACAGTTTTCCTCCTTTCTGATTTGGATGCCTTGTATTTCTTTTTCTTGCCTAACTGCTCCAGCTAGGACTTCCAATAACATGTTGAATAAAAGTGGAGAGAGTGGGCATCCTTGTCTTGTTCCTGATCTTAGAGGAAAAGCTTTCAGCTTTTCACCACTGAATATGATGTTAGCTGTGGGACATTTGATAATTAATAGAACTTAGCATAAAATAAGTGGGTGGTTTCACAAATGTGTTCATATTATAGAAATCAGAAGAAAAGCAAATAATTGCAAGGATAAGAGGTGCTAGGAACACCAAGTACACTTCTGAGTGACCTCCATTTCAAAATGCTTCTTTGCCTCCCAAATCACATCTAATATACTGAACATATGCATAACAAACAAACCAAAAAAAAAAAAAAAAAAACACTGCTTTCAAAGTGATCACCAACTTCCAAGAGAAACTATAAATTTTCAACAAACCTCAGCCCAAAAAACCTTTGCCTTACCTCTTTCATCCTGAAGAATGCCATTCCCGTTAGCAGTGAGTCAGAGCCTGCCTGGTGCTGCCTTCCAATTCTCTGCAAATCCAACTGATCAGCAACTTCCTGAAGACCTCCCTGGAGATGTAAGGAAACAAATATAATATTACAGACCCAACTTCTCTACTGGAGTCAACTATGTCTATTCTTTTTTTTTTTTTTTTTTTTTTTTTTTTAGGGGGTGGAGGGCTACTTTTATTAATTTATTTATTTTGGCTGTGTTGGGTCTTCGTTTCCGTGCGAGGGCTTCCTGTAGTTGCGGCAAGCGGGGGCCACTCTTCATCGCGGTGCGCGGGCCTCTCACTGTCGCGGCCTCTCTTGTTGCGGAGCACAGGCTCCAGACACGCAGGCTCAGTAGTTGTGGCTCACGGGCCTAGTTGCTCTGCGGCATGTGGGATCTTCCCAGACCAGGGCTCGAACCCGTGTCCCCTGCATTGGCAGGCAGATTCTCAACCACTGCACCACCAGGGAAGCCCAACTATGTCTATTCTTGAGTTTACTCCTTGTGGTGACGGGAAGTAGGAACAGGCCATTTACTTAACAGGTCTTCCCCAGCACTATCCCCTTTTTAGCCCTCCAAATGATACACTGTGTTATATTCCACTTTTCACTCCGTTCGTTCTTTTCTGTATTGTTAATTCTGTCAGACCTCCGCCCCTGAAAGTCCTCACTGCTGTAAAACAAGGTTGGGGAAATAGTAAATGCCAATCCAATTCTAGATGGCAAACCTCTTTTATCAACAATTTATTAGAGGAGGGAGTTCTTAAATTGTCTAGAGCTAAGAACCCCTCTGAGAGTCTGGTACACTGCAGACCCCATTCCTAACGAATCATACATATACCTCATGTCTCCAACTGTTTCACTAGGTTCGTGGGCCCTAAGTGAAGAATGCCTGCCTTAGGGTGAGAGTAGCAGAAGGCTCCCTTCATGCCCAGGTTAAAGACAGTTACCACACAAATCCCTGTGCCAGTCAACTCTATATATACCCTGTCTAGCACCATGCTGGCACCTAGCAGGTACTCAAGGACACATGCTGAACAAACTGCAATAAAGCAAAATGACAAGTCTGCATTTTTGTCTTCTTGTTGTCGTTACTACTATTAAGAAAAATATTGTGTACCTTAAGATTTTTGCAACTTTTCATCAGGTATTTCACATCATAAATGGATGGGAAGAAAAGGTTCAGAATGTGAAAGAATTCATGTTCCTCTTCTGGCAAACGAGAATCCGTAAGTAACTTTACCATGTAGCCAAAGTCATAGCCACTGCGAGGAGAGAATGAGGCAGTAAGGTGAAAGAGCAGGAGTTAACAGGCCCCAGCATTCAACTGCTTCATTGCTCAGAGCTTATGATGCTACCTCACGTTAGGAACTTTCAGTTTTCCAAAGTAGTTTATCCTGTACTCTGAACTTTCCATTAAATAACCACATAACAGATTAATATGAGAGATACATTAGAGAACCCAAGGGTTTATAAACGTGGGTTTTATTCATCAAAAATTCAAACGTACTGAAAGGTATGGAGTCCCCTGGTGGGCTAGTGGTTAGGATTTGGCACTTTCACTGCTGTGGCCCAGGCTGAATCCCTGGTCGGGGACTGAGATCCCACAAGCCATGCGGGGGGACCAAAAAAAAAAAGAAAAGGTACTGAAAGGTAAAATAACCTCTCCTAAGGGGAATTTGGCCTTTGAGTACCCAGGAAACTCCAGGCCAGCCTTTTAAATGACAAGAAAAAGATGACCAAGTGCTTCCATCCTTCCCACCCTCCACCTTTCCACCTGACATATGCCCACTGCAGCCACATGATACAGCCTAGTACTGTGTGAAATAAACCAGTATGCGCTCCAAAGTGTTTTCTGAAAAACTGAAATGTTACCATTTCAACTCTGTAACTGCTAGTGAGCAACAAAAGAGTGCCAAGAGGACTGCAAAAACAACATAAGAATTCAATTCCTTGCTTCCAAAGGAAGAGAAAAACACTCTCTTAGACTGACCTGTGAAATGAAAGCCATTTGACATTGTCACAGAGAACCACTCCTGATGTCATAAGCAGCTCTGCAAAGTGCAATGTGTCAATCCCTTCCTCTTCATGCTTCTGAAACTGCAGTCCTGAGTTAGCAAGGAGATCTATGGAATCCTGGGAGTACATGTCCTCTCTGAAAAGAGAAGGTGTTTACTTCTTAGCTGGTGGTAAGGTAACAGAAGTAGTGGGCAACAATATTACCATCACCTTATAAATTATAGAATAAGTATTCTTTTTTTTTTAATTTTTTTTTATATTTTATTTATTTATTTTTGGCCGTGTTGGGTCTCCATTGCTGCACGCAGGCTTTCTCTAGTTGTGGCGAGCGGGGGATACTCTTCGTTGCAGTGCGTGGGCTTCTTATTGCGGTGGCTTCTCATTGTGGAGCACAGGTTCTAGGCGCGGGGGCTTCAGTAGTTGCAGCACGCGGGCTCCGTAGCTTGACATGGATGTATGTCTTCATTTCTCTTGGGTGGAATTGCTGGGTCATATGGTAACTCTATTTTTAACCTTTTGAGAAACTGCCTGTTTTCCAAAGAGGCTGCATTATTTTATATTCCCAATAGCAATACATGAGAGTTCTAATTTCTCCACACCCTCACCGACATTTGTTATTATGTCTTTTTGATCACAGCCACCTAGTGGGTATGAAGTAGTATCTCATGGTTTTGGTTTGCATTTCCCTAATGACTAATGGTAGTGACCATCTTTTCATAAGCTTATTAGCCATTTCTAAATCTTCTTTGGAGAAATGTCTATGCAGATCTTGTGCCCATTTTTTTAAATTAATTAATTTATTAATTTATTAATTTATTAATTTATGGCTGTGTTGGGTCTTCGTTGCTGCGCACGGGCTTTTCTCTGGTTGTGGTGAGCGGGGGCTACTCTTCGTAGCAGTGTGCGGGCTTCTCATTGCAGTGGCTTCTCGTTGCGAAGCACAGGCTCTAGGCAGGCGAGCTTCAGTAGCTGTGGCTCGCGGGCTCAGTAGCTGTGGCTCGCAGGCTCTAGAGCACAGGCTCAGTAGTTGTGGCGCACGGGCTTAGTTGCTCCATGGCACGGGGAATCTTCCCAGACCAGGGCTCAAGCCCATGTCCCCTGCATTGGCAGGCAGATTCTTACCCATTGTGCCACCAGGGAAGTCCTTCTGCCCATTTTTAATTAGGCTGTCTTTTTATTGTCGACTTGTAAGAGTTCTTTAAGAAGGACTTTACTTTTTGAGATTCCTTACTCCATCTTCTGCTTGACTACTCTCTCCAACCCCTACTTGGGTTTGGTGGAAACAAAACTTAAAATTAATAAAATCAGTTAGAAATCAGTCTGCACAAATGTAGCACATCTAAGAATAACATTGAGAAGTGTCTCAGACACTTACGTGAGGTTGAACTTGAAGTTGAACTGCCAAGTGTTGATTCCAGAAGGATATTCTCCCTTCTCATTCGTGAATGTAAGGCCCAGCTGGATAATTTTTAAAAGGTCAACATTGCACCGTAAAAGCTGATACTGGTAATCTATGGAACTACGAAATTCACCAATGGGTCGCACCACAACACCTGGAAATTCTGTGTCCTAGAAAAGGAAAAAGTCTCTCATCGTAAGGTTTCACAAAACTTATGCTGACTTGACCATTCATAAATAAAAGTTTTACCTCAATTTATAAAAGTTATGTGACAAGCCCCAAGCTCAGGCACAAAAATTCACCTTAAAATACTGATTTCATTGATCTATATAGAAGGAGCACTAGAAACACAAAGCTTTACACAACAACTTGGAGATCCTAAGCAGGATGTGAATAGAAGTAGTTGACTAACTCTAGGTCTATTAAGAACATTCTAGGTTCGGGAATTCTCTGGCGGTCCAGTGGTTCGATCCCTGGTTGGGGAACTAAGATCCCACAAGCCACACAGCACGCCCGCCACCCCGCCAAAAAAAAAAAGAACATTCTAGGTTCATATACAGTTAATTAGGAATGGTCTAGGTTGAGAACGAAACACTATATAAATAAAAATGCAAATATAGGAAAGTGGAACAGCCATTCAACAAAAGTAATAAATAGCCACATTTGGCTTAAAGTAAAAAGCCTGGAACAAGATCAGAGAGAGTTCTGAATACCAGGCTGAAGACATAATTCTACACCCTCCACAGCAGGAGTTGCAAACTCCAGGCAGCTAACGTAACAGAGTAAAGTGTGCAGGGTGTTAAAATGGTTATGAGTAATGGGGACTGGAGCAAACTAAAGGGTACATGCCTCCCCTAAAAGAGGCTCTTGATATCACTATGATACGTGCCTCCCTCCAGCCACTCAGTGTCAGGCAGGAATGTAGACCCTATAATGCCAGATCTGTCCATTTCTTCCAGAGATACCAGAAATCTGGAATTTAAGTAAGGTCTCTTGATTTTTAAATGTTGGCAACTACTTTTTAAAAACTGCTTTAACACTGCCAGTCAAATTCACCATACCTGTGGAATAGATGTGCCCTATGGACTGAGACAACTTCTATTTAAAGACTTGCAAACAAAAGTAACATCATAAACACTAGATACTAGAGGTTACATCCTTTTCAGACACACAGGCTACCTTGATGTTTCATAAAAGCAACATAACCTTCCATCATGTTTAATTTACCATGGCTTTAGTGTAATCATTTCTTTCAAAAATCTCACACTGAATATTCCCTAAGTCCATACCAGAAGGTGAGTCAAACAGAGCAGAGCTCTTTACCATGGCAATATAACTGTAACTGAGCACGATTTCTCGGATCTTCCTCATCTCTTCTTCTAGATTGCTGGCCCAGACTTCACAGATGACCTGGCTGTTCTCCACAAGTGCCGCAGGCATCCTGAAGAAACGTGAAGTCGCTTTCAGCTGACTGTGTTAGAGGGCAAGTCAATGGTTGATCTGATCTACATTCAAAAACATATTTTGAAATCACATTAATTTACATACTGGCATTAAGACATTAACAAAGACATCAAAACAGTATTTTACCATCACTTCATCAGCTTAAGCTAAAACATTAGGACTATTATATTTATTCTCCATTTTATATGATGAGGGAACCTGCCTTTGTCAAAACAGACACACCCACAAACACACACACACACACTCACTCTCCCTCCCTCAGTTCTTTAACCTGAAGAAAATAAACTTACTTAAGAAACATGAAGAAACTTTTGCCCAAGCTGCCCTTTAGCACAGAAATGAAACCATTGCCCTAAACCAGTTTTTGAGCCCTCTCCAGACTACCTAAAGACTTAAATAGTCCCCTGTTAACACAAATATGCCCTTACCATGACTTTCACATCACTTTGCACAGGGACCAAATCATGGAAACATTTCTAAAGGAATCAGTTTAGCCAGTTGAAATGTACTGGGATCTCCAAAAGCCTGAAAGAATGTGGACCTGAACTCTCACACTGAAGTCCTAACACCGTATGATGAATATGGATGTGGGACTTGCCCCTCCACTCCCCCAAAAAAGGAAATTCTTTTTCCCGACAATCCAAAAGTCAAATACAACTAGAGGCAAATAGATCATGAAGTGAGAGATTTAAGTTGTAAAAACCAATCCCAAGTTGAACAACCACAATGAAAATCAGAATTTATTAATGTCTACTCTTCAACATACAATATTATAAAGAAACAAAGTATCAATTCAACAATAAAAATAGAGAAGACAGCAGGTATAAATAATTCAACCAGAAGCAGAATGATTTATAGTGTATATTCTGGGAGGAAACTGGGGAGGCAACAGTATTCTACACGATAAAACTCAACATGGTTCAGCCTCAGAGTAATGCTGTTACTATAGCAATGATATGCTTAGTTATAAAAAGACGAAAAGGAGCTTATCATAAGGGGATTTACTTAAAACGCAAGCCCACGCACAGATCCTCAACACAATGTAAGAGTGGGCTCCAGCGCATATATTTAAGGGACAATTCCTAGAAAGAGTAAAACGAACCTTTGCTTTCTACTTTCAAGATAGGCAGATACAACAATAAGAATCTGGATCAAAACAAAATTGGCATTCTCAAGTGTCATCATTTCTCTGAGACACTTCTGAGAAAACAATCTATTGGTTTGTCACCAACCCTTGAAGATTCCATTTATTCAAGTTACTCTACACTTTGACAGATGCTTCTCTGAAATTATAGTAGACTTACTGTAATTACTCTGAAACTTAAGTAGACTGTGGTAGCTTCCTAACAAATACGGGTGAATACTTCTTAAAGGCAGAATCCATTTCTTCTCATTTTTGTTCTATGCACAATGGGCATGAATTAAAGGCATGCAGATGAAGAAATCAAGAACATCAGAAAACGGCAGAAGTTCAGACTGAGCGTGGAGTAAATTCCACTCTCTGACCATAATCAAGAAAATGTTGGGGGAATTCCCTGGCGGCCCAGTGGTTAGAACTCAGCGCTCTCACTGCGAGGGGCCACAGGTTCAATCCCTGGTCGAGGAACTAAGATCCCACAAGCCAGGCAGCAAGGCCAAAAAGACAAAAAAGAAAATGTTGGGGCTCAGAACTTTAGATTCTAAACCATGCTTAAGGTTTTCCCCTGCAAAAGGGCATAAAACCATTTCTATGCCCATTAATGTTAAATCAGTACCACTTCGCTTCCTTATTTCCCTAACTGAAACAAAGCACTCCCTTTTTGGTGTCACGTTAAACACAACCATAAACTACTTTAGGGGAAGTGGGTATCACTGATTGAAACATTTCCATAAAAGCAAAAGCAACTAAAGGGACTCAAGCAAAAAATGTCTTTGGCCTCCAAGCAGCAAAGAGCAGACTTAAAAAGAGGGCAGTTAGATATTTACATTAAACCCTTAGAACAAGGCTCCCCAGCTAAGAAGCTCTTAAGGTTTTATCAAAAGAACTCAGGAAACAATATGAAGAGGCTCCCTCTCGTCAAATAAAATATGATATGAACATCATTATGGATAATTACTACGATGCATCACGACTTTTCAGATAGAGATTTAAATCCAGGAGTTCATAATGAACTAAGAAAATAAATTTCATTGGCCACCATTGGAGAATGCTAATGAATGGACTTATTTTTAAAAATACGTATCTTGTCTTTCCTATATAAACTGTAACCCCAAGTAACCAAATAGTTGAAGGAAAGTTTCTCTTTATAAAAGTGGTATAAATAAAAATAAATAGGGAATGACAGACTATCACCGTTTTGTAACCCCTAATGAATTTAGAGATCTGGGCAATAATCATAATGGCATTTATATGGAATTTCCAGAAAAGGCAACTCTATAAAGGCAGAAAAGACTACGTGGTGGGATGGGACTGAGAGTTATATAAATGGGAATGAGGTATCTTACTGAGATGACAGAAATGTTCCCAAACTCCATTAAAATGATTATTGCACAGCTCAGTAAATTTACTAAAAATCACTGAGTTTTATATGAAAATGGGTGAGTTTTATAGTATGTACACTATATCTCAATAAAGTTGTTAAAATAATCACTAGGGCTGTAATCATCACAAAAAGAGACCACCAGGTATTATGTGCCTCAAAACAACACATCACCACTACGAAATAGTCTTGACCAAAAAAAAATCTAACTTGCATCTGACCAAGCCTCTAGATTTAACTACCAATGTACAGAAAATACAGACAGAGAAACATATTAAGTGACACCAGAGAAATGCAATCAGCAAAATCCAGAAACTTCTATAGGAAACTAGAGAACCCAGCTTCTTCAACAAATAAATTACAAGAAATAAAAGTAAAAGACTCTCAGGGGACCTATCAGTCAATCAAAACATACAGACCTAAATTAAACCCTGCTTTAAACAAGTGATAGGAAAAAAAAAAACAAAAAAAAAAACTATAACATTTTTGAGACAAGTAGAAGTCTGAACAATGCCTGATTTGGGTTTTTTGTTTCAGGGTTTTGTTTATTTTGCTTTTTTTTTCTTTCTGGTGTTATACTGTGGTTATGGTTTTTTTTAAAAAAGAGTTCTTACCTTTTAGAGATAATGAAAAATAGTTATAAGTGATACGATATGAAACGTGGGGTTTGCTTCAAAATAACAGTGAAGAAAACTCACAATAATTTTGTACAGTACTATCTTTCTCTACATTTTACAGATAAGAAAACTGAAATGCAGAGACATTAATTTTAAAAGGTAGTGTCCATAGCTTCCATTTCCAAGAAAATTCTTTTTACAATATAGGGGTTGGGGATTAAGAGGTACAAACTATTATGTAAAAAATAAGCTACAAGGATATATTGTGCAACACAGGGAATATAGCCAATATTTTATAGTAACTGTAAATGGAGTATAACGTTTAAAAATTGTGAATCACTATGTTGTACATCTGTAACTTACATAACTCTGTACATCAACTATACTTAAATTTAAAAAATTTTTTGGATTATTTTTAAAAGCTAACCATTGTTATACATATCTGACAAACAAGGAAGTCAAAACCAGACCAGTGGCAAAACATTTAAGACATTCTTCCATCAAACCCTTACCTAGGAAAACTTGCAAGCCCCAAATGTAGTGCCACACAAACACTGAAAAGGAATCACATTGCACACATTTAACTTAGCATAAGTTACTGGATATGCTAGCCAAAAAAGAAATAATAATAATAATAAAATAATACTAGCAATTCTGCCTGCCACTTTCCACTCAGTGAGCACATGCTCCAGTATGAGCCTAAAATGAGGATCACAAACATACCATTCCCCTTAGTTATTAGTCTTCCCCCTTCTAAGCCTCTCAGAGCCAGCACTGCACAGTGCAGAATGACTCTATGCCATTCACTTATGTTTATTTGTGCAACACGGCCCCTAAAGGTAAACCTAACTACTCTACCTGGGTTACAACCAAAGAAATAGTAACAAGTTTCAAAACTGAAGGAAAAACGACTGTGCTGGATTTACTGAGAAACACTATGGCCACCTCCAACCCCGCACCTTCCTAAGGAATGATTAAGGATAATTTTGGTTGCATGCATTGCTTGCCTTGCAGGCTGACTTTAAAACTTGACTGCCACATGAGCTACTCTACATGAAAGCAAAATACAAGCCCTGATACCTGCTGTTTCCCAGTACTAGACTGTGTAAGAAGGTCACCCAGGAGTTACTGAGGTCTCTGCCCTGCGTTCATCTCTAGAACAAACTGTGCAGTTCGCCCCCCAATGATCTACAGTGTAAACTTCTCCAAAACAAAACTCCTTGCTAACCCAGGAAAGCTCTCAAGAGCAAGTAAATGATAAAGGCAACCGAAAGCTTTCTCTGCAAGCAATCCAGAGTGCCAGACCTTGCTGGAGAAAAGCATGTTTTGGTTTTTCTGATTTTGTTTTGTTTAAGGCTAAGAGTGCAAGGAAACAATAAACATCACTTCCCCATTCTAGACGACCGGACAAAGGCTTTGCCGCGCATGGGTAAGATGGAAAAGGAAGTAGCAGCACTTCAGAAGAAATGGCAGCCGCTTGGAAGAGGGTTCTTTCCATCCACGGCCGCGGGGGTCGCAGTCTTTCGTCCCCGCCAAACACAGTATCCCAAGACACCACCCTCGACCGAACCCCAGTTCAACCAGTTCTTCAAACCACCCACGTGGCCCAGGCCTGTGAGCTGGCTCCTCCAGAGCCAAGAGCTCGGGTTCATAAAGCCACCGAATAGCAAGGAAAAGTTGCGGGGACGCAAGAACCAACAAGGGGGAAGCCCGCAAGGTTCCAAAGTCAGGTCCTCTGACTCACACCGTCTCTCGTCATCCTTCTCTTCCTGTTCAGGATCATTCTCCCTCTTCAAACCACCCTCATCCCTCTCCTCCTCCTAACTCCCTTTCTTCTCTTTTTTTTTTTTTTTGTAAAACGAAGATTTTTAAATTGCATGTCTTAGGGCCAGAGAGACCTAAATTCGAAGCCAGGGCACGGACGAGCTATGTGGCTTTGCGTAAGTTACTTAACCTCTCTCATGCCTCAGTTTTCCCTTCTTGTAAAATGGGTCGTCTACTGGTGGTGCACACCTCGGAGGACTGCTGTAGGGGGTAACAGAATGAAGCATATAAGGTGCTGGCACATATCACTAGGACATTAATATCGTGTGGTAGTGGTGGTTATTATGACTACTATCCGATGGACCTCTTTCTCTTTTCACACACCCTGTCCCTCTCGCACGCTCCCACTCCCCTTCCTCCCTCAGGCCCCCGATGGCCTCCCACACTCTCTCATCTCACGCTCCTCTCCGATAAGCGGGAGCCCGCTTACCCTGACCGGCAGGGCCCGCGAAGCGCGGGCAGACGGGCTGGCGAACAGACTACCCGGGAGCGGCGTGACCCGGTGTTCTCCGCCCGCTGCCCCGGATCGGCTCCTAGAACCGAGCGGCCCAGTGAGATGAACGCCCTCATGCCCAGAGCGACCTTACGCACAGCCCTCCAAACAACCTGGCCGCACCGCTCTACCCACCCGATCCTCCCGACTCGCCTGCTCCCTTCGCGTCACTCCAGGCGGGCGCGCGCCTGACGCTGCCTGCCCCGCCCCTTCTGCGCGCCCTGGCGACTCCGTGCGTGTTCGCCCAACCTGTGAGCTCGCGGGAGCGGCGCGCAGGCACAAAACCAAGAGGGCGCCGCGAAAACGGCGGGGCGGGGCGACCTCAGACGACGCAAGTGAAATACGGCCCCCTACGGCCTTCGCTGAGTTAGTTTCGCTGGTTCAATTCACCAGGATCACTGCTCCTCCATTTCGGTTCTACTTCTGTGCGCTCAGAGGCGGCGTGGTCTAGAACTAGCCCCCCGTGGTGGGCGTGGCCTAGCTAGACCAAAGGCCGAGGAAAGGGCGTGGCCCGTCTGACCAAATCCTCCAAATTACAACCTCCTAGTCTACCTTCTTCGAAGGGCCATTAATATCGACGGGAGCTGACTTGGGAGGAGGTTCGCTGGGGGAGATCCTGACCGCTTCCTTCTGTACTAATGCGGCCCCCTGGAACCTTCACTTACAAAACCTCTACCATACGGCTTCCTTTCTGGCAAACAGTGGGTTGGGGGTGGGGCAGCACCCCGAAACCGAGTCTGGGTGACGTCAGCCAAGGCCCGCCTCCCCCCTCCGAGCCTCGGGGAGCTGAGCGAGCAGCGTTACCATAGCAACCGGGCCGCTAGGGTCCGCTCGAGTTACAAAGAAGATGCAGCCTAGGCTGGGGAGACGCAGGGCGAGCGCTGGCGCCCTCCTGCTTCGCGAGAAGGTCCGAGACCTCGCGGGCGCTAAGCGAGCTCGTCAGATCTTCCTTGCGAGACCAGTGGGGTCCAGGCCTAGCTTAGGAGGTTCCTTCAAAGCTCCCACCCGCCCTACGATTCTCTGTGACTCCTGTTTGGAAAGAGAGCTCTTTGCCAACGCCTGTCCTTAGCAGCGTTTGTCCTCCAGTGGTGGGAGAGAAAACAAAGCACTGACTTCCCGCACACGGCTGTCAGTTCCGGGCCGCCCTCCTAGTCCGTCGCGCAAGACCTCCACCCTGTCCCTACGAGAAGGGGCGGACTCCCCAGAGCATGGCTGTGGTCATACTCCTTGATGCCTTCCCTCGAAGGGGGCTGTTGAGTGGATAGCAAATTCACCCCCAAGTCCCTGCACCTTCCTACTTTTAACCATTTCCCCCTAAAGAGGCTCTCCAAAACCCTACCTCCGTTTCCGAGACTGGAGGCAGGGCAAGTCTTCAGCGGCAATTCCAACCTGGATTCCCAAAAGCTAGTCTCCAGGGACGTGAACCCGCGCCCCCCCCCCCCATCAAATGCACTTTCTGAACACTCCTCCCCTTCTCCCCTTCACATGAGTGTCTGTCTCCTTATCTGTAACATACGGATATGAATAACTATCTCAGCGGATGTTTGCGTTAATAAATGGAAAAACCACCCCACACTGTAGAAGATATATAAGTGTATTCAATAAATAATTGTTTCCGGCCTGTCTCAGTTTGTTATCCCCGAGATATTCAGTGTTTGTTAGCTCTGCTGCAGACTTAGCACTTTTGTCATTCTGTTCAGCAATACAGTGATGGAGAAAGCAGGTAAGCCACTCCCTTCCCCCTATCCTGTGAGTTTCTAATATCCTGTAATCCACTCTGTAATTACATTCAGGAGAGCTTAGGCCTATCAGCAGCTAGTCACATGAAGAGCAGCCTGTTTTTTCCTGCAGCACTGGGCCTGGTGTGCACTGAAACAATCAAGCAGGAAACGTACCCCATCTCCTTCCCCCTAATGCCCCCTCACCCAGAACTGATTGTTCATTTCTCAGGTTACTGAATACAAGGGTAACACAAACACAATGATGGCTTGTGTTTCCAGAGACCTTGGAGTGTTTGTTGCAAACAATGGATTTTATGCTGCTCTTATTGCAAAATTAGAACAATTGTGTAAATCACTGATTCCGGATGGGAGGGAGGCCCCAAACAAATAAGAGGGTAGTTGGAGTAGAATATATTCATTAATATAATATCACATTTGAAAAAAACCCTATTGCTTCTGAACTACAAACTATAGAAAGTAAGGCTTAAACATCTTCTCAGCTGGGAGAGTATAGGTTTTAAAAAACCGAGGAACATTGGTTGTAAAATGGGTCTCCTTAAGAACCAGACAGGGTGATTTCCTTAGCCAGCCAAGCCTTTCCGTTATTACCAATTCTAAATAAATCTAACAAGATGAATTTCTTAAACTGGAATATGTATAGGAAGATAAAATCTAAAATACATATTTGGGTTTGAAATATTTTGAAAATGGAGAAAAAGGTAAATGCCTCCAGGCATATAGTACTTCTATATGAGCCCAAATCTCAAAAACCTTTATAGAGTGCTGACACACCTAGATGCCTGTCAGCTGATTAATTCCATTCCATTACAGTACCCACTGCCCCAAGCTTAGACAAGGTCTGTCACTTTGTATAATGTTGTTTTTTTATCAGATAATATATATATATATCTTTACATTCAACTGAAGATGCATCCAGCTGGCTGGTTTCCTTGGTATAGTTGGATAAATTTCCTGCTTTTGAAGTGTGTTGTCCCTGCTTTTCCTACATAATAGAAAAACCTTTTGACTCTTGACAATTATCAGCAGAGCATCAAACTTCCCCTAAATGTAAAGCAAAGGTCATGTTTCATGACTAAGCATTTGAGTATTATTTTGATCTTTTGATTACAACCTGAAAAACCTTCTGATCTCTGATTAGATCAGAGATCAGAGTTCATTTTTTTTTTTTAATTTTTAATTAATTAATTTATTTATTTATGGCTGTGTTGGGTCTTCATTTCTGTGCGAGGGCTTTCTCTAGTTGCGGCAAGTGGGGGCCACTCTTCATCACAGTGCAGGGGCCTCTCATTATCGCGGCCTCTCTTGTTGCGGAGCACAGGCTCCAGACGCGCAGGCTCAGTAATTGTGGTTCACAGGCCTAGTTGCTCCGCGGCATGTGGGATCTTCCCAGACCAGGGCTCGAACCCGTGTCCCCTGCATTGGCAGGCGGACTCTCAACCACTGCGCCACCAGGGAAGCCCCGGAGTTCATTTTTTAAAATCCAGAAATAGGTATCATTTTATTTGTATCTCATTTGATTTTCCTTCTCCCTTCGAGTCTACTAAACTAACAACATTTCAAAATCTACCAGTAGTAATCATAAGACTTATTTCCACAGCTGAGAGGGTCCATCAAGGTGTCCTAACTAATACATTCCCCTAATTTCACAATAATTAAATAATTTTAGGTTACCCAGCTCCCAAAGATAGGACCAGGATTTGAGTCTTCTGATTTCCAGTCCAGTATGGGATTGGGTGTTCATCCAATCAGTTGTGTTTATGGTCCATTTGCTATGGGCAGGGCTGCATTTTGACACTGGAGGATGCACTGGTGAATGAAACTGACATGGTTCCTGGCCTGGTGGAGCTTAACATTTGGTGGCAGGGACTGACAATAAAACAAGTAAGCAAGCATTCAAGTAAATAAAAGGATAATGAAAATTTTGATAGCCATCACGAAGGAAACTAATGAGGTAAAAGTCATGGAGAGTAACTGGATTGGGGGAAGATATAGGCAATTACTTAAAGAAGACCTCTCGGAGAAGGTGGCATTTGGGCAGAGATGAGAAGGACAAGAAGGACGAAACGAGAGAGAGAGAGACAGAGAGAGAGAGAGGGAGAGGCATGAGCAGTTGGGAGCAGTAAAAGGATCAGAAATGAGTTTTCTGTGTTAGAGGTAGTGAAAGGCTAGGGCAGCCACCAAGAGGTGGAGCGAAGGCAGAGTGGCTCCACAGGAAAGCAGAGGCCCAGTGAGCCTAAAGGCTGGGAGGCTTTAAACTGCACTCTGTTCAAAGTGAATCAGGAAACCCAGAAGGATTTTACTTACAGGAATGACCTGATCCAATCCATGTTTGTTTTTTGTTTTGTTTTTTGGGTATTTTTTGGCCACGTGGCACGTGGGATCTTAATTCCCCGACCAGGGATTGAACCCATCCGTGGCCCCTGCACTGGAAGCGCTGAGTCTTAACCACTGGACTGCCAGGGAAGTCCCCCGATCTATGTTTTTAAAGATTACATTAAAAAAATAAATAAATAGGGACTTCCCTGGTGGCCCAGTGGTTGAGAATCTGCCTACCAATGCAGGGGACACAGGCTCGATCCCTGGTCCAGAAAGATCCCACGTGCCGTGGAGCAACTAAGCCTGTGCACCACAACTACTGAGCCCGTGTGCCACAACTAGTGAAGCCCGCGCACCTGGAGCCCGAGCTCTGCAACAAAAGAAGCCACCGCAACGAGAAGCCCGCGCACCACAACAAAGAGTAGCCCCCGCTCGCCGCAACTAGAGAAAGCCCGCGCGCAGCAACAAAGACCCAACACAGCCAAAAATTAAATAAGTAAATAAATAAAGATTACCTTGACTCTCAGGGTCAGAGAATGGAGTAAAGGCAGAAACATCTTAATTTTTTTTATTTGAATTACAGTAAATTTGATAAGAAAAGAAAGCTAGCTTCCCCCAGGCATGATAAATATGTTGCCTATGGAAATATTTGATGAAAACTTAGGTAATTTTACTAGGTGAGTCTAATTAAGAGTTACTTGCCACTACTTCTTTTGATTTTTGTTACTGTGAAACTCATCAAGGCTGCTAACTGAATATTCAGTACTTTATAAAGAAGAAAGTTGATCTCTGTCTGTACAGAGCGAGGCAAACAGAAATACAAGCCAATGGAAAGAGAGCAGGAAAGCACATCAATATAGATAAGAGTAAAACTTTTACTTTGGGACTCTCTAGTCACTTCTGAAAATCTCTTCTCTAGCTCCTCCTTCCTCTCCCTGTTCGTGAATGTAACAAACCCATCTCTGGTGTTACAGCCAGATCTCAAAAGACCCCTGTGATTTTTTTTTTTTTTTAATGTGACCAGTGTTGAGAATCTTGTTTTGAACTTCTGTAACATTCTGTAATTTTCTAGGAGAAATGGGACCCAAAGGCTTCAGAATATCTCTGAAGTTTCTAACCAGATGTGTTTGTTTGTGGGATAAGGGATATATTCCAGAAAAATTGGTAAACACCATGATAAATCTCAACTCCATTATAAATAGAATGGGCCTCAGAGATCCTCTAATCCAACTGGCTCATTTTACAGGTGAGGATACTGAGACTCAGAGAGGCAGAGGTCACAAAGCTGGTCAGTGGCAGTGCTCAGTTTGAACCCAGATCTACTTTCTTCCAGGATCTCAGGGCCTCTCCTCCCTTTAAAGGAGATCAGCTAAGGGAGGGGCCATCTTACACAACCTTGAAATAACAGGAAAGCTAAGCAAGTCCTCAAAATGAGAATGGAAAGAAAACCCAGAGGACCAGAGAGATATTCTCGTTTGTGCAAGCTCTACTGAGAACCCACTATGTGTGAGAGTTATTAGAGCCATGAAGATACATAAAGCTCCTATTTGACCTGATTACAGAAAAAATTACCTGCTACTCTAGGGAGTGTTAAACACATAAGCTAAGAAAGTTCAGAAAGAAAAGAACAAGTGATTTCCCTGGTGGTGCAGTGGTTAAGAATCCACCTGCCAATGCAGCGTACATGGGTTTGAGCCCTAATCCGGGAAGATCCCACATGCCACAGAGCAATTAAGTCCGTGCGCCACAACTACTGAGCCTGCGTTCTAGAGCCTACGAGCCACAACTACTGAGCCCACGTGCCACAACTACTGAAGCCCACACGCCTAGGGCCCATGCTCCGCAACAAGAGAAGCCACCGCGATGAGAAGCCTGTGCACCACAGCGAAGAGTAGCCCCCACTCACCGCAACTAGAGAAAGCTCGCGTGCAGCAACGAAGACCCAACACAGCCAAAAATAAAATAAATAAATTTATATATATAAAAAAAAAGAACGAGAGGCAGAGTAGTGGTCAAGACCAGGAAGGAAATTCTAGGTGGGAGAATTAGTATAAGCAATTACTTGGAGGTAGGCATGACTGAAAATAGAAAAAATTTTTCTGTACATAGCGATCAAGAAATATTTGCACATGACAGTGATGCTTGGAGCATAGGAAAATAGGAAGTAGTGAGGAATAATGTTATATGAGAGGAGCTAGATTAAGGCAGGCCTTGGAAGTGAGGTAGCAAAGGTTTGATCAGTGCACAAGGCAGACTTGGATGGCCAAGAATATATACATTATACAAATACCTGGAATATTGAAAAATATATTGGTACCTCTAAAAGGAGAGACGATGAAAAACAGGAACAAGTTGTACAAAATAAAATTTGTAACAAACATTGAATGTTTACTGAGCTTTGTGCTGTGCAAGGAGTTAGTCAGGGAAAGATGACTAAGATATGGTCCTTTATTGGCCAAATACAGTATGACACATCTAGACAACGGGACAGCACTCAGCCTTAAAAAGAACATTGTAGCTCTTAAAGGTACTTTATGGAACAATCTCCATATGTGCGTGCTAAGTGGAAAAAGCAAGGAGCATAACAGCATATATGGTAAGCTGTTTCTAAAGATGGGGAGATATAGATATGTTTCTATTTACAGAGACAAGCTCTGGATGGATATACAAAACACTCGGCCCAGGGGTTGCCTCTTGGGAGAAGTAGAGGACTGGGAAGGAGTAAAAAAAGACTTGCTTTTTACTGTACACTCTTTTGACCCTTTTGTTTTTTACATTAGACATACATATTGCCTATTCAAAAATAATTTTTAGAAATTTAAAAATAAAAGCTCACTTCTTTTTCAAAGGTCTCACCTTTTTACATCACGGGTCATCCTGTATTCTAATTTCACCTGTTTCAAAGTGTAAACTTCACCTCTCCAGGGGTTCCTTTCCTGCATCTAGACTGAACAGTAGTAGTTGATACATCTCTCCTCCCTTGGCTGCCCTCAGCAGCAACAGAAGCAAACAAAAATGAGAAAATGAGGCCCTGTGGTCCATGTCACCTTTTTATCCACTTGAACTGCCCATCTTCTGCCTTCAACATGATCTGACACCCATGCCTCTTATCGAAACTGCCTCCTAGGGGACAGCGACATTTTCTTAAGTTGAGGAAGATGCAGGAAGTTTTTAAAAAGAAGAAAAACAAGCCCAGAGGTCAGCCAAATGTGCTTTTTCCAGCTCTGGCTTGAACTGCGCATTTCCTCTCAGCTTTCAGTAGATGTCCTTTGGCAAGAAGGGCGCTTTTGTCTCTCGTCAAAACAGACCCAAATTCTTTCTCCCGTCACGTGCCCGGCCAGAGCCAGTCGGCTGCGCTGTAACATGATCACCTTGGCCAGCCTCCCAGCCTACCGAGTAATAACAGGGTGAGGCGGCAGCACGGCGACAGCAGCTGCCAACGTCGGGGCTGAAGGAGGAGAAAGCGGGCTTGAGCTGTGCCAGGACCTTGGAGGAGCTGGGAGACAGCCCACTGCAGAGGTGAGCGGGAGCTGCAGGGCAGGGAAGCTGGCCGCCAAGGTCAGGACGCGTCCAAGTTCACTTAAAGAAAGGCAAAGCATACCCTTCTCACCTCTGCCACCTCTCTGTCCTCTCCACTTACAGGGCAGGTGAGATCTGCCTCTGAACAATGTCCAGGGATGTTTTCTTAGTACACAGAGTCCCTTCCTGTCTCACTAATGTCTGCGTCCTCTGCCCACGTTTGTACAATCTACCTCCTCCGTAGTCTTGTTTTTCTAGCAATTGACAGGTAATTCTGTCAAACGGACTGGCTTTGGCTTCAAAACCACATGAAAGAGAAAATCCCAAATCAGAACTCGAAAACCCTACTGGAAAAAGACTGCCAGGAAGCAACTGTGGTTGAATTGCTTCTCCTCTCTAACCTGCCAGGCTCACCTGGAAGGGATGGGGCCAATTACAACAGTCTTAAAATTGCAAAGGCCCCAGGTCGATGTGGGGACTAGATGGTGGACAACCATGTCAAAGCTGCTTTGATCGACATACCGGGATTTATCAACAGATGCTCCCCTTTCAGACTTGCTGATGTCCTGGTAGTAGCTCAGGAAGGCTTCCCACAGAGGTTACCGAGGGAGAGGAATACAGTGTGTGTAGGTGGGTGTGAACAATGGGCCACTGGTTTTCAGGATGCTGTACGGGTCTTTTGGGGCATAAGGCAAGCAAGACAAGATAAGAGACTTGTAGGGTGCTTCAGTTTCATATGCAATTCCAACTAACTTTCTCTGGTTGGGATATAAAGATTCAATTCAATTTGGTAAAACAAATGCTCTGAGCATTAGCTTCTGACCTTAGAAAGGTAAGTGGGTAGCATAGGAAAAGGTGCTGAAACGTTCAAGAGCAAATGTTGGACACATTCTGAGGGCAAAAAATAAGGCTTTTAATTCTTTTCTCTTTCTTTCGTTTATTCAACAAATATTTCCTGAGTATCTGCTACATGCCAGGTTTGTGTTTGGTACTGTGGATCTCATAGTAAACAAAATAGGCAGGCTTTCAGCCTCACGGGCATGCAGTCAAGTGGGGCAGTAAATCATAAAGGGTATAAGTACCCAAGGCAAAAGCAGTGAAGGGAGCATTGCTAAAACTGTCCAAAGGGAGTAATTTTTGTCTCAAAATTCAACCTTTTCCTTCATGCATTTTACCTTCTTGAATGAATATCTTTCCCCTCTGTAAAAGTCTCACGTACGTACAGAACTTGGTCATAGCAGCTCCTCGAAACCCTCTTCATCAGAGGCTTTAAGCTAGAGGCAGACTGTTCAGCTTTTCCCAAGAATACAAACAGCCTGAGAACAGAGGCTGAAGTAATGGAAGTTTCAGTCCTCAGGAGAGTAGCCCTCTCCCATATGAAATAGAATTTATGCTCTTCTGAAAACACATGTGGCACCAGGCAAAGTGTTAGGAAGCCTGGATTTTGCCAGAAACTGTGTGGAGTTTGCAACAAGTCAGTTCTGCTATCTAAGCCTATCTCTTTAGCTATAAAAAAAATGGAAGGGTAGACCAGATGGTCCATCAGGTCTTTTTTTTTTTTTTTTTTTCCCTGATAATTTCATGAGATATTTATGAATAAACCATGCACATTCACATAAAGATAATATATCTTGTACCTATAAAATGGGAACCTTCCTCAACCGTGCAGAATATCCAGGAAGCTAGAATCTGAAAGAATCAGGCTGCAGACAAATAAAAATTAAAATTAAACTGTCTACTTCTCCCACCCTCATCCCATTCCCCTGCCCTGTCTTCAGATTTTTTTAGGTTATGAACATGTACTATAGCCTCACTGTGCCACTTACCTAGATTGGGGATTCTGCAATAAATCATTGCTTTCAAAACAGTCAGAATCATCTGCTTTCAAAACAACCACACTAAAAAGTATCTAATTTGGATAATCTTATAATATCTATCGAAATCCCTTTAAGGGAGAATCAATTCATTGTTATTAAGTATTAGAATATTTACTTTTAGTGCATTTAATTTCTTTCTCTCTCTGAATGCATTCTCATCATAAATGTTATTTCATATCCTCCTCCTACATACTTTCTCACTTGGAAATTCAAAGTCATATACTATTACATTATTAAATAGGACCAAGAAGCATGTCTTATTCATGTTTGTATCCTCTGTAACTAGCATTGTATCTGGCACGCAATAAATATTTCTTGAAAGAATGATTATTATCTTAGAAAAACCATGCTCTATTTTACCTTTTGTATTAAAAAAAAAAAGCACACACACACACAATATCTAATCCATTATTTGTGGCTAATAGAGGCTGATCTCATTCCTTTGTGTCCTTTTACAATCCAAATGCCCACCCTGCATTCACCGACATCAGCACATTCTATACCTTTCGCAGACTTAATCGGTATAATGAGCACTGAATTCAAGTTCTGCCACTAAATACCTGTAATTTGAAGCTGAATAATGAAGATTTCTATGCCTCCATTTCTTCAAATGGAACATGGGGGCATCAGAATAGATGAGCTTAAGACAACTTCTAGTTCTTAGATGGGAGACTTCAAAAGGTAGAGAAAAAGAGAGGAGGTACCATAAAAATGTAATTATTATAGTACCTTAACATAGTAAATATTTAATAATTGTTGTTGTTGATTTTGTTTGCCAAAATTTCTAACTTGAACAATACCACAGGCAAACAATGTCAAGGAAATTCTTTGGGTGAATACACATCGGCCCACCATGTTTGAGGTCCCCCCTGGAACCTTTCTGACTGACTCTGTTCAGTTAAAACTGAAAGCAAGTCTACAGATGTAGAGAGGCACAGAAAACAAGCTGCTTTGTCATAAAATATTCAGAAGAATGATATGGTTGTGTAGCTTAGAGGAGTCAGCTACCTAGACAAATATCTCAGGAAATAGCATATGGGCCTACTGGCTTAGCCGAAGAAAAATGGCATATCAGGAAATGTTTCATTGCTTCTAATGAAGTCAGATGTCAACAGATAAATGCTATGACTCCTGCAGCCAAAGGGCCTTCTTACCACCAAAAGATAAAGAGTCACTTTCCCTTTGACCAGAAGGCTGATGTTCCAAGGTTAAGCTTATGTATCAGCCCCTAATCACTCAGTCTCAGCAAAACAGTTTCTCTAAGGCATCAGCACCCTGCCTGTGGAGTCAACAGAGCCGCCACCTCCCAGGGTCTTATTGTACTGACAGCCATCCTAGTCTCACTTAGGTGTTTAATTTTAATACCTAGTTAATACTTTACATCCAGCCTCCATCTCAGAAGGGTTTGAGATAGCTTCCAATAAAAGGATATATGCAGTAGAACAGCTGCAGAAAAATAAAAACTGATTAGAACCCATCAGGCACTCAATAAATACCTTTTATACTGTTTTGATGTTGGGGGGTGGGCAGTGATCTGTAGAGAAAAGAACCAGGTGCTTTACTGCTATTGCTTTGCTTTTGGACCATGTAAAATCATTACCAAAAAAAAAAAAAAAAGAAGAAGAAGAATAAACAGGGCACTGGTCCTTGTCATAGTTACCTTTAATAATCTAATGAACGCTATGACTATGAAAAATGAACATGGAAAAATCAGCATAAAATTTCAGGGGAGACAAAGATTTCTCAAAGCCCTTAAGGAACTGCAATTAATATGACGAAGAGTAAAGTAAAAATGAATTACTCTGTGAATCTTCAATAAAATATTTCCTATGAATGAGCACTGAATTCATTTAAAATTTTTAATATTTCTGTAATTTTCTGAATAGGTAAAATATACTCATGGTACAAAATTCAAAAGGCAAAAAATAAGGCACATTGTAAAAAGATAGCCTTCCTTCTGCCTTGTCCCCCAGCCACCGAATTCACCTCACCAGAAGCTACCACTGTAACCAATTTCTTATATATTCTTCCAGCAATAGTTTAATATTCTATGTATACATAAACAGCACACACACACACACACACATGTTCCACACATCACTTTTTCACCTAAGAGTTCTGGAAAGTACACATAGGGCTGCCTTATTCCTTTAATGGCTACAGAATAGTTCATACTAGATGTACTATAATTATTTAACCAACCTTTATTGATGGAATTCAAGGTGTTTCCAATTTTTAGTCATTAAAAACAATGTCACGATGAACATCCTTGGACACACATCATTTTTTATATACTGGATTATATAAAAGGAAAAAAATCCCAAGAAGTGTAATTGAGCATTAAATTTAACTCTGAACTTACAGGCAGCCAAAGCAAAAAGGGGTGAGAAGGACTAAAATGGATTGCCTTTTTGCATTCCACAAGTAAGCATACCACTTCTTCCAAAGAGGAGAACTTCTTTTAAAAAAAAAAAATTAATTAATTTTTTTAGTTGAAGTATAGTTGATTTACAATGTTGTGTTAATTTCTGCTGTACAGCAAAGTGATTCAATTATACATATATATACATTCTTTCTTTTATATTCTTTTCCATTATGGTTTATCATAGAATATTGAATATAGTTCCCTGTGCTATACAGTAGGACCTTGTTGTTTATCCATTCTCTCTATATATATTAGTTTGCATCTGTTAACCCCAAACTCCCAATCCATCCCTCCCCCATCCTCCTCTCCCTTAGCAACCACAAGTTTGCTTCCAAAGAGGAAAACTCCTGTGCACTAATTTCTTTATAAGAATTTATCAGCTGTATTCTCATAAAAAGTGCACTACTTCATTTGGGGAACTAAATAATGGGATAAGGAATATATTCGATGGCAGTTTTGATATTCATGTGGCAGATTCTTACATCTATCTTGATTTAAAAAAAAAAAAAGTATGATATAACTAAAACCCAGCATTCCTTGGATAAGCTAAAATGCAATTTAGGAGGAAAAGGCTTGGAGGAGACCTTTCTTGTGGTCTCCAACCTTAAGGTTGGAGACCACAAGAAAGCCTGGGCACTGTGCTCCTTTAAAGATTTCTTGGGCATGCCAGATCTCCTGCCCTACTCAGTGTTTTCTTAGCTCTGGACCAGAACTTAGGCTAGCACTTTTCATATGGATTTTTGAAATGATGGGTTCATGTACCTAGACTGAGAGTTTGCACCTCCAGGAATCCTTGTACATAGTAAGTTCTTCGTAAATGTTCCTGGAAGGAATAGATGAGCTTCAAAAGGTCAAAGACCGTGTCTTTTTAGCTTTGCAAGCTCTTGGCAAAGATAACGGTGATGATAAGACATCGGGGAAAAGCTAGATGAGACTTTGACTTGTAAGTGAAGTTCCTGTGGCATGGCATGGCAGAAAGAGTCCTGGTAGCTAAAGAAACAAACAGGCAAACAAAGAAACAAACCAAAAATCCCCTCAGCTTCCATCCCAAACAGGATGGATATCTCGACAGGGTCCACAGAGCCTTTCACACTTCCTAACAAGCACTGAGGAGGGAAATCCATGGTGATGTGAAGGTTCTACCTTTCTGCACATGGTTTGCAGACATTAAGATCTCCAAGTCGTTCCCAACTTGAGGTGTTTCCTTTAATATTTGGTTCCTTGTCATTAAGACACTTTACAGGCTTAGCCCCCAAAGTACCTAGCACAACTAGGTACTTAAAGATCTGTGTTTTCTGGGACTCCAGGCCGAAGGCAAACTGCCAGATTGAAAATGACCTGCTTCATCCCAGAATTCTACCACTGTGTGAAAGGTAACTTCATGAATGGGACCGTATCCATCTTGAGGATGTGGGCCAAACTTGGGAACTGGGCCAATAGGAATTGCTCAGCACAATGAAGGTGGAGAAAATCACTATCTAAAGGAGAATTCTTAAGGACCTACTGTATACCACAGCAAACTCTACTCAATACTCTGTAATGGCTTATATGGGAAAAGATCTAAAAAAAGAGTGGATGTAAGTATATGTATAACTGATTCACTCTGCTGTACACCTGAAACTAACACAACACTGTAAATCAACTATACTCCAATATACAATTTAAAAAAATTTTTAAAAAGGATAATTCTTGGGAATTCTTATAAATTCAGGTTACTGAGTAACATCTGTTGTCCCCAATGTGGGGCAGGGCCATTTACCATAGTTTGGGGCTGAGACTTGTCATCCTGAAACGCTTGTGCCGTTCTCCTCTGGAAGCCTCAGGCGGTACAGAATATGACTATAGAGCACCCCTAACACTCAGGTAAGCAAAGGAATCCTGACTGCCCTCCTGGGTCAGAACAGGGAGTGAATGCCTGCAGCTTCACTTTATTCCTTCTCTTCTATTGTGTGTTCTTTTTTCTTTTTTTTTGAGAACTCAGCACAAGGTGGAGCTCCACACCTCCGAGCTACAGCAGGTTCTCCTGCTGCCGGCCAGGCAACAGAGGGTGCTGGATGAGGGAGCGGAGGTGACAAAGACGCAGGCCTGGTGGGGTGGGGCTCGGGGGGGCTATAGTGTGGCTGAAATCCATTGCCCTGCCTCCAGGTAGAGACTGGGCTGACACTGCACCAAACATTCAGGTGCCTTTTCTTAAACCAGATGCTATCTCCCTGACTGGGAATCAAACCTCCCAGTATTTCTCCCTGACAGGCTTTTCCTCTGAGCTGACTGCCTCCCTTCTGCTGTGATGTGATTCACAGTAGAGCTGGTGAGCAGCTTATCACCTCCCTCTGCTGTCCTAACTTCTCAAACCCCTGGAGGCACTTTATACGTCACCATTCCTCTCTTCCCTTCTCCAGCCTAAGTATTCTGTAAGAAATGAGGGTCAAGGGGAAGCTGTATCTCCTAAAGTCAAAGCTGGTAAAAATGCGTCTAGAATAATAAAACCAAGCATAATCATCCACAAAAGAATAAAACATCCTTAGAGATATTGGAAGTTGGGCCTGATCCTGGCTCTGCCATCTATAAACTCACCTGGCCTCCTTTCTCTAGGTTCCTTCACCCTTGTCACATGGCAAGACGATGATCTGTAATGCTCCTCTTCAGCCAGGTTATGACACTATTCGATAGCAACAATAATAAGTGTTGGTGAGGATGTAGAGAAGTTGGAACCCTCATACATTACTACTGTTGGGAATGTAAAATGGTGTAACCACTTAACATTCCTCAAAAAGTTAAATATAGTTACTATACGACCCAGCAATTCCATTCCTAGGCATATATCCAGGAGAAATAAAAACGTGTCTACACAAAAACTTATGCAGAATTGTTCATAGCATTATTCATAACAGCCACAAAGTGGCAACAACCCAAATGTCCATCAACAGAGGCATGGGTAAACAAAATATGATATATCCATATGACAGAATGTTATTTGTCAATAAAAAGGAATGTGCCACAGCTACTGAGCCTGCACTCTAGAGCCCGTGAGCCACAACTACTGAGCCCGCGTGCCACAACTGCTGAAGCCCACGCACCTAGAGCCCGTGCTCCGCAACAAGAGAAGCCACCGCAATGAGAAGCCCACGCACGGCAACAAAGAGTAGCCCCCACTCACCGCAACTAGAGAAAGCCCGCGTGCAGCAACGAAGACCCAGTGCAGCCAAAAATAAAATAAATAAATAAATAAATTTATTTATTACCATAAAAAAAACTTTATGGTAAGACAAGTAGGGGGACAGTCAACCAAGTCAAGCTGGGCAGCAACTCAGGGTAAGTGCAATCCCCAAGCACCCTCCCGCCAAACCCAGCCACCGTCCCAGGCTGTCACCTTCACAGAGAAGTCATGGCCTTATTTCAAATATGGAGAAACACAAAGTTTGTTGCAAAACACTTAATAGAAATGCCAAGACATGTGATAAAGAAGAGACTGAAAAAGGCCAAGATCTAAAAGGTCATTCAGATTGGCACAGAGAAGTCACAAGAACACACGCCAAAGACACAAACCATCAGAAAAACTTAGCACTTAATTTTGTGAGAATAAAGCCTAGGGTAAATGCTGTGGCAGCTGGAGACCAAAGTGCAGTAGCAGTAAGCAAAGGCAAGTCTGGCCGGTGTAGTCAGATCTTTGGATGCTACATTGAGGAGTATGAACACGGACAAAGACTTCTGCCTTGAAGGACAATTTGAACACCGGTTTGAAACACCGGATGTTCAAATGCAACAAATGGAAGACACAATGAATAGCATTTCAACCCTAACAACACCACAAAACCAAGAGGCTATGTCTCTTCAAGAAACACACCAACAGCAACAACAACAAAAAGAAACAGCAGATGGCACTGGCCTTGACCTCACTATGGAGCAGGGTCAGTCAGGTGGTGCTGGCACAAGAACAGGATGAACTGTCAGAGACGTACCCACATCCGTGATCAAGTGTAAGGTGTAAAGAACTGATGCTTCTGAAATATTCCCTGGGTGTATATGTATATGAATGTGTTAACACTAGAGTTACATTGGAAACACTGCCTGAGTCAGCATGCATACTTGTCTACAATGCTTTCTTTTGGCTTGCTGTACCTTGAAAATACACTGGAAGATTCCAGAAAGTTTCTACCTTGCCAGATTTTATAGTTCTGTACAGTTTGTGTGTAAGTGTGGCAGATATACTTTTGTAGATGTTTTTGACAGTATAGAACTAGCTTGTAGTAAGAGGAATATCATCCTCAAAACTTAGATCAAAACTCTAGGACCAAAGTATTGTATAATCTTTAGAATAAAAGTTTTTATTTTTTAAGTCAAAAAAGTTTATCTCTGTATGCATTGACTTGTGATGCATAAAAATAAAAGCAGGGAAAAGCACACTTAATATGTTTACATGGCCATAAAAAGAAACGAAATTCAGTTATTTGTAGTGAGGTGGATGGACCTAGAGTCTGTCATACAGAGTGAAGTAAGTCAGAAAGAGAAAAACAAATACTGTATGCTAACACATATATATGGAATCTAAAAAAAAAAAAACAATGGTTCTGATGAACCTAAGGTCAGGACAGGAATAAAGACACAGAAGTAGAGAATGGACTTGAGGACACGGGGAGGGGGAAGGGTAAGCTGGGACAAAGTGACAGAGTGGCATGGACATACATACACTACCAAATGTAAAATAGATAGCTAGTGGGAAGCAGCCGCATAGCACAGGGAGATCAGCTCGGTGTTTTGTGACCACCTAGAGGGGTGGGATAGGGAGGGTGGGAGGGAGACGCAAGAGGGAGGGGATATGGGGATATACGTAGGCATATAGCTGATTCACTTTGTTATACAGCAGAAACTAACGCAACACTGTAAAGCAATTATACTCCAATAAAGATATTTAAAAAAATATGTTTACATGGCCAAAAATATCTCATTCAGCATATATTATGGACAATGCCATTTTTTATACTTTTTGTTTCATTTTGCTAAGTAGAGATGCAATTGGTTTTTAATCTGTGTTCACCACCTTTTGATGTCAGAATTTTTATTCAGTTGTCTAATAACTACTATTTGGATTCCTTAAAATAACTTTTATTTTTCATTTGATCATTATCTTTATATAACCAGGAAAATTCTGCAACATCACATTAGAAAATAAAAATGATCAAACCTTAATTTCTCCACTTATTAAATATTGGTTTTATTAAGACTTCCAGAAAGATTTATCCTGTCATACTTTCAAATGGAGATCTCAAACGCATTCCTAATTATTCTCCTTCTAGCCAGTTCTTGTTTGACTGCATTTTAGAAGGAGCTTCATGCACGGCATTCCTATCCATTTACTTGGCCATAGAATTGTTGACTGGTTTCAGAAAAACCTTGGTTGTTGTTTTTAAACTGACAAGTAATAACAAAGAATACAAAATTGAACCAACTCAAGTTAGACCTACTGTTTAAGTCCCGGTTAAGAGTCCATTGATATTCTTTTATCTCACAGGAACAACTCTTTAATACCTTGAAGAAATAAGAAGAACAGAATTAAGTTTTTTAAAAAGCCTTATAATGTGTTTTAAGAGTTGCTAGACCTAGTATCCCTTGTGCCTGCCCCTCCTCTACTCTTCTGCTGTATTCCTGGCTATTCTTGCTTATTTGTTTCTCCATGTAAATTTTAGAATCAGTTTTTTTGGTGGGTTTTTTTTTTTTTTTTTGGTAACTCTCAGGTGATTTTAATGAGTTGCCAGCATTAAAAACCACTGCTGGCCATTCACCTCGACCCCCTCTCTTCCTTACTGCCTTGGTTGCATGTGAAAATGACATCCAGGCTCACCTGTGCTTTTTTATTCCAGATGAAGGGAGAAGCTGGAAGTGTGCCACACAATGAGAAGCAAAAGCAGGTGCACGTGAGCACCTCACCCACCAGACTGGTGAGAATGCGGTCAGTGACCCTTTCCACATCTGCGCCTGCGGCATAACTGACAACACCCCCACAAGGTTTCGGGATAGCTGACACATTAGTGAAGTGCTCGCTTCAGTAGCTGAGCAGAATCACTTGAGTCTAGCTGCCTGCTTATAACTCCAGCCCCTTTGCCTGCATGAAGGTAGCTGAAGAGCCCCGTAGCTGTCCCACCAAGGTCTCTTGGCCCTTAGAATGCCCCAGGCTCAGGCCTTTGGAACCACCCCTTTCTACAGCTGCTCTGGGGACAAGAGAGGCCCACTGGGGGCTGGGAACTGGGGGTGGGAACCAGCTGTTGACCCCAGATAACTTCCATGCTGCATGTTCCTGCCCTTCACAGAGACCTTTGCCCTGTCTATTTACCTGGCCCTCAGGCTGCTAGAGAGAGAAAACACCACGATCCCTGAAAACACATCTAATCTTATATGTGAAATTGAGGTTTTAAATTTGACTTGACTTGATTTGATTAAACTCAATTGAAAAATTCCTAGTGAATCTGGAAAGCTCATGAAAAGGGTCCTTTGAATCCTAAAAAAGGAATAATTGCAAAAGCCCAAGATGAACTGTCCGGCAAATTTGGGGGTGACCTTTGAACAGCCTGTGTAAAAGAACAAGTTTCTGTGGTCTTGGCAATCCAGCCCTTAACGGGGGGAGACAGAGAGAGAGAGAGAGAGAGAAAGAAACAGAAGGTCATTTTCAGAGCTCAGAGAGAGAGAAGGTCATTTTTCAAACCTCAGGACCCGAGGAGTACTAGACCTTTAAAAACATTTCACTAGCCATGGAAAATGACTTACTAACTTCTTTTTGGTCTTCTGATCAAAAGTGGGATGGGGTAATCAGAGAAGAAAAGAGTCAGTGCAGATTCAGGTTGCTCTGAATGAGTCAGTCAAAACGGTCTGCTCCTTTAGATCTCCAAAGGCTGGATTAAAACATGGCCCCCCGTTAGATCTGCTTCCCCTACAATAGTGTATGTGACCTGGTTCACTAACTGCACACACCTATAGGGACCACCACCTCCAGTCCTCTCCTATGAAAGAATATGAGCAGACTGCATCTGGGCTTAGAAACATAGGCTGTAATGGACATTTGTCATTCCTGCCCAAGGTACTATAGAAACTGGTGACACACCTGGCAGCCAGGGTTTTCCTTCTGCAAGTCTGGGACCTGCTGGTTGACCATCGAGCTCGCAATGACCACTGTTTTAGGCTTTTGGAGGAGAACATGTAAGGACCGCCCAGTGATGGCCAGCGGTCTGTTCTTTGCCCCTAGAAGCCATCATTGTCCCGTTCAGCTGGCAGCCCAGACTAATATCTCTGGAAGGCAGAGGACATATTACAAGTCAGAAAATATGTTTATTTACTCTCTTCTTCAAGGGCAAAAGGGTGATGGGCATGGGAAAATAGGCCTGGCTCAGGAACACAGTTGAAGTCCCTGTGGCCTCATCAGGGATTCTGCAGATCCCTCTGTGATGGCCATCCCAGCTTTGCCTGTCCATTGGAATTAGCTGGGGACCTTTAAAAGACAGGGAGGCCCAGCCCCACCTCCCCTGCCCCCGCAGAGACTCTTATGTAATCGGGCTGGGGAGTAACCCGGATACTGGGATTTTTTGAAAGCTCCCAGGTGATTCCAATGTACAAATAATCTGCATCTCTGTTCAACAAGAAGACTGGTCATGAAATCCCACGGCTCTTGGAAGGCTCACCTGTCCTTCTCTGGGTGACGGAATTGCGTGCTAGATTCTCTGGATCAGGTTTTCTCTCTTCCCTCCCCCAACCTTAAGCTCTAACTTTCATACTCACCTCTGCACACAGCCTGAGAGCTCTTGATAAGGGAGAGCCTTCCACGGAAGTTGGGAAAAGGTCAGCAGATGTGCCATGGTGGCACGATTGAGATCCTCATGGCACCTCACTCCTGCCGGGCTCCAGCAGTGAGCTGCGTGTGAAGGCAGGAGGCTTGTTGGGACCTGACGCTTTCTTGTCCTCCCCTAGGAGGGACACATCTGGGGCTCCATGAGGAGGACGGCTTTCATCCTGGGCTCTGGCCTTCTCTTGCTTGTGGCCCTCTGGAACTCAGTCACATGGTGAGTCTTCTCGGCCAGCTCTAATTCGGGAGCTGGGGGCCGTGCGGTGGCGGTCTGTGGGCAGAGCATGGATTTAGGAGCTGTCCACCCACCAGTCTTCACCCACAAACATGAATGAGTTTTCTTTCAAGGCATCTTCAGAGATTTTGGGGTGCTTCTGGCTACTTCTGGCAAGCCCAGTGGGAGAGGCTGCTGTCTACATTCGAAGGGAAGGAGTGGCTCCTCTACATTCTAGGTGAGATTCCCAGACCACCAGCACTTAGGGTTTGGGTACATGGTTATAGCTTAATTCTTTTTCTTTTGTTCTCTACTTTGGGACTTCTCAGTTTATTACTCTAAGGAATGAGGACTTAAAGTTTAAGGCAGTGGTAACCCCAGAGTGCTAAATTTGGGGGTTAATCTGGAATGGATGTTTAAGGATATCTAAGAAAAGAAGCTGAGACACCTCCTCCATCCCCCCAAATAGAAAAATCAAAAAAGAAATAGTTTCTGTGAAAATGAATGCTTGTGAGAACAGTAATCCTGCTTCTAGATGTCAGGTCCACAAGGGCAAAAGGCTGTTCTGTCTCATGTGAGGCTGTGTCCTTGGACCTGGTGCAATCTAGCTACCTCTTGGGCCTTAACAGCAAATGTTCACTCAAAATGTATTTACTGACAGTGCCAAAGCCTGAAAGCAAGCTCAAAACATAGTAGAAGAAAAAACCTATTTTAACATAGATATTTATGCCAGCATTATCTACAATAGTGACTGTCCTCTGTCATACATTCATTCACTCACATAATATTTATTAAATTATTCTGTGCCAAACTCATTTGTAGGATATAGAGATATTTAAGATAAAGTATTAGGGTAAAATGTCTACCCTATTAAAAAACTATGTCACCGTTTGACTGGAAGAAAATTAATAATTACAAAACAAACAAACCTCAACCAAAAAAACTTTGTCACAGTCTAGAATGGGAGATTAAAGAAGTGTCAGCTGTCACAAAGCAAACATAGAAATAAAATGTTTCTGATAATTGTTTTCTTCTAGGAAGAGAACTCTGAAAATGGGCTGAATATTAAACATGACAGGTTAATGGAATCTTAAGCACTCATTGAAAAGAACAATGCAGATTGCAAATATACATGGGGAGAGTGGTGGGAAAACATTTTATATGTTTCTGTTACGATGATGGGAAAACCACCTATCACCACTGATAAGCAAATACCAGAGAGAAAAAATATTTGCCATTTGAAATGTTAAAACTGGAAAAAAGTTCAAGATCACCTCTTGTGATTTTCAGTCGGTATTCCTCAAGGAGCCCTTGGATTGACACGTAGGCGGGCACCTCAAAGGGTGGCCCGCTAGGCAACCACCAACTTAACCTTTTTTTTTTTTCAAAATAAAGTTTCTTATTTCTGAGGATAAAAGTAAATACATGCTCACTGTTAAAAATAAAAATCACACAATTCAAATAAGCATAAAGAAGGTGAAAATCACCTACCTCTCATATCCATGAAATAACCACTGTTAGTATACTGCATATTTGGTTAAACTTAAAAGACATCTACCATTTTTTAAAATTTATTTATTTTATTTTTGGCTGCTTTTTTTTGATCTTCGTTGCGGCACGCGGGCTTTCTCTAGTTGCGGAGAGTGGAGGCTACTCCTTGTTGCGGTGCGCGGGCTTCTCATTGCGGTGGCTTCTCTTGTTGCGGAGCACGGGCTCTAGGTGCTCGGGCTTCAGTAGTTGTGGCTCATGGGCTCAGTAGTTGTGGCTCACGGGCTTGGCTGCTCCGCGGCATGTGGGATCTTCCCAGACCAGGGCTCGAACCCGTGTCCCCTGCATTGTCAGGCGGATTCTTAACCACTGCGCCACCAGAGAAGTCCCGACATCTACTATTTTTTTAACTTTTTTTCATTGAATTGATTATGGACATCTGTCCATATCAACTGATATAGATTTGATCAATATTGTAAGCTGTCCTGTCTATTCCATTGTGTGGAAATATTCTAATCAATTTAGTCCATTCTCTGGGAATTCCAGTGGTTAGGACTCGGTGCTTTCACTGCCGTGGCCTGGATTCAATCCCTGGTCAGGGAACTAAGATCCGGGACATTTAGGCTACTTAAATGTTCTTGTACTTTTTTTTCAATTGCTGAGATGGACATTTATGTGCATGAGTGTGTGTATGTCTTTTCTTTCTTCCCCTCTTTCTGTCTTTGTCTCTGTCTTAGTCTGTCACTCTGATCTTTTCCTCACTTCAGATACTGCCAAAGTGCCCTAAGGATGTTTGAGCCAATCACATTTCCTCACAGTGCTAGCCAAGTATTTTTCAGGTATCAACTGCCAAATGGCACAGTGATTGCTGGAGCAAGAAGGGTACTGGAGGAAGAATACAGAGACAGAGAATTAAGTAAAACACCCTTGCTCCTTGGAATATTGAAATTAGAGGAGGCGGCAAATCAAGGAAAAATAAAGTTAATAGTACAAGAGTTAGGTAACACTACAACGTCACTTGAATAACTGCCAGCTGGGGTGGACAAAGTGCTTATTTGTTCACAGGAGGAGAACAGAAATACTTGGGATGACTTCATGGAAAAGTGGGATGTGGCACAAAAAGCCCTATCTAAATTTGTGTTGATCGGTATTTTCTAAAATACCCTGCAGAACATCAGTTCTATCGGAGGTTAATGGGTTGGGGGACCATACGACTTATCATCGAAATGGGACATTTGTGAGAATAAAGGAGGGGTTATTAATAATGATGCTGGAATGATGGATACATATTGAAATTGTCCTGGGCAGACAGGGACGAATGGCCAGTCTGTTCTGAGATGTTCTGAGAAGACAGAGTGCTGGGTAAAGAAAGGCCTGAGAAAGGTTGAGTTTAACAAAGTCAAACAGGAATTCTCAGAGCCGTGACCACACTTGTCTGGACCCTGACTCTCCAAGAAGGTAGGGTGTGAAGACTGTTTTAACCAAGGAGCCCCTTGAGAGGTAGGTTTTCCACTTTGGAAAATACTCATTGGACGCCTGAAGTACCCCTGCGCATGTCATCAAAGGGTCATGGTGATTGGGGAACCCAAGTGCCCGTGGTGAGTTGTACCGTACCAAACTCTTCCTCTGCTTCTCCCTTTGCTTCTCCCTTCCTTGGCTATTCTTAAAGGGCTCAGTGGGCACAGACGCCCAAATGTCAACCAAAATTCATTTCTGTTTGGAGTGTATCATACATCTTAACATAATTTTGTGTTGTTTTTTTCTCCAACCACCTAGAAGGTTGTTGTCCTCGTTCTACAGCTAAGAAAAGAAATAGAGACACTCCTTAAGTGACCCATCCAACTCCCCACAGCTGATTTGTCACCCCAAGACTGAAGGCAGGCCCCCAGCCCCGAGCACCAAGACACCAAGGCCCTGGCAAGGGCCTGCCTACAACGCAGCCTCAGTTACCACCGAGCATGTGTTCAGGGAATACGTGCGCCGCCAGCTCCTGAAGTTGTCTTGATGGTTTCCTTCTTCTTCCCAACCTTAGGTGCCACCCAGGTGCCCATTCTGTTCTTCTGGACCTTGAGTGGACTTCTACTGGTGGTTGACACAACTGGAAAGCCTAACTTCATCTCCCGCTACCGAATTCAGGTCGGCAAGAATGACCCTGTAAGTGTTGCTGCAGCTTCTCCTGGTCAAAGCACAGAAAGCAGGATCTAAAGCCACATTCTCCAAATTCTGCTGGCTGGCCCAGGAGAGACCGTGGCCAGTGGGAGCCAAGTGATTCTGTACAAGGCTCCCCCAGGTTAGAAGGTTAGAGAGAGGAAATAATATGCCCCGAATCTCAGAGCCAGCCAGCCAAGACTAATGTCAGTCAAGACTAATCTTCTGACTCCCAGGCTTGGCTCTCTACCTGCCTGTGCTGGCCTACGGCACTGTGGTCAGCATTTTAGGAACAGAAATGATTGTCTCAGCCCAGCACTGGACCGAGTCCCAGATATGTCAGGTAGGTCTCCACCTACCCATGGGAGAAGGGACAGCAATAATTAGATGCTGAAAACACAGATAACAGCTGTCCTTGTGAGGGAGGGACACAGCTGCTGAAACAATGGATAACCCCACTATCATATTAATTGTGAATGTGTTGGTGGTGGTTGTTTTTTAAGCAGGTCCTCCTTCCCAATTATTCAGTACCACCAATAGTACGTAGGTCATCCATGGTAAACAAGGCCTGGACCTTTGCTGACAAGGAACTCCTGGCCCAGAAGGAGAGAAAAAGCCAAGCACACATCTTGGATGTACACAGGCCGGGGAAGTGAGCCCCACTGTTCACTGCTCCCTGAGCCCGGCTTGCCTGCTTAGTGCTCTGACAACCTCAGAAGCCTTTTCTTACACAACAAGGAAGAAGTTGATTCTTAAACCCAGATTTTTTTTTACCCCAGCTCCACCAAAACCACATCCTGGCTTCTTTCCCAGACAAGACAATCATTTTCTTTCTTTTCTTTTTTTTTTTTTAATTATTATTTATTTATCTATGGCTGTGTTGGGTCTTTGTTTCTGTGCGAGGGCTTTCTCTAGTTGCGGCAAGTGGGGGCCACTCTTCATCGTGGTGCGCCGGCCTCTCACTATCGCAGCCTCTCTTGTTGCGGAGCACAAGCTCCAGACGCGCAGGCTCAGTAATTGTGGCTCACGGGCCTAGTTGCTCTGCGGCATGTGGGATATTCCCAGACCAGGGCTCGAACCCGTGTCCCCTGCATTGGCAGACAGACTCTCAACCACTTCGCCACCAGGGAAGCCCCCCCTTTTTTTTTTTATAAATTTATTTATTTATTTGTTTTTATTTTTGGCTGCGTTGGGTCTTCGTTGCTGCGCATGGGCTTTCTCTAGTTGTGGTGAGTGGGGGCTACTCTGTGTTGTGGTGCGCGGGCTTCTCATTGCAGTGGCTTCTCTGGTTGCGGAGCACGGGCTCTAGGCGCGCGGGCTTCAGTAGTTGCGGCTCGTAGGCTCAGTATTTGTGGCTCGCAGGCTCTAGAGCGCAGGCTCAGTAGTTGTGGCGCACGGGCTTAGTCGCTCCGCGGCATGTGGGATCTTGCCGGACCAGGGCTTGAACCTGTGTCCCCTGCATTGGCAGGCAGATTCTTAACCACTGCGCCACCAGGGAAGCCCAGATAATTATTTTTAATTATCTGTCCAGGTGCCTGGGTGAGTCACCTCAGCTCTCAGGGAATTCTACCCAGGCCAGCACTCTAGAAAGTAGAGTGGCTGAGAAACAGTGCCCTTGATCCAGGCTTTCAGAACGGTCCCTTCCTGAACCAGAGCTACTGGCCTGGCTCACAGGTCCCCTCACTTGAGACGGCAGGGGCCTCCTCCATGTGCAGCTCAGCAGGCAGGGACCAGAGCCAAAGGGTTAAAAGCAGGGCTTGTTCCTTGAGAATGTTTCACCTGTCAGACCACGGAGATCTCCTTACCAGGCACCACTGACTAAATGCGTACGTCTTCAAGGCCAAGTACTGTAAACATCTTCATCATTCAGAAGAGAAAGCAGAGGCTTTGAAATGTGACATGGCTTAGAACCATGATTCACACTCAAGTTTTGTGACACTGGGGCTTGTGCCCTGAACCACTAGCACATCAGCTCTCAAGAGAATCACCTAGCGCAATCAACTTCACAGTCTACAATGAATGGAGGGCCACACAGAGAAGGTCTTGTGGCATTTGGCAGAAGCTGAGGTTCAGAAAGGTGCGCTGACTAGTTCAAGGTTAGACTGTTCTTGGAAAGAGAGCCAGGGCTCGTCTCATCTGCTCCTACACTGTGTGCACCCTCAGATAGTCACACAAGGAAGAAGGAAGCCCCAGACGCCATTTAGTCTTTGGCCCATTCTAAGAAGGTCTGACCCCTGACCTAAGACATCAGAAACAGGTCATCGAGTGGGACTTGAATGCAACGGCGTTCACAAGACACCAGCACCCAGCCCCGCCGCCCCGCACTCGTTACCCTCCCACTCTCCCGGATTGGATGGCTAGTTCACACCTCTCCTCCCTCCTCAGATCCTCAACACCTCCTCCCTTCACGTCACCTCCTCCAGAGGGTGGCCTTGCCTTCGAGCAGAAGACAGCTCCCACAGCCGTGCCCCACCGCAGCCGGGGGGCAGCACTTGCGCACACGCTCTGCCTGCCCACCTGCTGTGGCCCGTGGCCTCTCTCTGCTCCCACGCCGGCCCATTCCTCCACTGTCTGCACGCTACACCCACCACCTCTTGTTTACTCCAGCAAGTTGCTCCAGCAATTCTTTCTTCTCTTTCTTTTGTCCTTTTTTTTCTTCCTCTTCTGGATTTTACTCTCTGGCTTATTACAAACCTGCTGTAATTTTTCCCAGCTTAAAACCAAACCAAAACCAAAAACCTTGCGTCCATCTCCCATACTCACTCCCACTCATATTTTTGCCCCCCTTTGCAGCAAAGCTCTTTAAAGACTTGTCTATACAGTTTCTGATTTCTCTCTGTCCACTGTCTTTTCCCAAAATTTCATAATTATGAAAAATTGAAAACACATATACAGAAGTTGAAAAGGTAGTAGTACCCTGATCACTCATTTATATACCACCTAGATTCTCCAGTCTTAAACATTTTACAACATGTGCTTTTTCTGTATATAAAAATATAAATATCTATGCATCTATAATTTTTTGCTTCATCATTTGAAACTAAGTTCAGACATCATGAAACTCTAAATCCTTCAGCCTGCACTTCCGAAAATAATCACAAAACAATCATCTCACCTCCTCTGGAAACCTCCTCGCATCAGGCCTTCACCTCCACCGCTCCACCACAATTGTCCAGGGCAAGGTCACCAGTGCTCCTGTCGCAGGCCTGTCTCATTAGACCTACCAGGACTGTTTCCACAAGTTGCTCATCCCCCATCCTGTTGTAGCTTCTTATACCGGCTCCCAAGGCCCCACTCTGTCCTCACACCTCACCACTCACCCCTTCACAGTCTCCTTTCTGGTTCCTCCTCAACCTAACCTCCCCAGCCTCTTTATGTTGACACCCAGGGCACAGCCCCAGTCGTCTTCTCCGTCCTCATCCACTCAGCATCATGACTTTAAACAACCACCTCAACGCCAACAGTTCACCAACTTACCTCTCGAGCCCAGAACTCTCTCCTGATCCAGGATTAAATATCCAAATGCCTCCTGGACATCTCCAATCCAACATGAACCAAAGAGGATTCCTGATCTCCCAGCCCCCAAAGCCTTTGATATCCACAGCCTCCCCAGTCTCAGTTGGGGAGCATCTCAGTCCAAAGGCCTTGGAGTCACCCTTGACAACTCTCTTTCCCTCGTACACCACATCCAATCTATCAGGAAACCCTACTGGCTCAATTTCCAAAATGGATCCAGGACCCAACCATTTCTCACCACCTCCATCGCCACCTCCCTGGTCTGAGTCACCATCCTCTCCTATGCCTATTTTAGCACTTCTAGTCTTCCCGTTTGTATTCTTGGTCTCCTACTGTCTATTCCCAACACAGCAGCCAGAGTAGCCCTGTAAGATCCTGTCACTTCTCCGCTCACAACCTCGGGATGACCCTCACTTCTCTTGGAATAAAAGCCGAGGTCCTCAAAGTGGCCTACGGGGCCCTATATGCACTGGCTCCTCCCTACCTCTTTGACCTCCCCTCCCACTTCTCCCCACCTCACACCTCACACCTCACTCTTCTCCAGCCACGTACGCCAGGAGTGTGGCCTGTCATAGAGCCTTTTCACCAGCTCTTCCCTTTGCCAGAAGACACTTCCCCCAGATACCGGTTTCCCTCATCTTTGTTCAAATCTCACCATCTCAATGGAGCCTACCCTGACCATTCTATTTAAAACGATAAGAGTATAAACTCAGTGAGGGCAGGAATCTTTGTTTTGTTCACTGCTTCCTTCCCAGCGCATAGAACACTGCCTGAAACATAGAGGGTGCTCAATAAATATCAGCTGAATGAATGATCATATGTCACACCCACCTCCTGGTCAAGGTTGCCAGAAGAGGTGTATGGCTTCCTCTGTGGTGCTCTCAAACCAAGGCTGCCCAGACCTGGCTTCACCGTGGGATGGAACTGAAGGTTTAGAGAGTGAATTCTGGTCCATCAATACACGCAGGACATGGAAAAGCCAGAGGAACAGGCAGGCCTAAAGTATGAGGACCACGCTGAACCCGGCCTCACCTTGGAGCAGAAACCCTCCAGCTTGCAGACATTTCTCAGGAGGGCATCCCCTTTGAGAATGCCAAACCAGTTCATGAGGACCAGCAAGTGACCTGTGGTCATGGGGCTACTCCCAGGAGCTCCAGGGCTCTGACAAATGGAAGGGTCAGGGGTTACTGGCTCCCAAGGAAACGCTGGCTGTAGTCTTGAGGTTCAAAGGGATGTGAGCACGTGGGGCCAGCTCTCCACAGCGATCTGGGGAGAATGCGCAGGCAGCCCCTCATCCTGACAGCCCCACCCTGAAAACCAGCAAGACCTGCTCACAGCAAGTGGGACAAGAGGCCAGAGAGCAGCTCCCCGGCTCCTCCCGTCCAGTGAGGCTGGACCACATGAGGAGGCGGGCGACCCTGATCTCTGCATCTGATCCTGGTGAAGGCTCTCTGGACGAGCAGGGACCAAAAGGCTGAAGAAGGAATGAGGCTGAGAGCCTTCTCCAAGCACCCTGGAGGCTCCCCAAGATGCCTGTCGGGAGTACGTGGGGTTGGGCCTGGCCAGAGAAATGGGGAGGACAGTGGTGGAAGCTGCAGAAGCAGGAAGGAGCACGCAGCTTCAGGCAGAGACCAAGGCCGGGGGAGGGGAGTTTCCAAAGGCAGCGCATTACCAGGTGGTTCCGCCCCTGGGCTGCGCAGCACTCAGGGGTTGCTGGCTACAGCCAGACATCACTCCTAGCATCCAGCCCCGAGCGAGGGCCTCCCGAGAGCTGGTCGCAGAGGAGCCTGGTTCCTAGAAGGGAAAGACCTGCTTCCCACACTCTCGTCCACCTCCTTTCTTCCTTCTTCCCCCCGGGCAGGTGGACCCCATGAAACTACGCCAGGCTATCCACACGGTTCTCTTCAACCAGTTGGTGATCTCTTTCCCCATGATGGTCTGGCTCTATCCCATCCTCAAGTTGCGGGGAGACCCCTGCCGCCGAGAGCTACCCACCTTCCACTGGTTCCTCCTGGAGCTGGCAGTCTTCACGCTGATTGAGGAAGTGCTGTTCTACTACGCACACCGGTGAGAGCTTTCCTTCCTGAGCCCAGCCAGCTCCTCACTCTCCCAGGTTCACCCACCAGTGAGGGTGAAACCTGGCCTCCTTGGAGTTGTAGGGGTGCGACCAACAGCACCTGGCATCAAGAGCCTCCTGCTAACTAGTAAACACGAAGACGACTCTTCGCTCCACAGCTGACAGTGTGAGACCACCTATGAGTGTCCGGAATCTCCGTTCTTGTGTGTGGCGGGGTAGTTTCCCATTCATTCCCTTAATTGAATCCTTTCTGGCCATCATCCCCATTTTACAGCTCATACAACTGAGGTAGAGAGAGGCAACGTCACCAGAAGAACTCACAAGGCAGGGCTGTCGGAGCACCAATCCAGTGTGTTTTCACTGGATGTGAAACTTTGCTCCATGGATACAACCCCAGTTCCTACCTTTGGTTTCTCGTGTTCTGGTGGGGGAGGGGGAGAGGGAGGTTGGCTGATTTATCAACTGTTAACTCTCTTCCCAGCCTCCTTCACCACCCAAAACTCTACAAGAAAATCCACAAGAAACACCACGAGTGGACAGCTCCCATTGGTGTGATCTCTCTCTATGCACATCCTATTGAGCATGTGGTGAGTAGAGCTCGGCTTCCCCAGAGGAAGGGGCAGCGGGCGCCAACCCCCTTCCCTAAGCTAGTCTCCTGCACAGAACGGGATCACACTGGCTCTTTCTTCTGCCCATTCAACAGCTACCATTTGTTGTTGGCATATGCCGGGCGATGCTAGATGCCCAACGTAAGTTATCTCATTTAATCCTCCCAACAACTGTTTAAATCCTCATTTTGCTAATGAGGAAGTTGAGGTTCAAACAGTTAATAACTTGTCCTAAGTTTCATGTCTGAAGGAGTCCAGCAAATCAAGTCCAGAAACTCATTCAGCTTCCCCAGATCTGTGTCAAGAAGTCTTCCCGGACACCCACCTGCGTCCCCTCCATCCCCTCGGGCCCCTCTTCAAACAGCCCTCTCCTTGCAGGTCTCCAACATGCTGCCGGCGATGGTGGGTCCAATAGTCATGGGTTCCCACTTGTCCTCCATCACCATCTGGTTTTCTTTGGTCCTCATCATCACCATCATCTCCCACTGTGGCTACCACCTACCCTTCTTGCCTTCACCTGAATTCCATGACTACCACCATTTCAAGTAAGGCACCCCTCCCCACTGTGGGTCTCTGGGCAGTAACCCCCACCTTTACTCCTAGAGCTCCTGACAGCAGACACTGGTGACTCAGTTTAAATGTGGGTCTAGTGGAGGGAGAGGTCTGCAGGTGGGGACAAAGGTGACCATCCTGGGACCCAGATCACCTTGCCATTCTCTTTCTGTCTGATATTGGATCTTCCTGCCACTACGGGTCTTTAACCTGCATTTAGGTCCTAGACCCTTTGAGGATCTGGTGTAAGCCATGGGCACTACCAGAAAGATGCATACATGCATAGAATTCCTGCAGGCAATTCAGTAGAAGTTGTGCGCGCTCTGACAGCCTCCAGGCTCGTCGGCGTGGTCTAGGAAACTCCTGCACCAGAATCACCTGAGATGCTTTCCCTCAAATGCACCCTCTTGGGTTCCACTCCAAATACACTGAATCAAAGCATCTGGGGGAGCAGGCCTTGGCATCTGCATTTAGTTAAGTGTTCCAGGGGATTCTGATGGAGGTGGTCCCAGGACCTACCTGAACAAGCTGGCTTTGCCGCAGGTTCTGACTTGTGTGCATCGAAATCACAGAGAGCTTTTCAAAGGAAGAGCATAGCTTTTCAGTCTGGAATGGCCCCAGGAATACGTACACCACCGGCTGGGTTACTCTGAAGCAGGTGGGCAGCATGGTGGGGATGGGTGTGGGATAGGAGGGCTCAGAAATGTGTGCGAGGCTGGCACAGGTGAAATGAACGTGAGCTCGCCCGCCTCCAGCACCCTCCTCTCTCCTCCAGGTTCAACCAGTGCTATGGGGTGCTGGGGGTGCTGGACCACCTCCACGGGACTGACACTGTGTTTAAGAAGACCAAGGCCTACGAGAGACACACGATCCTGCTGGGCTTCACCCTGCTCTCCGAGAGCATCCCTGATCCCCCGAAGAAGATGGACTAAGACACGGCCCGAGTGCCATCCTAGCCATGCCCTCTGCAGAGGTCTGCTAAGGTGGCCTGAGGCCTCCTGGTCGCACCTACCAACTTGCTCCTTCAGGCACACACTCTGATGACAAACCACGAGGGCAGGGGGAAGGTCAGCTTCCTGGAAAAGCAGGCCCAAGGAGGGGACCAGGGCTCCCCCAACTGCCCCTATCATCCCAAAGGGGACCAGGGATTGGCGTAACGAAAAAATATAGCTCCCTGGAATGGAGGCCAGTCAGAGGGAAGAAGCCACTTTGAGAGGGCTCCTGGGGGGGGGGGGTCCCCCTGGTCCTCTGCTGTGGAAGGGGAGAGGGACACCAGATGACTCCTTGGTAGCCCTGGCAAGACAGAGAATGACAAAGGTGGCAGGAGGCCGTGTGGCTCCAGCCGTAGCTCCTCCTGATGCCAGGGGGTGGGAGAACCAGAAGATACTGCTTTGCCCCTTCCTGTCCCCAAAAGCCTCTCTCATTCTCTACTCAGGCCAGGGCCAGGACACCCTGGCAACGGTTCTGGGATCAAGTCCCCACTGCTTCCCAACACACACACGCATGTGCACGTACACGCACACGCACAGACACGCAGTGTGATAAAGACCCCACTTCAACTCTGCCCCACTGCAATTGGACATCACCCCTCTCTGAAAAGGAAAATACCAATCGCAGGAGCTCTTCCTGGGGTTACAACTGAGATACCAAAAAGAGGCGCAGACCAAACCCCAATACCTTCAGCCACAGGCGGAAACCAAAGGCCAAACCCTGTGGCCCCGCTCAGCTGGGGCCCCCTTTAAGCCACAGAGGGTAGGGTCAGAGTTGCTGACCTTTGGGGACACCCAACGGAGGCCCCTTATTAGGCTCTCTGAAGCAGGACCAAAGGAGCTAGAACTCTCTTCCTCCACTAAGGCAAGAAACACACGGCTGACCAGAGGGTAAAATCCTTATTTCCCCCTCAAATGATGAACCAGTTGTTTCAGCACCATTTTCACAGGATGACTTTAGCAGTGATGCCTTTTCCAATGAGACCTTATCGTCTACAACAAAACCACAGAGCTGCCCAGGTGGAAGCAGTCCCCACGCTGGGTTCGCTCAGCTGCTTCTGACATTGCCAGGAATCCTGTGGCTCCCGGTATCAACGTGAAGTCACTCTGATTTGCAAGGCCACCATTATAGTTTCCAAAGTCTGATATTTTCCTGAACATTCAGTTCTCCTCTGTCCAGAAAACCACCCGCTGTAGTTTTATAAAATACTTTAACATCTGATAGGGCCACATCTCCAGGCAGAGCTATCAAAGAGGACGACCTCCTGCCACGGGCCCTAGCTCCCCAGAGGACCTGCCCAGGAGGCCGACCAGGCGCTTAGCAGGCGGCGTCCTCCTTGGGCCTGGGTGGGCCCAGCCCCCTCCCCGGGACCGCACGCCCTTCGCTTGAGCACCGCTCCTGGTGCATCAGTGCTGGACGTGCTCATAGCTGCTTACCTGCACCCACAACCTGTCCTACGAATAAACAAACAGTTGGAAAACAGTCCTTCTTCAGTGCACTGAGCGAGGGTCGGGAATGAGGGGCGTAGAGAAAGAGGAAGAATGGCGGTCTTTCTCCTTTTGACATCTGTAGACCTGGAGGTACTGCTGGGGCGCAGAGGGACGAGGGGCCTCGTTCTCTCACCCTTTTTCTTAGGCAGGTCGCTGGGCCTGGCCCCGACACTGGTTACCAAATAGCCTCAAGGAAAGGTCGAGGTCTCAACACTGGCAGCAGAAAATGTGAATGTGAAAGGAGAAAGCATGGAAAACAAACCGGTCTCCTTTGACTGCAGCGCATACTTGGGTTTTTCTCTCCCTACGTGATCGTTCCGGCATCGTGACCACATGGTATCTGGGCGCCACAGCAGCACAAGGAAACACTCTGTGGCTTCCTTCAGAGTATTCCCAGCAAGCCGTGGAAGTAAGGTTGAATGAACGTCTTCCTCTCCCCAGAGCGGCCTGCAGAAGCCCTGCCCACTGTCTCCTAGCCTCACCTTTGGCCCCTGCAGGCCATCGGTGCTGTTAAAGTTCCTGTTCACCTGACACAAGGTGGAATTGTCTGGAAAACCATTTCTGATGGGACGCTCAAGTGCCAGGCCCAGGAAACAAATAGCTGTCAGTGAATGAGTAAACGAGGCTCATTTTCAGTTTTGTAATGACACCCCAAGGCCAGGCCGGCATTCAGACTGTTCTCACCGCTGGTGCCTGGCCTCATGGGCCAGGGAAAGGCACCAGCGGCTCAGGGGCCAGTCCCGGTGGGAGCGCTCATCCTTCCTTCCCCGGCGTCAATCCTCAGGGCTCAGCGGCCGACCTGGATTCCGTAGGGCCAGAGTGTTGGTCCCTCCTTTATACCCCACAGGGAAGTCTGTCCAGTGAGGAGTCACAGCAACTTCTATCTTCCTGGCTGTGCCCCAACACCAGGCCAAGCCACAGCCAGTGCGTGACATCCCGGAATTCCAGCTGCTGGACTGCTGTCGCTCTGGTCTGTGGCACTGCCTACAGCTCCCCCATCTCACTTGAGACACAAGGCGGACACGAATTCAAGGCTGGCAGAAGCTCTCCAGATCTCCGAGGAACCACCTGGAAGCGCTAGCAGCCGTAGCAGCTGTGTCGGGAGCCCCTGCCCTGGGCAGACGCCCCGACAGCACGGTGGCAGAGCCCCGCAGAGGCTGCACGTGCACACCCCGGGCACAGGCTCCTCCGGATCTGCGGTCGGAAGGCGAGCCAGCCTCCACCCCACACCCCCAGCAGCTGCACCCCTCATGGGAGACCAGCCAGGCTTTTGCCTTTTCAAGTTTTTATTTTTATACATTTTTTTGTATTAAAAAGAAAAGCATAATTACCACAAATTACAAACGACTAAAGCAGGACTAGAATAATGAATGAATCACTTCAGCCTGGAAAGCAGATACTCTCAATAATATTAATGTTATAATACAAGCTCATTCAAGTATTTTACATTTTTTTGTCCTTTTAAGTGTGATATCCTAGCACATGGTAAAGATAACGTACTATGAGCATAAGGTGGAACCTTCTCCGCAAAGCCGGTGACGAGTTTTCCTCTCCAGTCAGAAATGGGCTGTACGTTCTGATCTTCTCTGCCTCTGCTATCAACACGGCTGAAGGAGAGGGTGGGGCTGGGGCACATCCAGGGCCCCGTGCACACAGGAGAGACTCTGGGGCCCCGCTCAGGAGGGCACCAGGTGATCCAGACCGCTCTACCCAGGCTTTTGGCAAAAAACCACCCCACCCTCCCTAGCTAGTCGTCCTTCTTGCCCCTCCTCCCCACTGCCAGGGCTTTCTGAGCAACTTTCTTTTTTAAAATCAATCATCAGGAAAGGGAAAAAAAGAGCTACAATAGAACAAAACAAAAACATAACAACTTTGACATGGGGGCTCTGCACCTGGATCTGAGCCCAAGGGGTCCAGGCTGGGGCAGGGTCGGGCAGCCCCTCTCTACTGGTAGTGCCTTTTCTCCCGGATTCAGGAGAGCACGAGAGAAACCTGCCCCTTAGCAGGGCCGAGGTACACAGACCTTCTGATGTTTGATGCCCAAAGGTTGTGTTGGCATGGACCAATCTTGGAAGGGTACAGGATGAACAGAAGGATTTGGGCAGGCTGTTGCTTTGTGTCTCCGATCTTGGATCCCCATGGAGGATGGTGCTTGTCACAGATACATCGGTCCTAAATTCAAGTGTCTTCAGAAAGTGAAGATGTAAACTACTCTTTGCAACATTAACTCTGAACATGTTACAAAAAAAAAAAAAAAAAAAAAAAAAAAGAAAGAAAAAAAGGAAGAAAAAAAGCCCCCCCAACCCCAGCCTGTGTGTTGAGATGACGTCCTCACCTCCCCACTCAAAAGGGGCTTCCTCTTTGTGGGGTGTCTGTGGGGAGGATCAGGGAGAGGATGGCAGCCCCCTGGCCTGGGAGTAAACTCTAGATAAGAACAGCTTTTCCCCACACTCCCAAGGCTTCCTTGTGCCCCCAAACCCAGCAGAGGACAAACACTGAGGTTTCTGTGGTGCTGGATACAGTACAGGGCCGAGCAACCCAAAGGAAAGAAAGAGGCAATGAAGGGAAGGAGGAGGGCATCCGGTGTCTGGCACATTGGGGGGCGGGCACCAGATTGGGCAGGGGGGGCCTCAAACCCCACTGTCAGAGCAGAGACCAGACACTCATCCTTGGCTTTCGAGACAACCGGCTCACAGGAACTAAGGTGGGCTTCCCCATACTAACTGCTGGGAGGGCAGAGATGGGGGAGGGCACCGGCCAAAGCAATGAGGTGCCCAAGACAGAGGGCAAGCCCTAGCCAGCCTGAGATACTGTCTCCGACTCCCAACTTTAGGGCCCGACAGAGGAAGCAGTTGAAAAGGGCCAAGAGGCGTGAGCACATGACCACCACCACCGTGGTGAGCGTGCTGTCACACCCACACGCAGCCCCGTTGGTGAGGGTCAGTTCTGGGTCACCCTCCCGAGCTCTGGATGCCGGGAGACTCCAGCCATTCCACTGTCATTCACAGCCCAAGTCAAGCAGTCAGTGGCTGGAGAAGTCAGGTATACTCTATGTCCACATATACCTTCCTGCCACAGGGCTTCTCCAACTGGCAGGATCCCCCCCACCCTCAAAGCCTCCTCAATCTCTCGTTCCCAGGCGGGGTCAACTGGAGGGTGGGCAGAGATGGCTTGCAGAGGGGGGACGCAAGATGGGGATACCCACCCGGCCCAAGGGAGGAGAATGGCATCTCTCTCCACCTTTTAAGAGACAAAGCCTCCTTGAGGTCTCAGAGATCTATCAAGGGAACGCAAGAAAAGTTTCCAAGCCTCAGCTGCCAAGTGTTCACCTTTCCCCTCTGTGGTGGGGGAGGCAGTCAAGCTGAGCACAAGTGTGTCCCAGACCCAGGCCAATGCTGTCCTCCAACAGTCTGAAGCAAAATTGGCCTTGGCGTTCCAAGGGTAGGATGAAGAGTGTCACGGCAGGACGGGCCCTGGCGTGAGGCAACAGCAAGCAGGGCAAGGACACGACAGTGGCAGCAGTGTACAGACACGGGACGTCAGCTTCAAATGATGCAACAGCGGAGATATTTTGGGCACGGCTCCGATCTGAGCCGCCCCCAACTCTCTTGCCTACAGGCAGGAGGCACTGTACATGCAACTCAATCCAGAGACAGATTCTAGTCAATCCAGCCCAGGCACATCCAGAGAAGGTGGGAGCTCTTCGAGTTGACTCCACCGAGGAAAACAGGCATTTGGGTATTTCAGATTCCCACTCCACAATAAGGCAACTTTTAAAAAAATACTATTTCCAAGAACAAAACAAGAAAATTCCAAGGGTAGGGGAAAGACATCACTTTCTGTGGATTAGGTGGGGGTTTTCTGATGGTTTTTTTTGGTCTTTTACGGTCGATTTTGTCTTTTTTTTTTTCTTTTTTTCTTTTCCATTTTCCCAAGGATGGAAAGGTCAGAGAAAAATAAAATAAATCATCTTTCAATAGTCTCTTCTGGTATGAGCAGCGTCTCTCTGGGCTGGGGAGTAAGGGGCATGGGGGGAGGGGAGTGGAGAGAGGCCGAAACCTTCCCCACCCCCACTTCTAGATCCTTTGGTTTCCTTCTCCCGGAAGATGGCAGGAGGGCGTGGTAGGGAGAGCAGGGAGAGAACAAGGTGATGGCAAGCCCCAGATGATCAAGGGGCTGGTGCTCGTGGGGCCCAGGGACGCTGCCAGAGCCTTCTGTGAAACAGTGCTGGGCAATGGGGCCCACAGGGCCTTTCTGTGGGCTGCATAGTTGGCTGGAGGGGGAGCAGGAGGCAGCTGTGGATGGGGACCAGGGTTGCGGCCTACCAGCCGCGGGCAGGGCTGCAGAGTGATTTTGGTAATCCAGACGAACTATCAATAATTTAAAACTTGATATATATATATATATATATATATATATAAAAAAAATTTCCCCCCTTACCCTCCCCCCCCCACCCCTCAGAAGAAGCTAGGATGTGAAGAAGAGCCATGGAGAGAGAAGAGGGAGGGGGTGTGTGGAGGCTCCTGCCCAGGGGCGCCTCTGAGAGCCCAAATGGTGTACACACTGCTACTCAGCACGAAGGCCCATCCTAATGACTACAGGCCTGTCCCTTCTCTGTCCCCTCTCCTGGGACTGGGCACCCCCACAGACTCTCACCTACCCCTTCCATCCCTTCTCCCCACAAAACCCCAGGGCTGAAGGGTTTTTCACTTTCCCAAAGTCTGTGTGTCCGAGTGCTGGCTTGTCCATTTAGCGTCTTCTCGGATGGGCTGGCCAGTAGCTGGTGTGGGGGGTTGGCTGACCACGGCGGAGGGCCTGCCGGAAGACTGGGAGGGGCACCGCCTCCTGCCCTCGCCGCTGCCACCTCCTGCTGCCACTGGGTGTCGCTTGTGGTTGCCCTCCTCACCCATGGGGGGCTGCAACAGAGGAGGGAGTCAGAGGTGATGAGGCAGCACTACCCACACCCCCTTCCTTGCCAGAGCCGTCTAGAGACCCCCTAACTTCCTACCTCCCAGATGTAGATGATGAAGAGGTTCATAACCCTAAAAACTCGTCACCCGTTTTATTAAGCACATCTCCATGCCAAGAGGCCAAGCCTTGTGCTGGTTTATGCACATTCACTCCTGTGGTCTACACCACCCTTTGATGTAGACATGACCATCTGATTTCACAGACGAGGACAGCGAAGCATAGAAAACTAATTTGCCAAGGGTCCCAGAGCTTTTAACTGGTAAAGACAAAATCTGGACCAGGCCCATCTACCTCTGAAGCCCAGGCCTTTATCCACACAAGTTTCTGCTCCCCTTCTGAGAAGAGGTCACTGCTCAGGAGATGGTACATGGAACGTGGCACGCAGTATGCTGCAATGCCTCTGCTCAGAAGGCCCAGGTGCTCCTGGGGACTGCCTCACGCCCCCCAAGGCCCTAAAAAGGACACTGACCTCAAGAGTCAGACCGGGACCCAGTCTAGCCTCACCACTGCCAAAGGTCCTGTAACCCCGAGGACACTTCCTTCCCTTTCTGGGTGCCAAGGGTGGAGCCCTTTTGCTCTGCTCCCAACAGGTCTCCCCATTCTCTGCACATGTACTCCCCGCTCCAGGCCCAGAAAGGAGGAAGACCTTAAGGATGGAAGACAATGGACTCATCTTTTTGTCAGGACACCTGAGCAGCGCTGCCACTATCTCACTGGCTAGCCATGGGCTCCAGTTCACCCACTGCTATAGTGATAACAGTAACCCTGCTTGCTTCATATTATAAAGGTTAAATGAGGTCAGTGTAAGTGCCCAGCACAACCAGTGTCAATTTTTAAATAAATGTGAGGACTATTATTTACTTCTATTTGCCCTTTTGCTAAAAGGTTGCAAGGGAATAAGATGACTGGCATATCCCTATTACATTATAAACTCTCTGAAGGAAAAAGTTTTACTTATCTCCGGAGTCCCTGAAGCACCTAGCACAGAAGAGGAACCAGTAGTAATAACTTTGACCCACCACTGGATGTCACTGTTGAGTCACTGCTCCAAGAAGATGAAGTGGGTGGAGCAGGGAAGAATCGGACATATTTTATAAACTTCTGGGGTTAGAACTGACCTCTCCCAGAAAGACATTTACCTTGGGTACTCATCCTGATCACCTCTAACTAGGGCACAGCAGCAAGGAGGGTTAGAGATAACAGGGAAAGAGCATTACAACGGTTTAGCCACATCCACCATGGGAAAGGGAGGAAGGAGCAACCATACACCCTCCAATTAGCCTTCACTGCCCAACTTCTCACACCCTGTTTAACAAAGAAACTAAGGCCCAAATGGGGGCAGGAAGGGTCCCTGAGCTAGTGGCACAGCTGGGATCAAAATCCAGGTATCCTGATGTCTGGTCCAGTTTTCTTTCTAGGACAATCAGGGTGGGAAAGACGAGAGACATCCACTCACATCCACTCGGAAGTCTTCAAGACGTCGGAATTTGCCGAGGTATTCTTGAAGTTTGGGGTCAATGTCCAAATTTTTGGCTTTGGAATATTTCAAGAAGGCCCAGAACTTCTCCAGCCCATACAGCTGACCTGCAGGGAAAGAGGAGAAAGAGGTAGAGAGAGACTTGGCTGCTAAGAAGTTGAGAATAGAGAGGCTCAGGAGAGGGAGGTATGACATGATACAGACAAGCCCAGGCAGAGCTAGGGCCTGAGAAGAGAAGACTGAGATGACCAGGGCTCGCAGAGCCCCAACTCTTGACTCTTACCAGCTTCATAGTCCTTCACGGTTTCCTCCTGAAAGTCCTTAAATATGTCCAGCCGGAACTTCTTTTCCAGGCCATAACTGTAGTATCGAAAAAGGCACTCCAAACCATATCTGTAGAAGAACACAAGCCAGTGAAATTGGGACAGTTTCTTTATCTGTAAAACAGGAAATGCACCTGGATGATCGATGAACTATGAAACAGTTTAAACACATGGATTATTGAGAAAATGGTAAGCATACTTTGAGAAGGCTAACATTTAATGCTAGTCTAAATGAGTCCAGCATTAAATGTTTGCCAAGGATCAGCAAACTGAGGCCGAATGAACGACAGCATCCTGCCCACACCCATTTGCCTATGAAGTATCACTGGTTGCTTTCTGCTACAAGAGCAGAGTAGTTGCAACAGAGACTTTATGTCCCACAAAGCCCAAGATATTTGTTGTCTGTCCCTTATGCAAAGTTTGTCAATCACTGGCATGAACTCTCTGCAAAGCCATTTGACCATGCCAATTAGTAGGTTTTTACCTACTACCTATTTACCTCAGAAATTTCAATTCTAGGAACATATACCAGGGAAATGACCAAAAATGTAGACTTAGATTGTATAGATGTACAAAATTGTTCATAGCAGCATTATTTTGAAAAATTTAAATGTCTTAGAGAAGCGATTAAGAAAAATCATGGTAACTTTGTACAACAGAATAATATAATCTATTAAAAATTATAATGTAAATATACACTCATGGATACTGAGAGATGTTTACAATATATTATAAAGTAGAAAAGACACGTTTCAAACTGTTATATGTAGAATGAACCCACTGTTGTAAATAAATATATAAAATTTATATCTACACATGCACACAAAGTCTGGAAGGGCACAGACTACATATATTAAATATATTGACACTGGTTATCTTTGGGAATTGGGAATTGGGATTTTCAAATGATCTTGTCTCATGTAACAACTTCTGTAAGAAGGCAAAAAGGTTAAGTATTTTAACAACATGGAAAAATGCTCATACTTATAAATGATAAATAAGACATAAAAAGGCATTCCTTGCATGACCTAAATATATATAATATGGCAGAACATTAACACTGGTTGTCTCTGGACTAAAGGACATTTTCCCCCTGCTTCTTTAAACATTTCTGTCCTTTTCAAACTGCTTACAGAGAAAACATTTTACTTGGGAAAAAAAGTGTCCCTTCAAAGTTTTTTGGTTTTTTTTTTGAATAGCAAAATGTTGAAAGCAACCGAAGTATCTATTAATAGGAGACTAGTTGAATAAGTTATGGTACATCTATACACTGTAAGACCATACAAGCTATAAAAAAGAACAAGAAAGCCATTAATATATGGATACAGAATGATCTCTAAAATACAGCCTTAAGTAAAAAAGCAAGGTGCAAAATAATATCTAATAGAGGCCATCTCTTGTGTAAACAAAAGGGGTGTGTGGGGAGACTACATAGGTCTGTTCTTGCTTACATAAGCAAAGTATTTTTAGAAAGGACTCACAAGAGTCTAACAATACTGGCTGCCTGTGGGGAAAGGAACTAGACGGTTGTAAAACTAGGATAAGGAGACTCCTCACTCGCTATATAACCTTCCGACTTCTTTGAATTTTGAATATATTACTCATTATGAGTAATATTACTCATTACTCAAACTAATAATTTTTTTACAAAGTACATGAAATATATACACAATAGATTTCCAATTACAGTTCTGGAAGTAGACCCAACAGACAACCTTCACCACGCCCCCAAGCCCCAGCCAGAGCCTTCACCTCAATCCCACTCACCTGTAGCCTTCTTTGGCATCCTCCAGAGCCAGCTGCTTGAACTCCTCATACATCTTTTTGTTGAAGTGATCTCGGAGGAAGAAGGACCAGAAGCGGAAGAGAGTGTTCATCTCCTGAGACTGGCCAATGCCCAAGCGTTTCCGCTCTGATTGGGGAGGAAGGAGGAAAGATGTGTTTTGGAGTCAGGCTGCCTGTGCTTCAGGGGACAAATGATCCTGGGGCTCAAAGACATCAGTCTTTTCTCCTCCCAATTCCCTTCCTCATCACCTGCCCCCTTAAGTCTTTGGGGAAGTGTTTATTGAGGACTAACTGCCCTGCGTCAGGCTCTGCTGCTGGGCACTGGGCCTGAGCACCCAAGGAAGTAGGTGGCGTCAGCTTCTGAACCAGGTCATCCTGGTCTAGCTCTCCACCTCAAACGTTAACTGCTCTCAGTGTAGTTATAACAAGGAAAAGCATGAACAAATAATTTGTGCACTGCAACAAATTATATTCTTCACTATATCATCAGTACCGATTATTTCAGCAGTCCTACAATACTAATGAGTAAAAATGGTACCATTAAAAAATATATGTAGGGCTTCCCTGGTGGCGCAGTGGTTGAGAATCTGCCTGCCAATGCAGGGGACACGGGTTCGAGCCCTGTTCTGGGAAGATCCCACATGCCGCGGAGCAACTAGGCCCGTGAGCCACAACTACTGAGCCTGCGCGTCTGGAGCCTGTGCTCCGCAACAAGAGAGGCCGCGACAGTGAAAGGCCCCCGCTCGCCGCAACTAGAGAAAGCCCTCGCACAGAAATGAAGACCCAAAACAGCCAAAAATAAATAAATAAATATTTAAAAAAAAAAGTCTAAAAATTAAGAACCTTTGCTCTTAAAAGGACATGATCAACAAGGTGAAAAGACAACCCATAGAATGGGAAAAACTATTCGCAAATTATGTTACCTGATAAGGGGCTTGTACTTAGAATATATAAAGAATCATTACAACTTAATAATAAAGACAAACAATCCAGTTAAAAAGTAGACAAAGGATCTGAATAGACATTTCTCCAAAGAAGACATTTCTTACAAATGGCCAATAAGCACATGAAAAAATGCTCAACACTGTTAGCTATCAAAACCGTATCAAATCAAATCAAATCAAAACCATAAAAAGATATCACCGCATACCCACTAGGATGGCTATACTCAAAAAGATAGACTATAACAAGTTTTGGGAGGATGTGGAAAAATCAGAACCCTCACACACTGCTGTTAAGAATATAAAATAGTGCTGCCACTTTGGAAATCAGTCTTGCAGTTCCTCAAAATGTTACACAGAGTTACACTATGGTATGACCCAGGAATCCCACCTCTTCCACTCAAGATAAATGAAAACCTATGTCCACACAAAAACGTGTACAGGAATGTTCAAAGCAGCATTACTCATGATAGACAAAAAGCAGAAACCCAAAATGTCCATTGATTGATGAATGGATAAACAAAATGTGGTATATCCACAGTGGAATGTTGTTTGATACTAAAAAGGAATGAAGTACTGATACATGATACAACATATAATGAACCTTGAAATTATTATGCTAAGGGAAAGAAGCCAGTTACAAAGGACTACATATTGTATGATTCCAGGTATATGAAAAGTCCAGAACAGGCAAATCCATAAAGACAGAGAGCAGAGCAGAGTGGTGGTTGCATAGGCCTGGGAGGAGTTGGGGAGGTGGGGGGATGGGGAGTGACTAGTAAGGGGCACAGGGTTTACTTCTAAGGTAATGAAAATGTTCTAAAATGGATTCTAGTGATGGATGCACAACTCCTAAATATACTAAAAGCCACTGACTGCACTGTACACTTTAAATGGATGAACTGTATGGTATGTAAATTGTTATCTCCATAAATTACACACAGACACTGACACACACACATGCACACATGAAGAGGGAAGTAAGGTAGATGAACCAAGCATTTAGCAGCCTTGTTTTGCTGAATAAAAGGGGGTTGAGTGACTTAATAACTCTAAGTGAGCATTAAGATCGACTCTGAGCATCTTTAGAAACAACCTGACAGAAACCTACAGTTAAAAGCTATCTCCTCTGTGATAAAAGGTAACGTGTGAGAGCGTCTAGAGAGGATCTCTCCTTGCAGTCTCATCTAGAGCAGGGGTCAGCCATCTCTTTTTCTGTGAGAGGCTGGAGAGTAAGTATTTTAGGCTTTGCAGGTCACATATGGTCTCTGTCATAAATTCTCTACCTCCCCACCCCACAAGCACTCAAAAATGTAAAAAACTGTTCTCAGCTCCAGGGCCATACAAAGATAGGCTGCTGGCTGGATTTGGTCCACAGGCCGTCACTGTTCTAGAGAATATATGCTGTCTCATGCACACCCTTTTGTGACACTGGTGGTCTTGCCAGACACAGGAAAATTCCTGATATTTTTTATATAAATAGAGAAAGATCAAGGAACAGGAATGTTCTAAGCACCAGATTCTTTTTGCCTCCTGTATTCCAAAACTACCTGGCTATTATGTCATGTCACTTCTTGCTCTGAGGTTAGAGAAAATAGTCACCTGCTCCACCAGCCCTTACACCGGATCTAAGTAGTGGTCCAGGAAGCTCAGCCCTCTCCCTCTGTGCTTCTTACCGTTAAGGCAGCGCCTACGATACTTGTGGTAGACGTGTTGTGTGAAGCCGTTTTCCTTGAGCAGCTCGTGGGAAGGATGCTGGAACTTGGGCAGCGATTGAGGGGTACAGCCATAGCTGCCAACCGCAGGCGTGCCTTCTGAGGGGCTGGAGCTATAGAGACCATGAAACAGAGAGTGTCACCGGGTTCCTCAGAGCTGCCAGCCATCAAATAGGAGGGGCCTCTCTGGTCTCTTCCAGCAGCCAAGATCCAGCCTCTCACGGTGCAACAAACAAAGAGGCCCAGGTACTGTGCTAGGCCCGTAACTTATTATAGCCATGGGTCTCACTCTTTGTATCAACCTTTGGATGCTTTTTTAACAAAGAGGTCACTGGGGCTCACAGAGACTGGGAGTCTTGCCCTGGGTCACAGAGCTAATATTTAACTTCCCAGATCTGTACAATGCCCAAACCTGAGCTTTTAGCCATTTACTTATCCCGTGTTAACATTTAACTTTCCTTAATGAGCTGTAATGGGTTAACCCAAACATATTTTTCTTAAAACCATGCCTATCTTCGCAGGGAATAGACCGCATAGGTCAGTGGCTCCCAAATCTTGCTTTGGAACTGAGAACACTGGGGTAGTTTTCCTGAGGAAAAGAAAAAAGGAATCTGGGCCCCACTCCCTGAAGCTCAGTCAGGAGATCTAGGGTGGGGTCCAGGAATCTGTATCTTTATTCAACTCCCTAGCTATCTTGAGGGAGGCAGCAGACACCCACTTTTGAAATCAACTGAGCTATCCTCTTGAGAGAATGCCACGTGGCCGCCACACCTCAGAAGGCAGCCTTCCTCTTCCTGGGATCTGGATTAAGCTCTCTAGACTACTCCTGTTTTTTTGGATTTGGATGAGGGCCCCTCCCTTAAATTTGCTTTAATTTGCAGACCGAAGAGGTTCTCTCTGCTTGGTCCCATCAATGTTATGGCTCTGCTGCCTGCCCTGCACTCAGCCTGACCTCCCCTCCCCACTGTCCCATACCTGATGGAAGCAGTCCGGGGCCTGTGCTCGCGGGAATCCATCACCCAGCCCACGTGACTCTCCAAGGGTGGGTTCGAGCTGTGTCTGGTCTTCCTTTTCCGAGGCATCTGCAAAGGTCAGTCCGGGACTTGTTACTAATTGTACTCATCCAACTCTGAGGAGCATCAAGCATTTGTAGGACTAAGATTCCCTCCTAGGTGTGAGTTATCTCACAATTTATAAAGCATTTTCATGTCTATTTTCACACGATGTCCACAGCTGTAAGCTAGGAGCTGACACGCCTACGTCACAGGTGAGGAGATCGAGGCTTGCTGGTGACATGATCTGCTCAAGGACCCACACCTGGTCAGTCCTCCTTAGGCCTTACCATGGCTACATGCGGCCACCACTCCCACGCCCAGTCCATCTTGCAGATGTGTCACTCAATCCTGGTGGGCCCACCAGCCTAAGAATATGGAGCAGGTGGGGGACGTGGCACTTGCTTGGCTCAAGGCAAGAGAGAGAAGCAGAGCCCTGGAAGGCAGTGCAGTGAGCCCAAGACTCTTAGCAGCTCAGCAGGAACGCCTCACCTTAGCATCTAGCGTCCGACCTTCCTTCACCACTGGATAAAACCGTGACGTCTGGCTTGAGTCTTTGAGCTGCGGTGTCCGGGGAGTGCGAGGGGTCCTGGCGTTGCGATAGTTTGGCGACTCTGGGACAGTGGTTGGTAGAGAGCGGGCAATGGTGGAGGGCTCGGGGGCACCGAACAGCTTGTTGGCCAGGGCGTCAGTGGGAACTGCAGAGGCAGAGCGGGGACGGTAAGCAGAGGTAGGCCTGTGAATGCCTGTCCCTGTAGGGCCCCATCGGACGGCTCCAGACCCTCCCACCCAGGCCAGGGTCGCAGGTGTCACCTCTCACCTTGCTGGAAGCGAGGGGGTCCAGGAGGGACCTCTTGGTTGGGATCCACAGGGGGCTCAGGGGTTAGTGTGTCAAACTGCTCCCGACTGATCATGTTGACTTTCTTGAAGTTCTCGACTTCTTGCTGCAGAGGATATGAGATGGGGGGTGGGGGTCGGGGGGGTAGGGGGAGATGCTGGTAAGAAGACTGCCCTAGCCTGTTTAGGGATCAAGACATGCAGGAAGCTGAAGAGAGCAGCTCCCGCGACCACATACAGGGAATTCTGGTCCCCAGGCTCTCAGCTGCCCCATGACTATGCCTCAACCCCAGGTACCCAGGCGTGAGTGTGCTAACCCAGAATGGGGGAGTCCGTGCCCAGCCCTCTCTGCAGCAGCACTGAGGTCAGGACTCCGGCTCCCCAGGAACGTGCTGTCGACTCCCCCACCCCGATTCTCTTCCTGCAATTCTCTCCTCATCTCCACCAAACACACTACTACTCACAACAGAGGCTCACCAAAGGCCAACCGACCACCACACATACCCACTCTGTAAACACCTACTACACCAGTTTTGACTGTTTCCAGGTAGCAGTGATTTTTTAAAAGACCTATCTTTCCTCCATATTTCACACTCAAAGCAAGTTCCTCAAAAGGCTTTTAAACTTTTATATATGCCTAAATATTTAAGAACAGAAATGACAATCCAATCCTTATTCCATTCCTCACACAAGTGTCTAGCCAACTTAAGACATTAACCATGGATGCTCAAGAAGCAGAATAACCACCTCTTACACTGGCACAGTCTACAGTGTTCACGTCGAGCAGCACCCCCTTCTGTTAGATGAGGATGCTGAGGCTCTGTGCCCAAGGTCACAGGGCTCGTCAGCTTTCCTCTTCCACACGCTACAGGCACCCCAGGCCCCACCACCACTGCTACACCCAAGACTCACCTTGATCTGGGAATACTCGGGTTCAAACTTCTCAGTCCACAGGTCCTGCTCGTAGTAGAAGAGCCCGTCGTTAATGACCTTGGCCAGCTCAGCGCTCATCTTGGCACGCGAGGTGTGGTTGCCTGTGCGGTCCCCCCCCGGGTGCCGGCGCATGTAAGGTGGTGTCTGGGTGACAATGAGGATCTTGTTGACATCCCGGTCATCAATCTCGTAGTCAGAGTCCTCATCAGACCAGGCGGTAAAGGTGTTCTTCCGCCCATCCATCTGCTCCATTTCCTCGTCAAACAGGAAATCCAGTTCCTCTTGCTCGTCTTGATCCTTGGACGTCAGCTGCTGAGAGGGCAGCTGCTGAGGCAGAGTGGTCGGGTGGAGGAACCTGGGCTCCTCTGACTTCTAACATGGGGGCAGACCGAGGAGAAAGGGAATCACCAGGGAATCACCTTATACCAGGCTCTGTCGCTGTCCCCTGGGAGAAGCCCTGACCCCTCCACATGGGACTGTTACAACTGCGGCCCTGATAATGCCAGCAAGTCACAGCTGTCAGCCTCAGAGTCAGCCTCATGGAAAAAGGATGTCCCATACGAGTCCAGGTTTCTCCGCTCACAGCTCACATCACAGTCATTCATAAACACTGAGATAACAAGTTCCCTGCATGTAGGAACTGCACTCTCATTTACCTAAATATGTATCCTCCACAGCACCTGGCCTGAGAGAGGGTACAAGTTCAATAGGCTGATTCATCCATTTGTCCATCCCCAACACCTCCCAATAAACTGGAAGCTTCATCAGGCAAGAACCACAGCTGCCTTGCCTTCCATTATATCCCCAGTACTTAGACAGGGATCTAGCAACAGCACATGTTCAACTACTTGATAAATGGGCAAGTACCCACTGGTACCAGGCCCTGTATGAAGACCCTAAAAGCAGAATAATGAACAAGACCAGGTCCTTGAATTTACGGAGTTCTCAGTTTAGTGGGACAAAAAGTCAACCAACCAACCAACTGCAGTGTGTTACGGTAAGGACTATAAATAGGTCTTGTGGGAGTACATAGGGAGTAGCACTTAACCAATTGGGGGTGAGAGTGGGGACAGTCAGGGAAGGCTTCCCAGAAGAAGTGACTATGAAAGGACGCACGTAAGTAAGCCAGATGAAGGCAGGGACAAAGATGGTGAGAGGCAAAAAACACAGCATGTCCCAAAGGCAAGAGAAAACAAGACTGCTTTCAGCCAAAACAAAGTATTTCAGAGTGTTGATAGGCTGAATTTACCTGAAATTTTGGAGGTAAAGCATTTGTCTACCCCATAGTATATATCTAAACGTCAATTCCCTGCTGTGCAAAGAGCTTTCTGTATAAACTCTAACCCTATTCTCTTTTGGAAGGTTCACGATAGGTCAGGTGGGAGTAGGGGCTCTAATTCTGGAATGCGGGCTAAGCGTGGCTCCACCTTTCCAAAGCCTTTGCAGTCTGCAGGACTGAACTGAACTCTGTCAGGTCCTTGTGCACTTACTACCCTCTCCTCATGACTCCAGCCTAACCTCTGACACTTTCTGGAAGACCGCAGCCAGAACAGACTGGGAAGTTGGGATATAAACAGGAAGGGAGGACGAAGGAGTTGAGGGAGGTGGTCAAAATGGAAAAGGGAGCACAGAATTCCATAAATCCAAAGTCCAAGGTCACCTCTGAGGCCTCCTCACAAGCCCCAGACCAAGAAGGTCTCCAAAAAAGGGATGGCAATGGGCAGGTGAATGGAGCAAAAGTCTGCTCCTGGAAAAGGGGCAGTAATTTTAGTTTGAGATTGAAACACTTCTCTAACAGGGACTAAATGTGAGCTATTCATATACTGCTTTACTATTTCTAGAGCAGTCTAATCCCTCCTTACTTCCATCCAAAGACGGAGAAAATGAAGCCTTGAGATATTAAAGAAGCTTCCCAAGGTCACCAGCCAGCAATGACAGGAGACCTGTGTTCTAGTCTAGACTCTATCCAGACCGTGTGTCTGCTCCCTCCCCCTCCCCTCTTCAGAAGGTCTGAGGGGCTTATATATGGGACAGTGAGGACAAATTCAGGGGGAAGGCACTGAAAATGCAGCCCCAGGGATTTAGATGGGGCCAAAAGAACAGCCAAGGGACTTCCCTGGCAGCCCAGTGGTTAAGACTCCACTTTGCCACTGCAGGGAGCATGTGTTCGATCCCTGGTCGGGGAACTAAGATCCCGCATGCCACATGGAGTGGCCAAAAACAAAAAGAACAGGCAAGTATTAAGAAACACTTAATACTTAATGAGACACTGCTGCCAGAGGCTGCATGATCTCCTCCTGTGAAAAACGCCATTCAGGATCTCACGGAGCTAAGGTTGCCCTGAGGGGTGATCGCCACTGGAAATGGACACAGGCCATATCAGCCTTCCTGCAGTCACTGGTGACCTCCAGCTCGCATTACAACCCTGAGCCACCCAGCTTGGCTGCCAGCCCCTACAAGCCCAGAGCTCTGCGCCTTTGCAACACCCCTCCCCACACTCCAGGCCAGGCCCCTAGAACCTAGGGTGGGTGGCAGGCCTCACCCACCTTGGGTCGTGCTGGGGAGGGCCGAGGCCTTTTCTTCACTTCAATCCAGTTCTCAGAATCCAGGTCAGGGAGGCTGGCAGACAGGCCCTTGGGCAGGGTCTTTAGGTTGCTGACCTCCTCTGTTTTAGTTGGCACTGGGGTGACAGCACGGGGAGAGCCAGGCGCCGACTCTAAAGGGTGGAAAGGGGAGATCCTCATCCCTCCAGCCCTCCTCCTGATGGCCAGAGGACACGGGCAACAGGGAGGCATCCACATGCCAGCAGGGTACCTACCTGTCTCCTTCTGATAGTGCTGGCGGGGGACAAACTCTGGGCAGTTGAGAAGCTGGGAGAAATCAGTCTGGGAATAATCCACTATTGGGGGACCAGGAAGAGGCCATTTCTCTGGCTCCTCCCTCCGGCGGACTTTTTCATCAACGATCTCCACCACCTTGCTGTCCTTTAGGGCCTGCAGGGGAGAAAGAGGGAGAAGATGCAGAGGAAAGACATGGACAGACTGAGATCCTGGAAGCTGGTGGATGACTGAGCCCCATGAGCTCAGGGATAAGTTTAGTGCTGGCAGGAGTATAAGAAAACTGGTACCATCTTCCACGACCAGCGGACGAGTGAGATGTTCAAACTTGTAGGAGGGTACCAACATGAAAAACACACCTGCCCTTTGACCCTGCCATTGTACTTCCAGGAATCAGCCCCAGAGAAATACTTGCACAAACAGGTGACAACATGTATAAGATCTGGATACAAGGCTGTTCACAGCAACACTGTCTGTAAAAGGAAAAAACTGGAAACTACCTATGCTTGCCACCACATAAGCAATTTAAACCAATTATGGCACATCCATTCAATGGAACACCATTCAGGCTTAAAAATCAGCTTCAAATGTGCTGAGGTGGTAAGAGTCACAAAAAAGCAGGTGTAAGTCAGTGAGTTTAAGATCCCATTGGGGGACTTCCCTGGCGGTCCAGTGGTTAAGACTTTGCCTTCCAGGGACTTCCCTGGTGGCGCTGTGGTAAGACTCCACGCTCCCAATGCAGGGGGCCCAGGTTCAATCCCTCGTCGGGGAACTAGATCCCACATGCATGTCGCAACTTAAAGAGTTCACATGCCGCAACCAAGGAGCCCGTCTGCCTCAACTAAGGAGCCTGCCTGCCGCAACTAAGACCCAGCGCCACCAAATAAATTAATTAAGTAAGTAAAATGAAAAAAAGACTTCGCCTTCCAATGTAGGGGGTGAGGGTTCGATCCCTGGTGGGGGAGCTAAGATCCCACATGCCTTGAGAACAAAAAACCAAAACATAAAACAGAAGCAGTACTGTAACAAATTCAATAAAGACTGGAGAGAAAAAAAAAAAAAAAAAGATCCCATGGTGTTTGAATTTTTAAGTAAAAACATACTAATGCACACAAATTTTTCTAGGATTCACAAGTAAAGTGCTACAGGTGTTTATCTCTGGGAAAAAGGGTGAAAAATGGAGGGGGGAGAAGAGTTTTCTTCTAAAAATCTTTTAGGGGCTTCCCTGGTGGTGCAGTGGTTAAGAATCTGCCTGCCAATGCAGAGGACACAGGTTCGAGCCCTGGTTCGGGAAGATCCCACATGCCGCGGAGCAGCTAAGCCCGTGCGCCACAACGACTCAGCCTGCGCTCTAGAGCCCGCGAGCCACTACTGAAGCCTGTGCGCCTGGAGCCCATGCTCTACAACAGGAGAAGCCACCGCAACGAGAAGCCCGTGCACCGCAACTAAGAGTAGCCCCCGCTCACCGCGACTAGAGAAAGCCGTGACAGCAACAAAGACCCAATGCAGCCAAAAATAAATAAATTTATTTTTAAAAAAATTAAAATTAAAAAAAAAATAAATATCTTTTAAATGGAAGAGGAAAACATTTCAACATGTGACAACATACTCTGTTGGTGAGGCTGGGGAAGAGGCACTCTCATATACTGCTGGTGAGAATGCAAAAGGCACACCCACTAGAAAGGGAATCAGGTAACAGCTAGCAAAATTACATATGCATTTGCCTTTCAGTTCAACCATCCCACTTCTAGAAATCTACACCAAAGACACTGGCTAAAACATGAAAAGATTATATATATATATATATATACACCTGTAAATAAGAAGGAGTAGTACCTTTCTTCTACTACTACTACTACTACACAGTCAGCTCCCAGATATATTAAGTGAAAGCAAAAAAAGCGTGAAGAAATACATGTGCTATATGTTACCGTTCATCTAATAACGGGGAAGTATATAATACACACAGAGGCATTACTTCATTTTTTTAATGGAAAGATTCAAAAAAGGTTGCTTATAGTAAAAGAAAGGGAAAAAGGTGTAAGTAAGAAAATTTTAAGTTGGGCTCCTATGAACATACCATCTGACTTTAGAACCACATAAATGTTTTCTATAAATGTAAAACAAATAAGAAATTAGGGGTAAGAAAGCAAAGCGAAACTAATGAAATTAATATATATTAAGTTAAAGAAACAACCACACAAAAATTATTTCAAGTTGAAAATAGTCACTGACTGTATAAATAGGAAAAAAAACTTTTTAGGAGTAGGAGAGGTACTATAAGTATAATGTACATAAACTGTAGAGTAAAACAAATGAATAGTTATGTTGATGTTGTTAGGAATTAGGATTTTTGGCATGGGAGAAAGTAGTAGTTACAAATAAGATACTTGGGGTTATGTACAGACCCTATAGAAATTTTAATAGAAAATATCAGTATAACCTCATGATGTATTTTATTAAAACAAACAAACAAAAACCTCTAGAAACAACGACCAATCAAGTAGCAATGAACACCGCTACAACTCAAACTGTGGTATCTAAATACCAAAAATACCACTTCCCCAAAATAGAGGACCTAGAGTTCCTTAAAAAAAAACAGCCAATTTCAGATCTGGGACAGGAAATGTACAAGATGAACGAGGGTCCCACTGGCCAAAGATGCAACAATTTGATTCAGCATAATAACTACAATAAGTTGAAATAAACAAAATGTTTGAATCTACAAGTTTGTAATGATATTAAATGATACTAATACAAGAAAAACAAACTCGAAACTCACTGTTCACCTTTGAAGGTTATTAGGGATCAGCTCGTAATTCTGAAAACTGGTTAACAAAGGAAAAGATCAAGCACTTATCTGCCCTTCCTGTACAAAGTACCTACTTCTTGGTAACCAAATACTTGATAATGCAAAGTACCTCCTTAAAGAGGTATTCCAGCTAACAAATAAAGACAGATTGATAGAATATAAACATTTTGTAGTCCCTAATGAAGTAACAGGCAGTGATTTGCAGCTTATATGGCAAAAAAGAGAACCAAGTGAACCATTAAGTGCCATCTGAGAGAATACATCACTATCTATAAAGTATTCTTGACGAGGAGGGGGGAAAAAAAAAAAACAACCAAAACCTGAATCTCATCAGGCCACTCAATAACCAATTTACAAAAAAGTTTCGAGTACAGAAGAACATGTGAAATGATATCACTCTGTCCTATGGAAAATTCTACAAGATATACAATCTAGCATATTCAAAAAATAAACTGCAAGGAAAAAGAGAGGGAGAGGAGGAGACTTAATAAGACAATATATTGATTGGTCTTATCTGGATCCTGATTCTCATAAACTACCAAAACAAAACATTTTTGACAAGTGGGGTGAATTTGCAACTGACCAGATATTTGGTGATATTAAAGAACTGTTAATATTTTTACATGCAATAATGATATACTGATTTTTTTTTTTTAAACAGGCCTTTATCTTTTAGAGACAGATACTGAAACATGGATGAAATGTCAGATTACCGGAGATTTCCTTCAAAGTAATTTGGGAAAGGAAACATGAGGAGACAGATGGAATAAGACTGGTCATGAGCTGATAGATGCTGAGGCTGGGTGATGGGCTCATTATACCATTGTGTCTACTTTTGTAAATTTTCCATAATAAAGGGATGGGTGGGGGGAGAAGAAAGAGAGAGAGAGAGAGAGAGAGAGAGAGAGAGAGAAGGGGAAGGGGGAGGGACAGAGAGGCTGGCCGAGCCTTAGAATCTTAGCATAAGTAATGAGATGGGGACTCTTCCAGGGTTTTCTGCCTTGGCCCAAATTCCAGCTCCTTAAGTAAGGATGTTTCTTTCCTCTGCACCCCAGCCCCAGGGAGGGAGACATACCGCAAAAATGAGTGAAATGTCAGTGGTAAGGGCCTGTACTCGGTGGAAGGACGCAATAAGTGTGATGGGAAGGAAACCGTCAGCATCCATTTTCCGTCGCAGGAAGAAGTCTCGCTCTAAATTGTCCACGCTGAAGTAGTATTCACTGGGTGGAGGGGAGAAGAAGTGTGATTGCTTCATCATTTGTGAACATGCCTTCCTTGTTCTGTACACTCCAGGAAGCTCACACAGCCTCTGACCAACCCCGTCCCTACTGTACTTACAGTCCTAAAGGCTGAAAAGAGATGATGTTACCCTTTCATGGCTCCCTAACCTTGGGTCAAACTGCTCTCTGCCCTTCAGCCTCTTTGTATGCCTGACAAGCTCCTCATCCTCCTGTAAAACCCAGTCCCAATACTGTTGGTCACTTTCTCTTCTGCTCCTAAGCCTCTTATCACACTCTTCTGCAATGATCTGTTTCCTTGTATGGCTCCCCCACTGGACTGAGAAACAACATATTAGAGAGGCTAGGAGCTAAGGTTTTGCAAATCAGACAGAAATGGACTCAAATCTGTGCCTTGTCACTTACCAGTTAGGCAAGTTACTGGGCCTGTATGCTCATCAATAAAAAGGGGATAAAACGCAGCTCATACAAATTAAGTAGACAACTACAGGACTAAATAAGAGAATGCTTATAAAGCACTGAGCACTGAGCCTCACCAATATGCTAGCATTCTGACAAGGCTGCCGTTACAGATAAAGGGATAAAGCGGAGTAGAATCTAGACATTTTCTCTCCTTTTAAAAAAATTAACTAATTAATTTTTTAAATAGTAGTATAGTTCTCTCAAGTTACCTTTCTCAGCTCCAGCCAGAGGCAGCAACTGCTGCTAGCACCAGAAGGGCCTGCACAGCCCTACTCTACCAGGCTACCATCCTCGGGCAGCCCCCAATCCTACCCATGTCTCCAGGAGGAAGGCGCCTGTCCACTTACATCTGGCGCTTGATGTAGTCTTTAAGCAGCTCCTGGTCCACGCTGTAAAGCTCAGTACTGCTGACATTGTCAAAGTAGTAGGTGATGTTGTTCATGTACTTGGGGGTGCGCGGCCCCTCTGCACCATCAAACTTTCGGTAGCCAAACTGGTAGTCAAAATGGGCTAAGGGGGAAACGGGCGTCATGAGGGAGAGGAGATCCCTGCCCGCCCCCCACCGCACTCCCTCGGACATCCCGGAGCCCAAAGGGGCCTCACGTACTTCGAGTGCCACCCCGGCCGCGTCCCCGGCCGCGACCACGCCCCCGTCCACGGCCACGGAAGGAAGCCCGCGCCCCACCAGCCCCATCACTCTTCACACTCGATGTCTCATCCTGGTCGTGCCAGGCAGGCTCCGATTTGGTCTCTGCTTGCCAGGCTGGGGTGGGGGGGGCCACGGGCACGGGCACGTAGGTGGCAGGCTCAGACCCTATGGGGAGAGAGGGCACCGGGTCAGGCCTGAGGAGGAGCCCCATGCCCAGGCCCTCCATGGTGGGAGGCGCATACCTTTGATCTCCCCGCGGTTGGCAGGTGTGTGTCGTGGCTCCGGCGGGCGAGTAGGGCGAGAGGCCAGTTTCTCTCTGGGCACTTCAGGCTTCATGTCTATTTGCAACGGAACCCACTTGTGTTTGTTCCCTGGAGGACAGCATGGGTACAAGAAAGGCTTGAAGGAGAGGTCCCTCCTGGCCATCCCTACCCCCAACACTTCTGTCCCTTTCTGGGGTTTCAGGCCTGAATCACCATCTGGTGACTTTGGGCAAACTCCTTTCCCTCACTGGACCTCATTTTCATCTCTAAAATAAGAAGGTGGTGGACTTCACTGTGATGGACACTCTTGGTTGACTCCCAATATCAATTTCTCCACCGTCAAGAGAACCCCCTCTGGAACCAGACACATGGCAGCCCAGAATCAAGACTGCACCTTCAGCCTCCCTTAGACACGTGCCAAAATTCTGCCCAGGGGAGCTGAGTGGAAGCAGTCAATTCCAGGGTGAGTCCCTAAAAGGCAGGGAGCTACTCCCCCCTTTCCCCATCCTGCTAGGTGGAGTGAGTCACCTGGAATGAGAAGAGCCAACACACAGCAAGACAAAGGAATCAAAGAGCTGCACCTGGCCTACTTCCACCCAGCTCTCAGGTGAGAGAAATAACCTTCCATCCTGGTTAAACCACTGTTCCTTTGGATATGTATGAGAGCAGCCAAACCTGTACTCTAGCCATTTCAGCCAGAGCAATGGGAACTCCTGTCTTTAAATGATATCTAACACGGGACAGCAATACATCAAGACACACAAAGAACACTCTGAGGCAGAGACCCCCGCCCCCGTCTTCTGCACTGCTAGAGCCCCAGGGCTGAGGACAGGGCTTACCAAATGCTTGTTAAAGAAAAGGAACTGATGGACAGATAGTTGGAGTGAAGCTTGCTGACCCAGTGGCCTACACCCATCAGCCTCCCAAGGACTTCTTGCGGGGGGCTCCTGAGATTGCTCCAGCAGCCCTGGCGTTCTGACATTTCCTGGTTCTGCCCTACCACCTTCTCCCGAGTCCTGCTCCAGGTCACTCACCTTTCTTCTTCTGCCCGCCTCGCTGGTAGTCCTCGTCCCCATTCTTCTCCTCCCCCGATTCATCTGATTTGGTTTTCGGGCTCTCCTTACTATCACTCCCCTCTCCTTTCTCCTGTTCCTTCATGTCCTTTTTGGGTGGCAGCTTGCGGGCAGGCTGAGACTTGTGGGACTGTGGCTGCAGCGGGAAGCAGAGGAACAGGGAGGTGATGTGAGTCTGAGAGCCTCTTGGGATGGGAAAGAAGGGAGCTCCCCGTCACTGGAAGGACGGGGTTGAGGAGCTGGAGCATGTGACGGCAGGTTGGGCTGGATGTATTCTAAGGTCCTACTTTCATGCCTGAGATGCTTTTGCTGGGAAGAGTAGTCAAACAGGCAGGAGGTAGAGGACAACCTGTCTCTCCAGCTTCCTTAAGTCTAAATGACAGAGACAACCCCCAGGGCCGGGGCTGCAGCCTGCAACAAACAATTGTTTTACTCCCTACAACAGGACCACATAGTTCAGGTCACCTGTGGGACAGAGGAGATGCTGGCCCCTGGTCTGTCCACACCAACCCTGTCTGTGAACTGAAGGCCAGTGGCCAGAGCCGGTGAGGGACCTAGCTGTCAGCCCAGAATGAAAGTGCTGGGAAGGAGAGGACTGACCAGGAGTCCATCTTCTGCTAGGGCTCAGGGAAGTTATATAAGCTTTCCCATGACCTGTGGTCTGGAGGCGGGTACCTGGCCTAATGACCACTGACAGGCAATCCAAGTGCAGCGATGGAGAACACAGGCTTTGGAACAATACAACACACCTGACTTCCAATCCCCACTTGGCCATCAAGGGCCAATAATTAACCTTCCCCAGCCTCAGTGGCCTCATCTGTAAAATGGGAATTACTGAAGGACCTATCTAGGAGTCACTGAGGGTTAGATGAAATGGTGAAAAAACAGCACTTGGCAGTCCCTGACACACAGCTAGGGTGCAAAGAATGATTCTTAGCTATTTCAATGTTGCCCATATTGTACCAACCACGCCTCTTAAAAAAACAGAAAGGTAACACCTGAGGCTCTGAAAGCTTGAGGCCAAATGTGAACAGGTAGACAGAATTCAAACCTGCCCATCCCTCCCCACAGACTCACCTGCACACTCTTGTGGGCTATCTCTCCAGGTGTTGGCCAGTTGATTGCATCTCCAAAGTCACCAACCTGCAAGGCATATTCTATGAGGGCTCCAGGGTAACCCTGCCTCCACCATTCAGGCCCTCATCCAAAATACAGCTCCACCGAGAGATCAGAGGCCAAAATCAGTTTGTCCACGAGGACCATCCACAATGTAGAGACCCAGAAAAAGTGCCCCTGCTATTCAGAGAGAACCCAGAAGTACCTTGCAGCCCAGAAGCACTCACTACAACAGAAAACAGGCTACCACCTCCAGGAAGTCCCTGCTTGGGTTGGCAACTCCTATTTCTTACCTTGCTACCTTTGCGCTGTTTAGGAACTGCTGCCCTCACCACCTTGGCCGGAGCAGCATGTTCTGTGGGAACAAGAAGGGAGAGATAGTTATGCAGAGCCCATGGGAGGGGCCCACGGCCAGCTCCTCAACCTCATCACTACCCAACTCCACCAAGCAACCTGCAGCTTCCCAAAGGAGGAAGACGTGGTGGGGATGGGAAGGACACATGCTCAAACATCTCTTTCTGAAGAAATCATGGGAAGTGCGACCATGGAAGGAGCAAGCAGCCGAAACCCCAAGAACTCAACTCGGAGGACTCTCACAGCTCTATACCCTCTTGTGAAAAAGGGAACTGAGTCCATGCCAGGGTTTGCTCTGTAATTCAGGGCTCCTGAATTGCCCCAGATTCCATAAAGGGATCTGAAAGACCCCCTCTGGCTCTAACATTCTAGAAGTCTGTGTGTGAGCAGACTTAGGAAGGCAAGATACAAATCCTAAGTGGGCAATCCAAGGACCTCTTCTAAGCCCCACATGTCAGGGCCAGCCCTGTCCTCAGTGACCTGTGGTCAACAGAAGACTGAGCCATTCAGAGAAGATGTGCCTGCCTTCCAAGTTCCTAAAGAAAAAGTGAGACCCCCATTTGACTCAATGGTTCCACCTTTAGGGATTTATCCTAATGATACAAATTAGACAAGTGTTTAGGGTTATGTGCAAAGATGTTGAAAGGGCTATTCATAATTTCAAAAAAACTGAAAACAATACATGTCCAATAGCAGGGAACTGGCTAAATAAAAGTTCAACAACTTTTAGAATGGTCATAAAGATAATGATCTCTACTGATATGAAAAGATAAACACAATAAATGAGAAAAGTTATAACCCTATTTTTGTAAAGTAAGTAAAAACCGTATACGTACACATACACACAGTAGAAACTCTAGAAGGAGACATAACCGAGTATTACCAGGAGTTAAGTAGTATGTTCACAGTGATTTTGTTTGGGGTTCTCCAGTAGTTTCAACAAGGGCAGGCGGGGATTTTTGTGTTTTATGTTTTAGTTTTCTTTGGCTGTACTGCATGGCCTGCAGGACCTCCGTTCCCCAGCCAGGGATCAAACCCACGCCGCCTCTAGTGGAAGGGCGGAGTTTTAACCACTGCGCTGCCAGAGAAGTCCAGGGGCTTTTTAAAAAGAAAAAAAAATTCTTTTAAGGCAGTGGCTCTAATAGGTCTGATCCTTCCTACACCTACGCTTATTTTTCCAACTTGGTTCTGAAGACCAAGAGTTTCTGAACCCTTCCTCCCCCAGAGATCCACGGGAAAAGATACATACCCTGGGGCTCTGCTCACCCACTGCTCACCCGTCACTTTGCCTCCATTGTTGGCCAGCCATGCCAGGGGTCAGGAGCTGCCCCCAGTCCCTGAGCAGAGAAATTTGTCCGGCTGGTCTCAAAAGGAATGTTCTACGCCTTGATCAGACGCGTGTTCCCTTAACGCGTAGAGAGAGTCCTTGCCTGACTCCTAACTGTGAGGCCACTGCATTCTTGGCTTCCACCCCATACCGGAGCCACTGCCCCCTCAAGACACCCCACGTGCCACAGGAGAGCTGGGGCTCTGTAACCCAACCCACAGCATCCCCCATTCCCAGTGCTGGGCAGTGGAGAACCAGAAAACCCCTCTCAGTCCCAAGAGGATGAAGCCCTGAGGCCCAGGGAACTACTTAGTCCACACTGATTTTCTTGCTAATTCTGGTTTGGCCCAGAGAAGGCTAATACCACCTAGTTCCCTGACTAGGACCAGCAGGGGCAGCCACGAGAAGATGACCTCCCTCGGCTACACACGAGCTGTGGCAGCAGTCACTTCTCCAGGGACCCAGCCTCCACACTCCAACAGCACCGCCTGCATGCTACCAGTACAACAGCACGCCAAAAGGCCTGCAACGTCAACTTCATCAACACAAAGTTGGAAAGGGGGGTCAGTCAGAGGGCAAGGTGTTCCTGAAAACTACTGGAAAAGGTTTAAGGCAAAGTTTTTCAGGTCACTGTCTATTTCCTCTAATAAAAACTCCTTCAAAATTGGGAGGAATCAGATCCTGTAATCACCCTGCCTGACATTCTGTTCACCAAGATCACAAAGGGACATGGTAAAGTACTAAAACTTCAGTCTCCAATTAATGGGAGTGCCCTACTGCCACCGAAAGAGCCCACTGATTCCCTACTCCCCCACAATCCCAAGCTGACCAGGGGAACGTGACAACACAGGGGTTAGGGGCACCCACCCCCGACATAGTCGAAAAATCCAATCGCACATCATGTGGGGCTGCTTTTACTATTGAAAAAAAACACATATAAGTGGACCCACACAGTTCAAACCTGTGTTGTTCAAAGGTCAACTATATTTTCTATATTGCTTGTTCCAGAAAGATCCTAAAGCTGCTGATCTTTTGGAAAAAAAGCTACCTAGAAGGGCCAGATCTAGGAGGTCTAAGAAGCGGGAAACTAGGGGAGGTTTAGGGGGAGAAGGCACGTGGGTGAGTCAACCTCATCAGGTTGTGGTAAAAAGAACTGGTAAGAGGAAAGGAAAAGCTGGAAATGAAACAGGGATGAGTGCAGGTGAAGTGAGATGGGGCCGGGTAAGATGGGAGAAGGCCTGCAGGATGGGGCTGGCCAAAGGGAACTACTAGGTTTCAGGCCTTAGTGCCAGGAGAAGAGGCGAAGGCCAAATATTTATTGTGAGGCTGGCATCATCTCCTAGAGATGAGCAAAGTATCTAAAAAGACAGAATTTACCCTGATCGCAAAGAACTTCTACCTTGGGGAACAAGGTAATTTGTAGGGGCTTAGGGGCTGCATTACTGGAGTTCATATCCACCTGCTGCCATATACCTGGCCATTAGGTCGACCTCCTTGGAGGAGTCCAACCAGATCCTAGGCCAAGTGCCCTGGCTCTGCACTCTCACTGCGTTGTGTTAGGTGCCTGGTTACTTATCTACCATTCAGCCCACCCCAGCCCTTAAGAGCAGGTACCAGGGTGCTTTCATAGCAGTGATCCCAGAGTCTAGCTCAGGGCCTGGCAACACGGCTGACGTTTGTTTAATGAACGGAGAGTTCACACACCCATCTCCTCTAGGATTTCACACTAGAGAAGGAAAGAAGCTTTGCTTTCCAGTTGCTAGTTCCTGAGTCTGTGGCCTCAACCCTCAGCCGGAGCCTTCCCCCCGGCAGAGAAACAAGTATCCTAGGCACTGCTGGATCCCAGGGGAACCCACGCCCCAGCCCTGCCTTGACTCCAGAGGCAACTGATCACCTGAAATCAGTCTTGGGTCCTAGTCCAGACTCCAATACTCACCAGTTGTATAACCTTGGAGACACTACCTACCACCCTTCCTGGGGCCTCCCTCACCTTCCTCAACTGAACAAAGGGAATTCACATCTAGAGGTAGAGGGAAGAAAAGGTAAGATCTCAACCGATGAGACTTCTCATGAAAGCAGAAGAGATGCTAGCAACAAGCCGTGGTCATAATATTAACGGATCACTTACTAGATGCCACACACTGTTAATATTAACACTGTTAGTATTAATATTAACGGATCACTTACTAGATGCCACGCACTGTTCTAATGCTGAGTTAGTTTCTCTAATTGGTCTCATTTTACAAATGAGAAAACCCAGGTACATGGTGGAAAGGTTATTTACCAAGATCACAGCCAGCAAGGAACAGAACAGGATTTGAAGCTAAGCAATCGGACTCTAAATCCTGTGCTCTCAGCCACTTGGAGGACGGTCCAAATTACCTCCTCGTCGTGGCCAGTAGGGCAGGCCCTCAATGGCTGGGCTGCAGGGTATCATTCTACACACTGGAGAAAACCAAGGCCCACTGCAGGGAGACCTAAGGTCACAGAGCAAGGCAAGCGACACTCCCAGGATTGGACACTGGCAACCTGACAGGCCCCTCTCCTGCACCCAGAGAGAGACAAGGGAAATTGCCACCAAGCAGGCCCGGAAGAAGCCCCACATGTGGCACCCCCCAGTCCCGTGAGGAAAGAGGCATTGCTTCCAGGCCCGCTTCCCAGTCCCTCCACTTCAGCATCTGCCCCAGTGAGGATGGGGGTCGGGGGCGGGGGTAAGCCCCCAGCTGACATGGATTCTGCCCCCACCACTGCCTGAGCTACAGCCCAGGACCCTCACTGTGGAAGGCAGAGACACCATTTAAGGGCAGGGAGAGAGGCCAGTAGGAGTCTAGATTACATCACCCACCTGTGCCCGTCCCTCCCAGGACAGCCTGGGGACAGAGTCAGAAAAGCCTGATGTATTTTCAGCTGTCATCCAGCCTGGGGGTGTGGTGGAGTCACAGAGGAGGAGCTTGGGGACCCTGGTCTTTTCATCCCATCCTCACTGATCCCAACGCCACCCCCACCCCCGGCAGGAACACTCTTTTACAGAATAAAAAAAAAAAAAAAATGCTGTGTTAACCATCTTCACCTTCTTCACTGATTCCTACCGCTGCCACCACCTCTCAGAAGCCTCTCTCTATCCAGCCTTCCCACCCCAAGTTCCCCCAGACCTGCAGATGAAACACGGGAGGGGGCTGAAGGGTGCCCTTATGGAAAGGAGTGGACAGAGAGAAGAAACCTTCGGAAGGTCCGATCATCTTGAGGCTCTGCTCAAAGGAAGCTTCTGAAGAGTCTGCGCCCCTTGGCCTGGGAGGAGGGGCAGGGGCGGCGGGCTCTGGTCACATGATACCACCTGGCCCAGCCCAGCTCAGGCTCGGGCCCCAGTCAACTATCTATAGCCTGCAGTGACTCTCCCTGCCCAGACACGGACTCTGCTGTCCTGGGGTGGCTGTGGTCACTCCCACTACTGGTACTAGTCCCTGAAGTCCCACCCCAAAGCTAATTAACTAATCATCATCACAGCTGAAATATATCAGCAGGCAGTGAAGCCTCTGGCCTCCGAGCACCAGCTCCCTAACCCAGCCTTTCTGAAGAGCACATCTGGTTCTAGTTAGAATGGTAATCGTAATAACCACCTTTTACTGGGTACTAAGTGCCAAGAACTGGTTTAACTTGCTATGTGTAATTTCACATAATTGTTTCAGAAAGACATTCCAGTTGTTCGGAAAATGAAACTGACGGAAGAGACTTGCCCAGGGTCACACAGTATGTATTCTGTGTGACACACAGATCTCAGCATAAATTCTTCTCAAGTCCTCCCCTAATTGCCCAACTAGCAACTCTGGATCAAGTTCTAATTCAGTCTATCATGTGGGATCTTCAGAGTACTCATTAGCCCCCGAAATGGTTGCATTTTTGTGCATCTCAACCCCACTAGACTCATCAATTGCTGAGTCCATACACTATCCACGCAAAATGCCAAAGTTCTTCTTCACATGCAGTAGCTCATTTATTTTTCACAACCACGCTAGGAGCTACGAGGCAGGTAAGATGATGAAGACTCCCAGTTTAAAGATGAGGAAATTGAGGCTCAGAGAGCCCACCTGCCTAGTAGGTAGCAGAGATGGATTGAAACCCAGGTACAGCCTGACTCCACCTTGGGCTTCACCAGCCGGCAACGTGCTGGATGTGTGGACGACGACTGGGAGCTCCACGAGGGGAGGGATCTTTCCTGCGTTTCTCACTGGCCGCTGGAACCCAGGACTGCAGCCTGTACATGGCTGACCCACAGTAAATATTTGCTGAAATAAGAAATTTACTTCGGGATGGGTGCTTCTTGAAGGACTTTCCAGAGCGTTCTTTTCTGGGAAAAGAGGTTAATTACCCCTTTGCATTATGTCTGAACAGCACAGCTCTGCAGTCTGGCAACTGCAACCCCTTTGGAGTCTAGACCTATGCCCTGTTCTCCTTCAAGTTGTAATCAGCGTGCTTCAACCCAAACACCAGACATCGGCTGTGGAAAACAGAACAGAGAGCGTGTGCAGCAAACAAAACAGCACAGGAACTCCCCAGAGGTCCCAGACTTAAGCCGCCAGGCCCCGGGCTACACCATGAATCACAAGGCTGGCTGGCTGGCTGGGATGGCAAGCTGGGAAGCACAGACACCAGCTAAGAGGGCAGCACCCACTCAAGCGCAGTCGCAATGCCACCCATGAACACAAGCTTATGTTGCCAGAGCTTCCGAGTTTTCAAGAAAGGTAGAAAAATAAGTTTGACATGGAAGGGACATTTTCTGCTTTCTAAATACTGTTAATGAATTCACGTTAAAAAACAAAACCCTTCTTCAAGCCATATCCAGCTTGTGGGCTCCTGCACGCTCTCCTAAGCCCTGCCGGAGGAGCAGGCTCATCACCCAGCAGCTGGGCCCTGGATTTCAGAGCCAGTCCTCGGGCAGGCTGCAATGCTCTGTTGCCCCACTGACTCCACTGTCCTTCTGTGGGAGGCTGCTGACATCAAAGCTGGTTTTCCCTTGTCCCTGTGGTCACCCACCACACCTGAGGTAATGCAAACTCATTTTTACTGTCCTAAGTCTAAGGCATTCTCTGCTGCATGAGGCTTCTGAATCTCCAAGAAATTACTTTGGATTATCCCTGTTATTGGAGTGAAGAGGCTGGAAGGGACCTGAGAACTCATGCCATTGTACAGATAGGAAAACTGAGGCCCAGGAGGGACCAGGCTGTGCCCAAAGTGACCAGTGAATTGTTGTGGAGCTGACACTGAACACCCAGTTTCTGCCTAGTGATCCAGAGCTTTTCCCACAGGTCAGGAAGCCAATTTTCTCACTCAACGAAATATGCCTTGTGCACAACTACACGCACTCACAGGCTGGAGGGCAGGGCCTCAGGGACCCAAGCATTCCAGGTACCACTCCCCACAACCACTGATGGTGCCTATAACAGAGTCCCAGAAAGTCCCCGTTTTTAAGAACGGCTTCTCACATGGAGCTGGGATACATAACAGAAAAGGAGGGGTGCTCAGGTTGAAGTGGATCTGGGAGCGGGGCCCCACTTCCACCAGCGACTTAACTTCTTCGCACTTCTCCAGGGAAGGCTTTTGGCTGCATCTGGAAGACGTGGGGCAGGCAGGCTCTAGAGGTCCTAACCAGCCATCTATCCAGTGTGACAGGTTGGGCACCCTCACTAACCCTTAGTTTCCTGCTCTCTCCAATGACCGGGTCCTAACAGCTCCAGCCCTGCAGGCTGGGGACACTCAGTAACAGGGAAAACTCCAGCAGAAATGGGAGAGACTTGCCAAGTGTCCCAGAAGCACATGGGGAATTGGAGTTCTTGGGTAAAGACTAGTTCCCCCAATCCAGTTCAGCCAGATTGGCCTTGCTCCCCAAAAGCCGCTGATTTGTCCCTGCTGCTGAGTTTGGGCAAGGCTTGGAGGTCCCTTCAGTGCTACTTATTATACCCCAGCTGGGTAAGAGAAGAGCCCTGGGACGCCATGGATATGGAGACAAGCTGCCCCACCAGGAGACTCCCCGCCCTTGCTCACTGGTGCCCTATTTCACTCCCTCCCCCTTCAGCAAATGTAGAGGGGATGTGACCCCTACACTACCCACCCCCCTCCCCGCCCCACCCCACCCCAATTAGGCTGTTGGGCTAAGAGGCAGGACAGAGCAGCTGTTAACAGCATAGACTCTGGAGTCCACATGAGAATGCTCTAACAACCAGCTGCCGTCAAATAAGTAACTCATAAGGCCAGGGGAGACGGTCTTATCTGACCAACTCCTCATGCAGCTTGTAACTCGATAGGCATTAACAGGGCCACAGAGGAATGAAAGCCAAGCAAGCAGGTTCACCAGGAGGCAGAAAGGCACCCTGCATGGAAGATCCTAGAGTAAGACTTAACCTCTCATTTTCTGAAACTATGATAGGGGTTCGTGGCGGCTGCTAGCTAACAGGGTTGTTCAACAGCTTAAATGTGGGCAGAGTTAAACAGAAAAGTACCATAAATGCATTACAGTTATTTTTTTAAATCTCTTTGAATCAATTCTTGAATCTGTCTGGTGCTTCAAAAAAATTTTTAAGGATTACAGTTGCCAGATTTAGCGAATTTCAGATAAACAACACTAATTTTTTAGATTATGTCCCACATAGTATTTGGGACACCTTATACTAAAAAAATTATTTGCTACTTATCTGAAAATCAAATTTAACTGGGCATGGTGTATTTTTAATTGCTCAATCTGGCCACAGTAGGAAGGAAGGACCATTGCCCCATGTTCCATGACAGTGAGTCAGTGTCCAGAACATGGGGCTAGTAGCCGGGAGACTGATGCCAGTCCTGGTGCCGGCACTACAGCCCCTGCTATTGGAGCTTGGAAGAATTCCCCTCTGGGTGCCTTCAGTTTCTCTACTCAGAGGTCTGTTCTTGGGGTGTGGGGATCTTGTCATCTTTAGTTCTAACGCCCTTTAATTCTACCCTCACACTCACTGATCACCCTAACCACAACCTTAGATGAAACCAGCTTTCCAGGGGTACAAGCTACCTCTGAAACTACTGCTACAAAGGACTTGGACTCTAAGATTTCAGGATGCAAAAAATGTATCTATCTTCTGAGAAGCTTGTCAAAATGCAGATTCCTGGGTCCCACCCTCCAGAGATTCTTGCTCAGGAATGGTGGAGCCAGGAATCTGCTTAGTAATTCTAAGGGAGGTTTTCTCTGGACACACTTGCAGTTATCTTGATAGACCAAATGAGTTTCACCTGCTAATTTTGATAGGGGTTACTCAGAACCACAACACCACATTTAGTATTTTTAAAATTTTTTATGGAAGCATAGTTGATTTACAATATTGTGTTAGTTTTAGGTTATAGCAAAGTGATTCAGTTATATATATATATGTTTCAGATTATTTTTCATTATAGGTTATTACAAGAAATTGAATAGAGTGCCCTGTGCTATACTATACAGGAAATCTTTGTTGCTTATCTATTTTATGTATAGTATTGTGCACCTGTTGATTTTATGCTCCTTCTTCATCCCTCCCCTTCCCCCAAGTTTGTTTTCTATATCTGTGAGTCTGTTTCTGTTTTGTAAATAAGTTCATTTGTATTATTTTTTAGATTCCACACATATAAGTGATATCATATAATATTTGTCTTTCTCTGTCTGACTTATGTCACTTTAGTATGATAATCTCTAGGTCCATCCATGTTGCTGCAAAATGCAGTATTTCTTCTTTTTTTAATGGCTGAGTAATATTCCATTGTATATATATCCCACATCTTCTTTATCCATTCATCTGTGGATGGACACTTAGGCTGTTTCCATGTCTTGGCTGTTGTAAATGGTGCTGCTGTGAACATTGGGGTGCATGTATCTTTTCGAATTAGAGTTTTGTCTATATACCCAGGAGTGGGATTGCTGGATCATATGGTAGCTCTGTCTTTAGTTTTTTAAGGAACCTCCATACTGTTTTCCTGTAGTGGCTACTACACCAGTTTACATTCCCACCAACAGTGTAGGAGGGTTCCTTTTTCTCCATACCCTCTCTAGCATTTATTTGTAGACTTTCTGATGACGGTCATTCTAACCTGTGTGAGGTGATACCTCACTGTGGTTATGATTTGCATTTCTCTAATAATAAGTGATTTTGAGCATCTTTTCATGTGCTTATTGGCCATCTGTATGTCTTCTTTGGAGAAATGCCTATTTAGGTCTTGTGCCCATTTTTTTGATTGGGTTGTTTCTTTTTTGATATTGAGCTGTATGAGCTGTTTGTATATTTTAGAAATTAACCCCTTGTCAGTTGCATTGTTTGCAAATATTTTCTCCCATTCCATAGGTTGTCTTTTCATTTTATGATTTCTTCTGCTGTGCAAAAGCTTTTAAGTTTGATTAGGTCCCATTTGTTTATTTTTGCTTTTATTTCTTTTGCCTTGGGAAACTGATCTACCCAATTAGTATTTTAAAATCAGGGCTGTGCTTTGTAAGAACTGGTAGTGGGTACATGGGTCCTCGTTTCAATGTTTCCCTTTTTATTTTACATTTTTGTATTAAATAATACTTTCTTGAAAAGAAAAATAAATTGCAGAACTATCCTGGGACTTCCCTGGTGGCGCAGTGGTTAGGAGTCCGCCTGCCAGTGCAGGGGACACGGGTTCGAGCCCTGGTCCGGGAAGATCCCACATGCCGCGGAGCAACCGAGCCCCTGCGCCACAACTACTGAGCCTGCGCTCTGGAGTCCGCGAGCCACAACTGCTGAGCCCACGTGCCACAACTACTGAAGCCCACTTGCCTAGGGCCCGTGCTATGCAACAAGAGAAGCCACCGTAATGAGAGGCCTGTGCACCGCAATGAAGAGTAGCCCCCGCTCGCCGCAACTAGAGAAAGCCCGCGTGCAGCAATGAAGACCCAACACAGCCATAAATAAATAAATAAGTAAATTTATAAAAAAAAAAAAAAAAAAAAGAACTATTCTGGTGGAAATGGAACCCAAGCCCCCTTCCCACTATACCTCCCACTCAGCTGGAGTCCCTGAGCAGAAGGCTGTATGAAAAGCCCTCACCTCAGGGCTGTGGAAACTGGGACCAGTAAGCTAGAAGACTGGCAACACCACTTCCACAATCTAAGGACACCAGAGGAGGTGTGGGTGGGGGACCTTGGTTAAATGCAGATTCCTGCCTTCTCCCAAGCTCCAGAAAGCAGTCTGCCAAGAGGGGCAGAGCATGAGCATCTGCATTTTTTAACAAGTTTCCTGTGCAACGCTGGTGCCAATTAATGTTTGAGAACTGAGCTGCCAATGAGTGAGACTGGTGGTAAGGGCCCCCCTGGTCTCCAAGCCCCAGTCCAGGGTCTCATATTTATGGACAGGAAGTGCAGACGGGAATTAACCGGCTCACAAGAGCAGGAAGGGAATGTGTTTTATTTTTTTTCTTTTTTTTTTTTTTGGGGGGGGGGAACGTGTTTTAATTACACACACAGACAGCAGCCTGAGGAGGGATGTATGGGGAACTCACCACCATCCAATCTCCAGCGTCAAGAGCAGAGATTGGTCAGGCCAAGAAGCCACAAGCAGAGTGTCTTGACAGACGTGAGCTCACAAAAAATCAGTCTGGGCTGAGCTTGAGGTTGAGTTTTACAGTGAGCTCCCGACTATGGCTGTGCCAGAAGAATGAAGGCTCTGAAGGGACCTGTCTGCCTCTTCCTTACAATCAAATAGCTTCCACTCTTCCCCTACACATCGCTGTTTGCACACCCAAGGCCCTGAGGTCTGGATCTGTTAAATAATAATGGCTACCACTTACTAAGCATTTACCTCAGGCCTCCTGCTGCAGGCCTTTTGTGCATTTTCTAATCCTCGCAAGGGCAGAGCTATCCCAGTTTTAGAGGAGACCCAGAGGCTAGGTGGCTAGCCAAAGGTCACACAGTGAGAAGGTAGCTGACTCCACGGACCTGAAAGTTCAGGCTACCCTAGGCCTCTCAGCACTGCAGGAGATGACACAAGGTTCTTGAGGTCCCAAAGGGCTCCAGCTCAAGCTGACCCTACAAGGGACTGAGGCCATCAGCACCAGAATCCACTTCTCTGAGCCTATTAGCTCACCTGCCAGGCGAGGATAATGCCACTCAGCACAGGGGACAGGAGCAAAGCACGGCCAGCAATCAAAGCACTATTTATTGCGAAGGCAACGCTCTAGGGTGGCCTGCAACCCAAAGGCCTGGGCTCTGGCTGCACCAAGCCCAGGAGAATTTTGCCTCCTCCAGCAGATCAGAACGGACAGAATGGAAGAAACTGCAGAGCCCCCATAGGACAAAGGACAGACAGGAGGGAGAAAGGGAGGTAGAAAAGCAGAGATTTTATGTAGGCTCTGCACCAGGGCATAGGGTAGAGCTGAAGAGAGCATAAACCAGCCATTCAGATAAATTACCTTTCCTTATCGTTGGTGACCAGGGCTAATCAGCTCATAAGGTCTACCTCAACCATCACTGCATCTAAATGTCACAATTTCAGTTTGAGGTAGGAAGGGTGGACATGGTTCTCCCCAGATGACACAATAAGACAGAACTGAGACACAGTGAGCTTCCTGGCTTGTCCCAATATCAACTTGTTTTTGAAGATGCCAGCCCTAGGCTCCTGCCGCTCTTATCATGAAACGTCACCACTGACATGAGGGATTTTGTGTGCCAGGCACTGGGGAAGTAATGGTAAACAAGACAGGCCCTATCCTCTGAGGGCTCAGTTTATATAAAGTCTTAATCTTAACTCCACCTGTAATTGGTTGATCTCAACTGCCTGGGATGCTGTACGGAGGATCCTCAGTAAACAGGCTCAGGAAAAGCCTGTGATCAATTAGCAATGTCTTTTGTGGGCATGAGCAGGGACAGCAGTCACAAACGTATTTATAATTCCAGTTTGGTAACAACTGAAAAATGCTCTTCATCTCAACAACCATTTAGCCCATACTATGTATTGTGGATACAGAAATGGGTAAGATTGCCAAGGGTCCAGCCCATGAAACTAATGACTGACATGAGAGCTGACATGGGTGGTGGTGGATTCAATGCACTTTCCCTCCAGGGACCACTCTGTCCTCACCCCCAGGTAAGACCTGCAACCCTTAGGCCTGGCCTCTCCCAGAGAGATTAAGGCAAGGCTCAGGAAGAACAAACTGCAGAAACACAAGTGAGAATTACGGAATGGGTGCCTCTGTGGAAAGCTCACCTGGCTGCTACTTCCCCAAGGTCAGCCCGGATCACCCCACTTCACTACCAGCAGGGCAGTGCAATGGTTAAGAAAGAGCCTGGGCTCCAGAGTCCTGGTTCTGCCAATACTACCTCAGCGACTCTGGATTTCTGTAAATGGGAATAGAGTTTCTAACCTACTGGGATTCTGCAGATTAAATGAGTTGATATTTGTAAAGCACTTGGGGAAGCACACAGGAAGTACTCATTACTTGTTGGCTATTATTTGGAAGTTCATACACACCTCTGATTAAGGCCACTGGCAAACTTTTCCAGCCCATCTCACTCGTTGGTGAGCCTGTTAGTTACCTAATCCTGGCTGTGTGAGTGTCCTCACCCCTCCTAGCACCATGCTTTACGCGCTTTATGCTCCATCTTGAAGAGCTCATCAGTCAGGTAGAGTGGAAAGGGGCAGGTGCTGCTGTTATTGGGAAATCGAGAGCATTTCTGAGCAATACCTCCTCCATTTGGGCAGGCCTTCCCTGGCCTGCTCAGGGTGTGTCAACCGCTGGCCCAGTGTAGGGGAGGGAAGAAAGCTGAAGGCTTGTGTCTGGAGGAACAGGAGTCACAGCATCGGCACCGGGTCACCTTGGGGCACGTGCTGCCAGACCTAGTCCTCTTCTAATCTTCACTCCTACAGCACCAACCATTCGAAGGGCCTCCCATTTCTCTATCCTTGAAGAAACAAGGCAGAAGGAAGAGAGAACTAGCATGGGCATCCTGACTCCTTTGGTGCCACCCGGGAGACTTTGGCTAACAGATGACATCAGCTTTCTGCAAAATGAGTAGCGACCAGATGGCTTCCAAAAGTCCCTTTGGATTCTGGCCTTCCTCAACTCTAGGATCTGCAAAAAGCTGCCACCTCAGAGGGGCAATGACAGTGATGATGCAAGCCGGGGGCTGGGACAGGGAAGACCTGGAATGGCAGAGACCATCCCAGAGCAACTGCAAGCCCAGCTGCAGCCAATGGAGAACTTTAACAGCCAGCCTCTCCATTCCCAGCCAGGAGTCTGGCATCCCCAGGCTGCCACTGCCCTCACACTCCTTTCCCCAAGAGAACCTCCCGCTCAGTAGACAAACTGCTATCCCCACAGGTCCTTGATCAAGTCAACTATCTTTCTAAACAAATGATTATGCAGCTACTATTGAGCCCTTCAGTATGATCTGTCACTGTGCTAAGTGCCTCCCTTGCAATATCTTAATAGAAAGACTGATGCTTGGGACTTCCCTGGTAGTCAAGACTTTGCCTTCCAATGAAGGGGGTGCAGGTTCGCGCCCTGGTCAGGGAACTAAGATCCCACATGCCTCGGGGATAAAAAACCAAAACAAACACAAAACAGAAGCAATATTGTAATAAATTCAATAAAGACTTTTAAAAATCCCACATGCCACGGAGCAACTAAGCCTGTGCTACTGAGAGCCCGCGAGCCACAACTACTGAACTCGCGTGCCACAACTACTGAAGCCCGCGCACCTAGAGCCCGTGCTCCACAACAAGAGAAGCCACCATCTACGCACCTCAACGAAGAGTAGTCCCCGCTCACTGCAACTAGAGAAAGCCCACACGCAGCAATGAAGACCCAACACGGCCAAAAATAAATAAATAAGATAAATTTTAAAAGAGGTCCACATCAAAAAAAAAAAATTAAGAAAGGAAGACTGATGCTTACCTTCTTTTTACTCTCCTGAATTTCTTCCATATTAGTTGTGCTTTAAAGGGGTGGGGGTTGGGGAGGGGGACTGGCTCTGCCAGTTTTTAACTCTGACCCTGGGCAGTCCCTTAATCTCCATGAGCCTATGGAGAAGGAATTTCTCCATAAAAGGGGGCCAATTACCACCCACCTCAAGGGCACTGTGAGATAAGAATAAAGAAGTGTTCTGTAAAGTCTTAAGGGCTATCCCAAAGGCAGTACCAACCCTTCCAATCTAAGGACTTGATGAGTAGACTAGACTCCAGGAGTAATCAGAGGATGGCGGCTTAGAATCCTCAGCTCTGGCAGGCCACCTTGGGCAGTGTCCCGCCTTAGGGCAATAGAGTACAAACCCAGGAGTACAAACCAGCTGCCTCCCTGGTACCTGAAACAGGCCCCTCCCAGCCTGTGGAGACTTGGCTCAGGGCTGCTGGATGCTACAGTGATGGGGGAGAAAGGCTGGATTCCCTGGATCCACCCAGTCTTCAAAACCTCAGTCATCAGGAATCTGATCACCTTACCTGAGGCCCAATCCAAGGTCTGCTGCTCAACCCAACCCTCCTATGAAGGGCTAGTGATTTGCCTAGAACGCAGCCCCATTCTATAGGCTGAAAAACTGAGGCAAAGATTTGGGTGTGGGGGAAGAAGGAAAAAAATGACACCAGGCTCCCACAAACCTCAGACCTGCTAAGAAATGAGATTCTTGCCACAAAAGCCGCCTGGTGTGAAGCATGTGTCCCTGCACTAGGGGGACAGCACTGCCTGACACACTAATCAATTATTTAGAGATTTCTAAGTTCTGACCTCACCCAGTCCAACCCATGTTCCTTTCTGCACTCACTCTGGCCCTGCTGGTCTTTTTCCCATTGCTGGCCAGCTTCCACTAGGGATGTGCTGTGGCCTTTGGGGTACCCCAGGACAAACCCAAGTGGAGGGCTCTGCCCACCCCTCCCGGGTTTCCTCTTTGTACTTTGGCTAGTCGCAAACCCAAGCAGTAAGCTCTTGGAAACCAGCCGAGAGTGATGGAAAGAGCACTGAACCGGGCATCGGAGTGCCTGTATTTTAAACAATGCACCCCTGTGCAACAGCCTCGGTCAGTAGCTTCCCCTGCGTGGGCCTGCTTCCCTCAGCAAAAGGGTGGTATGCGTGCGCGTGTGCACAGGGTACGTGTGAATTCTGGCCGGGCTCAGCGGTCTCAGATCAACTCCAGGCGCCTGCAGTGGAGGAGCAGGGGCCTCGGGTAGAGAGCGGGTGTGTGCGTCTGCCAGGCAGCAATGTAGTACTGGCCAGCTCCTTAACCTTTCTCACCAGGAAAACGTAACCTTCCTTACCAAGGCTGCTCTGAGGGTTATAAGCAACTTTGAAAGCCTATGTTTTTAAGTGGGGGAAAAAATTTGGCTCACAAAATATCATGGTCCCATTTTTTTTAAAGGTGTGTATCTATACAAAATATACATATGTGTGTGTCTGTGTGTGTGTGTGACTCACAAAGAAAAATCTAGAAATGTGTTGTCCAATACAGTAGTCACTAGCCACATGTGGATACTGAACACATGGAACGTGGCTAGTCTGAATTGAGAAGTACTTTAGGTGTAGAAGACATACCAGATTTCAAAGACTTAGTAGAAACAATAATTTTTTATACTGACTATATGCTGAAATGATAATATTGTGATTATCCTGGGTTATATTATTTAAGTTGATTTCACCTGTCTTTACTTTTTAAAAATATGGTTACTAGAAAATTTTTAATTGTATACACGGCTTGCATTGTATTTCTATTAGGCAGCACTGATCTAAAAGGATATGGTTGCTTACTAGTATTTCTGGTGGCTGGTGGAACAGATTATGAAGGGATTTGTTTTCTCTTCGCTAAAACACATTTGGACGTTTTTTCTACAATGAACTGGTGCTGCTTGAATAAGTTGAAAAGATTTCCCCTTCGAAAGAAGTTAAAAGACCGAACACAACGACTTCCCTGGTGGGTCCAGTGGTTAAGAATCCGTCTTCCAATGCAAGGGACGCAGGTTTGATCCCTGGTCAGGGAACTAAGATCCCACATGCCGCAGGGCAACTAAGCCCGCACACTGCAACTACTGAGCCCGCGCACTGCAATGAAGAGCCCTAGTGCTGCAACTAAGACCCAATGCAGCCAATAAGTAAGTAAATAAATAAATAAGACTCAACACATAATAGTATTTTCCATCCGCTTTGACAACCCAGAGCCAGAGAGCCTCCCAATGCCAGCAGAGAACAGCCCCCACCCCTCCCACTGGCCCAGAGGCCATGCCCGAGAAACCACAAGGTCAGCAGGGCTCTTTCCAGCAGGCTGCACGTGGCCTGACAGAGCTGAAGAGGAACATCTCTGAGGGAAGAGGGGCCAGGGTTCCCCAGCAGGACCAGAAGTTCCAGGGCCTGGCTCACACTCACTGAGGGTGGCCAGGGCAGGCAGAGCTGGGACCTCCAGGCTGGGCCACTGGGGCCCACACAGACTCCTGCTGTCTGAAGATTTGTGTGGGTCCTCCCTCCCCCAGAAAGTTTTTCAGGTGAGATACGTATACTTCTGTGGTCTGGGAGAATGCAAAGCCAGACGGTAAGTCAGTCTGCCGTGAGCTGGAATCCCAGCTGCTAACAAACTACTATGCAGCCTTGAGCAAATTACTGAACCTCTCTGAACTCCTATTTTCTGGCCTGTAAAATGAGGATCATGACTGTAGCAGCTGGATCTCACAGGGATGTGAAAATGAACCAAGATCATGAACAAGATGTGTGTGATGGATCAGAAGTTTGTTAATCACGGGAGACGTGGAAGCTCTCAGGCAGTCTGGCATGGCTCCCTGGGGCATCTGGCTTCAACAAGGCAAGCAACCCATGAGGCAGCTTCTAGGACACCTGGCTAAGCCCAGGGACAAGACAAAGGCACATCAGCAACAGATGAGCAATGCACTCATGAGCATGGGATCCAATCCCTTCATACAAGTCGTGAGAAATGAATGTCCAGCCAGGAGAAATGTGAGAGCGGGGCTGAAATCAGAACATGGATCTCCAGACTTCCAGCTCTGGCAGCTTGCTCTGACCCCACCCTGAAGTTCTTACCTGAAAGTTTCCAATAAGAAGTCAGGAATGGAAAACTGTGACCAAGAGAGCCCATGTCGGGCTCATTCCCTATCTCCAGGCCTCCCTGTGCCTGACGCCATGCTGTTTCACCCACACGCTCCCTCCACCTCCACCCCGGAGCATGGAACCTGGGAGAGGCCAGGGGAAGCAGAGAAAACACTCATACTCCTCCTGGCTCTGGGGCTAAGAGACCCAGATCCAGGGGGAATATACCTGCCTGCCTCAGGCCACTCTTCTGATTAATGGACACAATACAACTGATCTGACTTCTGGACAGCACGAGAAGAGAGGAGGAAGTAAAAAATAGCAATCAGAAGACGTCCTCTTTAAGTGGCCTAGTCTGGAGGAGGGGGGACAGGACAGGGCACTAAGTTAGTTGGATGGCCCAAGTCACTATGCCATCGTCTGTTCCTTTCCATCTCTTTCCTGGATGCCTGCCGAAGTCTCCGAGGGGCCTCCCTGCAACTCACCGGGCCTCTTCCCGCCCCGACCCCAGTCCACTCTCCACAGAGTGGACAAACCCTAAAGCAGAAGCCGGATCATGTCACCTCCTTCCTTGCCTTTAGAACAGCAGCCAAACTCCCTAAGCTGGCCTCCGAAAGCCTCCCGTGTCAGCTGCTTGGAGAACTCTGAATTCATCACCACCTAGTACCTGCTGCTCCTCCAGGCGAGCGTGCTCATCAGCAGGCTGCTTACCAACCCCGTCCTGGCTCACCCTCAGAGGTATTCCCTGACACCCGGATTGAAGCTACCCTCACCCACACAACCCCCAACACTTCTCTATTAGCTTCTTTCTTTCACAGCACTCACCACTATCAGAAACTGCCAAGTAGTACTAGAGATGGTGGCAAACCGACATTCCTCCCATTGAAAAGCAGGGCCCATGTCCCCTCCCCTTCATTCTCAGCAGGGTCTGTGACCTCTACCAACATAACATGCCAAAAGTGATATTGTGCCAGTGCTGAGGCCCAGGACCTTAAAATACTGACCACACCTACTTCCTGTCTCTTGGAACAGCTCTCCGGGAGCCCCAAGCCACTATGTAGTAAGTCCTACTACTCTGAAATAACCATGCTGGAGAAGGCACCTGAAGGCACTCCAGTTCTAGCTGAACCCAGCCATCCCTGTCAAGGTTCCAAACATGTGAGTGAAGCTGTGGTGGGCCCTGTATGTAGACCAGGACCTGCCTGCCACCTCTATCACTACCACAAAGAAAAGAAGAATCACCTGGCTGAGCCCTGTCCAAATCCTGCCCCATAAATCAGTGAATAAAAGGGCTGTTTTTGATATAACTAGTAGCCTCCCTTTCCCCACCCCGCAACACCCCCCCCGCCAGTGAAGATGGCCATGTGTCCTGCCCGCCATCCACCATACATGGTGGGGTATCGCTCCAGGACCTTGCTTCAGACATGTAAGCTCCCCATCCATTAAACCACTGATGACTCTGCTGCTGACTCCGGGATCTTTCTTCAGTCTTGAAGCTGGGCAACAGAGGCCTTGGAGGCCTGCAGGGTGCCGCCCAACAACCAGCAAAGAAATAAAGATCTGTGACAGGCTAGTTAATCTTCAGTCTTAGCAAACACCAAAATCACAACTAACTGCTGAACTACCATCGACAAAAAAGACCAAAAACAAACAAGCAAGCAAACAAAAAACCACGCTGGAACTTACCAAAAAAGATACCCTACATCCAAAGACAAAGAAGCCACAACGAGATGGTAGGAGGGGTACAATCACGACACAATCAAATCCCATACCTGCCAGGTGGGCGACTCATAAACTGGAAAACAATTATACCACAGGAGTTCTGCCGTAAGAGTGAAAGTCCTGAGCCCCACGTCAGGCTTCGCAGCCTGGGAGTCCGGCAATGGGAGGAGCCCCCAGAGAACATGGCTTTGAAGGCCAGCGGGGTTTGATCTCAGGATTCCATGGGGCTGGAGGAAATAGAAACTCCACTCTTGGAGGGCGCACAAAAGGTCGCATGCGTACCAGGATCCAGGCTGTTTTTGGGGTGATTTGTTAGGCAGCAATAGATAAGCAGAACTACCTTGCTGGTTTACGCTGTCATCCCACTAGAATGTAAACTATGAGGGCAGGCCCCTTCTGTCTTATTCCCATCAGTATTCCCATGGTCTAACACTTAGTAGGTTACTGAAATAAATGTGTTAAATGAATGATTTTCACTTTGGTGGCAGCCAAGTTAGTTCCTTCCAGGCAAACAAAGGTTAGGCTCAAGCCCTGGTGCTTCTCTAGATAAGCCTGAGGACTCTGAATACTCAAGACAATCTCTCTAGGGGAATTCCCTGGCGGTCCAGTGGTTAGGACTCCACGCTTCCACTGCAGGGAGCACGGGTTCAATCCCTGGTCAGGCAACTAAGATCCCGCATACTACGTGGCCAACGCCCCCGCCCCCCCCCCCCCCCGCCAAAAACAGAGACTCTAAATGAAATAGTCCTGGGCTATAGTGCTCAGTTTGGCTCAAATAAACCTCTTAAAAACAAAAAACAAAAAAACACAATCTCTCAAGATGGGCTGGCTTCCCCTCTCACTGAACTAGTTGATACTTCGACGCTGGCCTCCACCAGTCCTAGGTTCTAAATCTCAGGGCCAGAAGGGGGTTCTCAGCAACTGCCCAAACTAACCAGGTACAGAACCTCCTCAACAACATTCCTGCCAAGGAATGAGCCACTTTTTGCACACTGCTGGGGGCACTCAACAACTTTCTGGGGCAGTTCACCTCGGCCCAGAACTTCCCAGAAGCCTAGGGCAGAATGCCCCATGCCTAGGTAGAAGAATCCCACAGCCTTGGCCAACTTCTTGGGGATGACACTCTAAAGCTGGTCCAATCAGGTGGGGAAAAGCAATCCCCATTAGATAAAATCTTTCTCAAACTAGTCTTGACCTCTGATTTGATACATAGAACTTAATCCTAGCGGGAAAGGACCTTGAAAGGTCTTCTGGCTCGACCACTTTCATTTACAGAAAAGGGAAAGAAGTCCAAAGAGGTTCAGTCAGTCACCCAAGGTGTCTTAGCAACTGAGCCAAACATCTGGGACTAGAAGGCTGGTCCCAAATTCTCCTGCCCAGAGTTCTCTGTCCTAGGGCTCACACCCGTGGAGAAGCCTCTTTCCAGTGCCTGTTGCCCCAGAGAGAATTCAGCGCTCCAATGAGCCTTAGTTCCACTGCCCAAAGAGCAGGATCATGATGCACAAGGCCTCTAGCCAGCATCTCTCCCCTTTCCACCCGAAGCACACTAACATCTGCCTTAGCTGCTCTCATACCTGAAGGGTGTTTGAGCTAGAAAGGGCCTTAGAGATTGCTATCAAGGATGTTACACCCATTTCACACATGCAGGGAGGGGAGTGAAGTCTCATTGGGGCCTAACATAACCCGCAAGCTCACGCCTTAGCATTCAGACAGCTTTCTACTGCTGCTCTGGGGCCTCAGGCCACAATGCCCAGTGGTGTCCTGTCTCCCCATCACACCTGCTCTCCCTAAGAGAGGTGGGTAAGGAGACCCCTCCAGGGACTGCATGCAATTCCTGCCCTCGGCCTTAAAGTCTTCCCCACCCTTTCCTCTCAAATTCTTCTCGAATAAGGATGTTCTCAGCTTGTGGGCCGGACAGACTGCTGTCCTCTCTCCTTTGTATGATAAAACATACAAAGACTGAGCCCATAGGCCCAATGCAGGCATCCTCGTCTAGAGGGAGCTAGATCCTGACATTGGATAGTAGTCATAAAGGAACAGAGGCCCAGTGTGGCCAGGTCTTCTCATTTTTTTTCACAACAGCTTTACTGATATTATTCACATACCATGCTATTGACCCATTTAAAGTGTACAATTCATTATTGTTTTTTTTTTTTTTTTTTGGTATATTCAGAGTCTGGCTTTTAAAAGAGGAGGTGCAAATCTCCAGGTTTCCAGATACATTTTCTTGATTTTAAAACACAGATGATTACTTTCAACTGTTTTTAAATGAAGAGTAATCAAACGCTGTCAGCAGGCTGAACTGGAATTGAGGCAGTAAAGGGAGTGGATACCCATTTGTAACTTCTACCTTTCAGGACAAAAGCCCCATCATGGCTTTTGTGTCTTATTTACCCCTGAATTCTGGAGCCTGATATGTAACAAGTACTCAAAAATTTCGGAATGAACAAATCTAGGAAAGTACTTTGCAAATTTACAGCTGCAGAGCCCTACAGGAAACTGCCATCCAAACTCTTTAAATAATACCACCATGTCAAGGAACCCAGTACCTCCTGTGGCAGCTGAATCTGTCGGGGGCACTACTGAAAGTTACTACTTGACCAGAGCCAAAGTTACTACTTGACCCTCCACCTCCCACTTGCCATCAGAGCTTTACCTGTAGGGCCACCTGAAGCAGATCTGTTCAAATGCTGTAGTTCAGAACAACCGGCATTTCCACCCACCCCAAGCTTTGATTCTCTGGGAAAAATAATCCTGGTTTCTTCAACCACCCCCCCCTCTTCACAGTAAGGTGCATGCGTCCCAGTGAGCAGCCACCTCTTGTGCGTTCCTGATTTCCCGTCTCCCTCCCACACTCCCTGGAAGCAGCATCCAGCCTCCCACACCCAGCCATGTCCAAACTCCACCCCTACACTCGGCTCCACTTTGGACAAAACCTAAACTGGGCTATTCCATCCACATAATTGGCCTCTCTTTCTTGTATCACTGTAAAGATATATAAAGAACAGGAAAAGCGCAGACCTCCACTCCCCCAAGCAAACCCAAAGCTGCAGAAAGATACCAAACATGGAGAAGGAAGGTTTCACTTCAAAGCACCTGAGGGGCTTCCCTGGTGGCGCAGTGGTTAGGAATCCTCCTGCCAATGCAGGGGACACGGGTTCGAGCCCTGGTCCGGAAAGATCCCACATGCCGTGGAGCAACTAAGCCCGTGCTCCACAACTACTGAGTCTGCGCTCTAGAGCCCGCGAGCCACAACTACTGAGACCGTGTGCCACAACTACTGAAGTCCGCGTGCCTAGAGCCTGTGCTCCGCAAGGAGAGAAGCCATGGCAATGAGAAGCCTGCGCACCGTAACCGAGTAGCCCCCGCTTGCCACAACTAGAGAAAGCCCGCGCGCAGCAAAGAAGACCCAACGCAGACAAAAATAAATAAATAGAATAAATTAAAAAAAAAAAAAAAAAGCACCTGAGCTGGTCTCTCACAGACATTCTACCACTAGGGCACTCCCAAGTGCCACAATATGGGCTTCTCATGCAGGATTATAGCCCCAGTGATTCCTTAAATTCCCCTTCACTATGGAGTTGTTTAACAGCCTAGGGCAAGGTGGGATGAACTGGCTCTAAGTGACATGGGCTGCTTTCCTGTGTATGCTCAGGACCAAACAGCAGCGATAAGGGGCAGAGAGGACCCAGGAAGACAGAGGAAGCCTGGCTTTAGCACTTGAGCTCTATTAGCAAATTGAAGACCTCGAAAGAAGAACCACCTTCAAATTCAAGACCTCGAAAGAAGAACCACCAACACGCTTACGATTATCACTTATTATCTGCCAGGCTCTGGCTGAGCACTCACCTTCCCCTAGCTCACATTCACAGTGATCCTACGACGTGCTTACTCCAGATATAACTCCATTTTACTGAAGCCCAGAAGTTACCAACCTTTCCAAGGGCACTCACTTGGTAGGTGGCTGGGCTAACTCAAACTGGATGACTAACTCCGAAGTCGACATTTTACCACCCAATGCTATTTCTTCCTCCAGAGGAGTGAAAACAAAATCGGAATAGATCCAAGAGACATGGGTTCAAGTTTCAGCCTTGCCTTGAACTGACTGTGATCTTGAGCAACTCTATTTCCTTTCTGGGCCTGAAGTACCTAACCTGTAAATCAATGGTTTAGATTCAATGACCTCTGGGGTCCCTTTCAGCTCTAAATACTCCTTCTCCTCTGAAAGGAGAGAAAGGAAATCCAAGCCCCTGAGGGCACAGCAATGGGAACAGAGTTATAAATGGGCATTGGTCAGGGTAAGCCTGGCTCTCTGAAGCCCAGTATTCTCAGGAACTCACTACAGCAGCCCATCTATGGGCAAATGCAAACCCACTGTTAGCATAGGTGTAAAAATGGCTGAATTCAGCTGAAGGGAGGTAGCTCTGATGGGAAGGAAACCTTGTGCACGTAGCTATCTCTGGAAAAGCCCACAGAGCCAAGCTGCAGAGAGGCTGGTGGCAGGCAGCCTAGATGTGGACCTAGAAGTCCCACCACATGGGTGCTTTCCCTGGTGGAGGTGGGGATTCCCATATGGAAGCCTGTCCCCCTACCAGGGCCGCCTCCTCTTTCCACCTAAACAGCTGCAGCAGCACAAGCAGGCTGGGGCTCTTGGCTTAAGCATGGACTCAGCCTAGGCCAGTCCATCAGCAATTGTGATTCTCCCAGGAACTGAAACGCATTCCAGATAATCTGGCCTTCTGAAAGGTCAGAGAAATCCCATACACTGGAGCTGCTCCCTACCCCTGAAGGATGACAGCTGATAACTGTCCTAGACATACACTTCAGGAATGACTCGGAAGTCTACTCCCTTTGTAATCCAGGAACCTTGCCCCAAAGGATCAGACAGGAAACCCCCAATCATCTATTCTTAACCTAAGAGGTTCTGACACGTGGCAAAAGCAATCTTTCAAAAGCAAAAATCTGACCATGCCACTCCCTCACTTAAAATCTTCAAAAGCTCCCTACTGCCTTCCAGTTAAAATGAGAATTTATACTACAGCCACAGGGAGTTACTCAGTTCTCTGAACCTCATGGCCTTTCCTCAACCAAGACAGCTCTCTTTCCAGGCCTTTGCTCAGATAAGTCCTACCTGTCCTTCCCATTTCAGGTTAGCCACTGCTTCCTCCAGAAAGACTTCTCTGACCTAGACTGAACTGGGTGCTCCCTGCTGCACTCCCAAAGAATCCCACAGCTTTCTTACACAGCACTTTCCATTATGGATTGTGAGTGTGTGTGTTCTTTGTCAACACAGATTTTTATTATTCACTGTGGTATTCCTCTATGCCAGACTCAAAATGTGAATGATGCTGTTAAAAGTATGAGATTCATTCATTCATTCATTAAATGTTCACTGAGCTGCCTACTATGTGCCAGGCATGCTTAGGTGCTAGGGATAAAGCAGTGGTCAAACACCAAAGACCCTCATCCAATGGTGATAAAAGCTAAGAAGAAAAATGAAGCAGGGTAAAGGGATGGGGATAGACAGTATGGGGTGCAGGCTTGCTATTTAATATAGGGTGGTCGGGGAAGGCCTCTCCATCTCAATGAATGGAACAGGAACCTGAAGAAAGTGAGGGTGTGGCCCATGCGGCTATCTGGGGGAAGAGCATCACAGAACAAAAGCCCTGAAGCAGGAGGGTGCACAACATGCTTCAGGAAAAGCAAGGACCAATGTTGTTGGAAGGGGAAAGTGGTAAAAGATGAAGTCAGAGCTGAGGGTCAGGGCAAGGGGACGTCTGGGGAGCCAGATCAAGAAGAAACTCTAAGGACTCTGAATTTTACTCCGCTATAGAAGCCATGAGAGGACTTTAAGCAGGAGTGACAGGAGACCAGTTCAGAGGTTCCTGCAACCTTCTAGCTGAGTAGTAATGGTATGTGGACCAGACTGGCAGCCAAGGAGGCGGTAAAAAGAAAGCATTTAGCTTTGGTCACAGTTTTTCGGAGCCAAAAAGGATGTACTTGTAAATTAGATGTAAGGTGACAGAGAAATAGAGGTGTCAAGAATGACCCCAAGGTTTTTCATCTGAGCAATTAGAAGGACAGAGCTGCTTATTAATCTCTCCTGAGTCTCACTTTCCTCATCTGTGAAGAGGGGATAAAAAGAGCACCTGCTGAGCAGGTTACACAGGATAATTGCAATATCACTATTACTTATAGTGGGGTTATCAGGAGCTTCAATAAGCTAGGGTATGTGGAAAGGAGAGCAAAAACCAGAGCTCAGGTGGACCATGCATCCAGATGGCTCCTGGCAACTGTGGGACTGAATTCAGTTCCTCTGAAAAGCTGAGAACTTCATTTTAAAGGAAGGAAGAGAAAAGGCTACCTGGAGTTGCTGGAATGTATGTTCAGACGGGAAGGTGGTTACCACAACAAGCTTGGAGGGTTATTACAAAGTACCCTGTACACAGGCCTCCGATGGAGGGGCCATCTGGGTTTACCAATAATACCTCAAATTGAGGTGGTAAAACCCCTCACTGTAGGTCAGATTTATGTGGCCGGCTTTACAAAATTCATCATAAAAGCCCACATACCTCACCTTCCACACCGGCTTTGCCAGTCCAAAGGCGCAGTCAAAGGAAAAGTGCCACATCAAGACTGTCCCTCTGATTCTGGGAAAGTCCCTCATGGAGATACCCTAGACTATCCGCCACGAAAAATTGGCCAGTTGGCCCTGGTAACTATTACATAGCACTGCTTGACAATGAAGTTAACTCCAGATTATCCATCCTCACTTAGGAAAGGCATGGATAACCCCTCAGAATGGGTAATTACCTCAAACTACATATACAGCTGACCCTCAATAACACGGGGTTAGGGCGCCAACCCCCAGCTCAGTGGAAAATCCACGTGTAACGTTATGGGTTGTGTGGGCGATCTGCTGTGCCTCCCTATCTGCGGTTCTGCACGAGCGTGGACTCAACCAACAGTGGAGAGTGTAGGACTGAAGTATTTATTGAAAACAATCCACACGAGTGGACCCACGCACTCGTGTTGTTCAAGGGTCAACTGAACCTGGCTTTGGAATGCATCTTCTGGAATCTAAACCACTTACATCTATCTGTGTGGGACATTTTAAGTCATGAACTGGGCTACCCCAAAACAAGGTATCAATTTGACCCTCAAAACAACCTCAGCATAGGGGTTAGTCCCATTCTGGGAACAAGAAAAACAGCATGTTCTGATTTAAATCCCATCACCTACCCCTTTGGCTCCTTCACCTCGCTGTTTCCTGTGCTTTCATTAGCCAGATATCAAAACTTATTTTCTTTCACAAACCCCCAGCAAGGAAAACTGTCCTCTCTCCTGGCCACTCCCTTAGATCACTCTGGACCAGCCAGGGAGGTTTGTGAGCCCTCTGGAGGCCCCAACACCCTAATTACCCCCTTTTAGGTTGTCTTGGATTTTGCAAACAGGGGCACTCCCATCTGCCAAGCTCTACATGTTAAAGAGGTTTTTGTGGTTTCAGGTCCACTGCTCCGCCTCCTCTCCCTGCCCGACTCCCAAAGAGAGGGAAAGAGTGCTGAGTAACAGCTCTAAAATACTTAGTCTAGCCTAGGCCCCACTGCAGACAGGGGTTGGGTCAGCCAAGAGAATCCCCACTCCACTCCGCCCCCCAACCCTGGAAGGCTCAGAGTTCAGGACTGCTGAGACTACCCCCTACCTGCCAAGGGCCTAGAACCACCTCTAAAGCACCTCTCCCTCCCTAACAGGCACTCATTTCCCGGTTAGGTTAAAACTCAAACTCCCTGCCCAGAACAGGGGGCAGGCAGCTGAAGGTTCCTGGGGAAGGCCTCCTTCCCTTCTCCCCTTCAGAGGGTGTCCTAATTGTGTGCTTTCTTCACAAGAGAAGAAAGTGATTTGAACTACAGGAAAAGAGCTTCAAGCCCTCGTTTATCAAGGCTAACCTAACAGTTCTTTGCCAGAGGTGCACAATGTAACCAGCTATGGAGTTTAAAACAAACAAAAAACAACCATAATGCCATTATCACCCTTGACAAATAATTCCTTAGTATAATCTAAACTGATCAGTTATCCTCAATTGTCACCAAAATTTCTTCTTATAGCCTGTTTGTTCGAATCAGGATTCAAACAAGATCCACACAATGCATCTGATTGATGTCTCAACTCTTTTCATCCATAACAGTTCCCTCTTTTAAAAATGTTTATTTTTTTAATTGAACGTGATGTACAATATTATGTTACAGGTGGATAATACAGTGAGTCATGATTTTTAAAGGTTATACTCCATTTATAGTTATTATAAAATATTGGCTATATTCCCTGTGTTGTACAATATATCCTTGTAGCTTATTCTATACATAGTAGTTTGTACCTCTTAACCCCCTACCCCTATATTGCCCCTCCCTCCTTCCCTCTCTCCCCACTGGTAACCACTAGTTTGTTCTCTATATCTGTGAGTCTGTTTCTTTTTGTTATGTTCACTAGTTTGTTGTATTTTTTTGAACGCCACTTATTTATTGACAAGATAACCTGTCTTGTAGAATTTCTCACATTCAGAAATTGGATAACTGCTACCTCATGGTCAATCAATGCGTTCCTCTAACCTCACAGATCTATGGTTCTATTAGGTGTGGGTTCAATTTTTATTTGGTGGAGGCAATTTTCATAGACAGCACTGTGTACTTTCTATTACCACATTCATTGTAAGGCACTTAGTGCCTAGCTGCTACACAGGTTGCTCTGATATGAACCCCCAAGCAACTGGCTTAGGTTCCTGAAGCCAGAAGAGTGTCTCTAGCACTCTCAGAACCTGGATTCAAAACTGGAGTTCTTAACCACTATGGCAGATATGAATATACACATTTAAAAAGCTTTGCTTCGTAAAAATTGTGAATTACTGTTGTACACCTGAAACTTACATAATAATAATTTTTAAAAAGGCTCTGCTTTGGTTTCTTTTGTGGGGAAGGGGTTTATCAGAGAAAAAGTGTTTTTTGTTTATTTATTTATTTATTTATTTGGCTGTGTTGGGTCTTCGTTTCTGTGTGAGGGCTCTCTCTAGTTGCGGCAAGCGGGGGCCACTCTTCATTGCGGTGCACGGGCCTCTCACTATCGTGGCCTCTCTTGTTGCGGAGCACAGGCTCCAGACACGCAGGCTCAGTAGTTGTGGCTCACGGGCCCAGTCGCTCCGCGGCCATGTGGGATCTTCCCAGACCAGGGCTCAAACCCGTGTCCCCTGCACTAGCAGGCAGATTCTCAACCACTGCGCCACCAGGGAAGCCCAAAAAAAGCGTTTTTGATACTAAAAAAAACTTTGAAAACATATTCCAATTCCCTCATTTTACAGATGAAGAAACACAGGTACACAGAAGTATGGGGGTTGCTAGTGTCCACAATGCTGGACACAAGCAGAATTACAAGTGAAATGAACACTCCTAACAATGGTGATCATTTATTATAGCTAGCACTTATTAGATGCTCTGTACCTGGCATTAAGCTAAAGGTTATGCTAAACATCTTGATTTTCACGACCCTATGAAATAGTTACTACCATTACTCCCGTTTTGAGGATGAAGGAACAATGGTTTAGAGAGGCTGAGTAATTTGCCCAAGATTGCACACCAAGTTAGAAGCAAAGCTGGGACTCAAAATTACATACTGTGTAATTCCACCCAGTCCACTTCTAGTGGTGAGGAAGGAAGGAGCCAGGGTCTCAAGTAGCTCTGACACCGTGAGGTCTTCATGCAATGAAGACTGACTGATCCACATGGATGCCCCGCGGAGTACAACCCGTTGTGGGGTTGGTGGGGGAGGGAAGATGGGAAAGGGCCCAAACCCAGGAAGAAAACTGAGACTGGGAGTGGAGGTTTATTTGGGGCCAGTTCAGTGTGGTGGCAGATTCCTGGGGTTGCCATGGGTTAGCTGGGATTATAACCCTTTTTTATTTTGTGTCACCAGTTAGCTGCACTTCAAAGAGACAGAAAAAAATGATGCCCAGAATATAAATATTCAAGTCTCAGGCCCTGCCCCCGACTTTCCTCTAAAGAGAAATGAAGAAAAAGATCACAGTACTGGTGTTTTCTTACTACACAAAATTAGAAGTGTCAGACAATCAACCCACTGATTCCCTGCTAGGGTTGCTGGAAGCTTGTGGGGATGATATGCTCTCAAGTCTCTACCTACTACATGTACACCAGCCACAGCAAATTTTTAGTTCAGTTAGGCTCGCCTTTCCCCAAACCCTGAGAGCACATGAACACTCCGCCAAAAAGTAATCTTTACAAAAGGCAAATACATTAAAACTTATTTTTAAAACATTCGTCATAACACATTCCAAAGAAAAAACAGCCAATTACTTGGGTCATCAACCTTTAAGATTATCCATACTATGCCCTTCATGTCTGTGGATAAGCAAAAGCCCACTTTTAAGGAGACAGATCCCATATGTTTCAGGGAGTACTAATACAATACCAGAAAAGGAAAGTACAACACTCTCCAAACCCCTCATTTTACAGGTGGAGAAGATGGAGACCCAGAAAAAGTCCCAGAAAATCCCACAGTTTCAGTCTCTCAGACATGGTACAACAGAAAACACATGCCAGGCACCAAGCTAAATACTTCACACATATCATCACAGTGAATGCTCACAATGGCCACATGCGGCAGATAAATAATTTAATTTCTAGAATACAAATGGAGAGGCTGAGGCACAGAATGGTTAAGTACCCTGCAGAAGGAGGCACAGCTAAGCAAGTGGTTGAGCTGGCATTCGAACCCATGCAGTTTTGACCCCAGAACCTTTGCTATGTATCACTTCTTTAACTAAGACATCTTGCCTCTCTCATACTTAAAGCGTTGTGCCTAAGATAAGGAAAAAATATTTAATGTTTTCAAAATATTCTAGGGGAGGAAAATACAAAAAACCAAAATGCAAATCCCAAGATTTAAAACTACTAAGACACAGAAGCTTAAACCAGACTAGAGAACCCCGCAAGAAAGGGGGGATATAGCAAAACATCTTTTATTGCTAGTTACTGCATGTGTCCCTTAAAGAACTAAAATACTAGCATCTGAGCCAAAAGGAGAGCTAAAAATAGGCATTTGCAGCAAGCTTTGGAAAGCTTTTGGCTTGCTTATGAGGCACCCAAAACATATGCATCACAGAACACAAAATTTCCCAAGACCACACTGTCATTCCATTGGTGTCTCATTTAAACTTGTCCAAGCTGTAAATAAAATCAGGGCTGGAAAAGGGCCTTAGTGACCCATGTAAACTTCAAAGAAAGTGCCACCATCTACCCTGACCACAAAATTCTCCCTCAAAAAGCATCCAAGACCTAACAACTGGCTTAAACAGAGAAGCTACTGAATTCAGAGTTTGTCTGTCAAAGACTATTCTGCAAGTTCAAAACCAATGAGTAGACAAGACACATTCTTACCTAACAAGAACAGAGTAAACCTACCCGACTCAGAATTTTGCTGTGGGCACTTTAAAGCAACTTGGCTTTTCTAAGAACTCAGAGGTAAAGGCGAGATGCCAGCCAAGCTGTCCTCTTCCCACGATCAATAACCCCGGTGATGCACCCTATCAAGGGCCCCTGGACTTGCACAAAATGCCAGCTCAAGCACCCAATACCACCTGATGTCATGGCTGATTTAAAACCCACAAGGCAGGTTCACCATTAGCTAAGCAGCAGCAGCCAGAGTGAGTAGCCCCATTTAAACTTCTGAGGAGTGCTCTCTCCTGGGCATGATTATACCTCTTTGAGTTTAAAGAGGGGGGAAGGACCAAAGAGTGTCTTAAAGTTGCATTTCCTCCCTCTGTGGGTGGATCAGGAGGGATTTGCAAGAAAATGGAGGTTTCAGCACTGCCCTTTGCATAAGAGGGTTCTGGAAGGAACAGGGGGAAGGGGAGGAGGGCAAAAGGAAGAGAACACGGTTTGAGGTACTATTAGTAAACGCCAAATGTCCCCTCCTCCAAATGAGGCAACCTTAAAAGAAATAAAAATTACAACATGCCATTTTCAGAATTCGCTGTTCTGGTTCCCCTAGGACTACAAGGGATTCTATTTCCCTTGAATGTGAAGGCATTAAGCTTCCCTTTCCCCATTTTGATGGTTTAAACCAGTCAGCCTCAACCAGCGCTACAGAAGAGGAGGAGTTTTGAAAAAGCAATACGGCTATGGCCACAGGCCATCGTTATAGCTCCAAGCGTGTTTTAACACCGATCCACTACAAAAAGACCCTGAACCAAAGAATCCAGCCCCACTGTGCCTCTACGCGCCGGCAAAGGGAGCAGGGCGGGCGCGCCCCCTACCAAAGCCGACGATCTATTTTTGGCAAAGGAAGGCCGAGCCGAACCTCCATATTCTGCACCGCCTCTCTCCCCCCAGCGCCACTGACAACGCTCTGCGGGGACTTCCCACCTTCCCCAAGGGGCCGGGTCCAAAAGGACCCAAAGCCGAGGAGGGAGAGGGAGGGCGTGGGGAGCGCCAGTCGGCGGTCACATGCCACTCGCCGCGCGGGGTGGCACCACGTTGTCCCGGCTGCGGAGGAATGCCGGGAAGGAGGAACGCGCACTCACACCCGCGCACACGCACACTCCCGGCCGCGCCGCCCGCCCGCACCCGCCTTCCACCCCGAGCGCCGAGGCGGGCCCCGAACGCCTAGGCCGAGCGGTCGCGACCAGCCCGCGGGTCGGCGGCGCGGCGCAAGGCGCCCAACTGTCACCCGCCCGCCCTCCCGGCCCTGCCCCTCCCTCCCCCGCCGCCACACGCCCCTCGCGTCGCCGCATGCCCCCTTACTCGCCTCACATTTCCCCCTCACTGGATGCCCCGCACGCTCTCCCTTCGGCTCCCTCTCAAGACGGAAGGTCCCCGGGAACAGGGAGGGAAAGCACCGAATTCAATGACACGTTGGGTTTCCTCTTCTCCCCATTCTGCCCGTAACCGACCCCTGAACCCATCGCCAATGGCCATTCTACCGCCTAATACTATCTACTCGAGAACAAAACTTGTTAACTTTTAAATCCCGAATCCCTGTGGTCGGTACGAACTCATCGCCGGGCGTTTTGCTGCCTATGACATATACTCATTAAACATTTACAACATGGGGACGATCGCAACGCTACCAAAACGAGGAGCATGTGGCGGGGTGGTAAGAGGGGGCTTCCCCAGGAAGGTTCAGGCTGGAAACCGTCTCTTACACTAACATGCGGTAGGGGGACAGGGCCCTTTTCACCGAAACCAGCGCCCACCCTCTCCCCGCGAGGTAGGCCCGGACCACGCCGTTGCCCACTAACCGCTGCGGCCCAGGCGGTGGCCGTAGCCTCCCGGAGGCCGGGCCCTCTGGCAGGGGCAGGTTCCTGAGTGTGCTGGGGGACAGGGCACGGCGACCCGAATGATCCAGGAGATAATAAAAAAAAAAAAAAATCCCGAGTCACTACGACCAGTGGCGGACCCCCGGGCCCTGGAGGCCGCTGGGGGAGGGGACGCCTATGTCCCCGGAAGAGGCCCCGGACCCAGGATACCAAGCAGAAAGACCCACCTGGAGGAGACTGTCCGTTCACGGTGGCCAGGACCGGCGGCAACGCGTTCTTAGTCCACGGGTTCACCTTGGGCGGAGGGGCCTCCACGAAGTCTCGGCGCCCGGCGACCGCGGCTCCGGCAGCTCCTCCGCCAGCGGCCGGCTCGCCGCCGCCGCCCTCCTCCCCGTCGCTGACGGCCGGGCCCTCGGCGCCAGGCGGCTGCGGCGGCCGCGGGCTCTCGCGCTCCAGCTGCCCTGTGCCCTCCTTGTGTGGCTTGGCGCAGGGCGGCCGAGGTCTCCGGGCGCCGCCGTCCGGCTCCCCCCCTCCGACGTCGTTCGCCCCGGGCTCGCCCTTGCCCTCGGACGACGGCGGCGGCTTCTTCCTCACCAGCCCCCCGTGCTCTTCGGCCTGCAAGAGTGGGGCGCCCCCCGGCAGCAGCGGCTCCACCTGAGTGGCCATCTGCGCGCCCGCCCCCCCGGAGAAGCCGGGCGCGCCCGAGGCTGCCTCCCCCGCCTCGAACTTGGCTCTCCGAGCGTCCGCGACGCCTTCCTCCGGGGCGCTGGGCCCCAGTCCCGGCGGAGAAGGGTCGGGGTTCACGCTAGGCGCGGCCCCCCTCCGGGTCGGATGCAGCCGCCGTAGATCCAAGGCCCGCTGGCCGGGCGGGGGGGGGGACGAAGGCCCCCCACTATGCGGTCCAGGCCTCCTCGGCGCGCGTCCCCCCCCGCCCGTTCCTCGCAAGGCGTCCCCACCCCGAGCCTGGCAGGCTTCTCGTCCCGTCCCTCCCTCCCCCCCGCCGCCGGGGCGGCCCGGGCTTCCCGGCTCGGGGGCTGCAGCAATATGGACGGACGGGGGAGAGGCGCGGCGAGCCGAGCTGACCACGCGATCCGCGGCAGGCGGCGGGCGGGCGCGCGCCTCGCGACGCAGCGGGCAAGGGGAGGGGAAGGCGCAACGGGGCCGCGCCCGCCGGGGCCGGCGGTGGGCGACGGGAGGGCGAAGGCGGCGGGAGCGCGCGCGCAGGGCCTCGCAGCCCCGCCCCTTTCCCCGCCCCTCGCCTCCGATTCCTCGGCGCACCTCGGGGCTGGTGGGTGAGGGGTACTCAGACCGGACGGGGGCGAGCACGTGCCTGATGCAATTCGGGAGCGGCGGGGGGGCAGCGAGCCGGGCAGGAGAGAAGGGATGGTAAAGAGGGGGAAGTGTCTTAAAGAGCCAGCGCGTGAGAGCGGCCGCAGGTGGAGCACATGGGAGTGGGCCACGCGGCCGGCCGGGCCTGCTCGCGCTCTTTAGGTTGGGTGCTCCAGATTCCGAGGAAGGAGCCATTAATGTCACCCTCCACTTACAGGATGATGGAGGTGGGTGCTCACGGCTCCCTGGCGTCCCGTGGGCCTGCCCCTTCCAGGCCCCGCCTGAGTGACCTTGGGCCAGCCGGCCTCACCTCCGCGGACTGTGCTCGGCTCCTCCCAGGCGGCCCCGGCCGGGACACTGCCCGGAGTTGGATTCGACGCCCGGCCTGGAAGGCGGGCCCTTAACCCTTGGGGGCATTGGGCGCCTACGAAAATGAACGGGGAATTACCAATAGACCCCCAACCAAGACAAGCTCCGAAACCGAGTATTTATGGGCAGAAAATGTCTTTTTTCTCAAGTGGATTTCATTTACGAGGCTTGCTTGGGGCGGAGACGAACAAATGCCCTATTGGGACTCTGGAGATCTGAGATTTTATCCTGACCCTGGTTCTGCCCCTTACCAACTCTGCAGCAGTTGGGCCTCAGTTTCCCTAGTATAAAATGAAGGAATGGTGTATGACAGGAGTTTCAAATTTTAGTGCACATTCAATTAAATAAATATTTACTGTAGGGGTTCTAGGAAACAGGGTTTGGAAATAAACCAGACTTACAAGGACCCTATCCTCATGTAATTTACATTCTAAGGTGGAGAAAGAGACAGTAAAACAACTTTAGTGATAAACAAGTGCTTGTCTCATAGGTTAGCCTAGATCAGCTACTTTGGATGATGAGGAAAAACCTTGAATGCAGATTCCAAAGCATTTGGAATCAGGCATGGCTGGGATTGGACTCAGAAATCTGCATGTCTAGCAAGACCCCTTGGGTGCTTGTGGTCCCACACTTCACTTGGAGAAGTCCTGGCCTCTGGCTGGCTGTAATCCCACCTGCTTAAGACATAACAGACTAAAGTGTTGGCCATCTCCAAAAGAAGGATTAGAACACACGACCTGCTGGATAGAGGATAAAGCTTATTAAAAGGCTTCCTGAAACCCCCCAAGAGGTGAGGCCAGTTGTAGGGTTGCTGTAACAAGGACTGCTGGGGGAGGGGTGCTCCTGGGCACAGCCAGGCAATCTGATGTTTAATCCCAACTCTTCCATAACATGGCCTCCACACCTTGGCCAGCTTGCAGCACTTCCCTGGGCCCCCCCCTTCCCTGGTGGAAAAATGGGGGTAAATTAAGCTTGACTTGCTTCTACCGTCTCAGCTTTTGTGAGGAGTCAAGTGAGACAATGTCAGTCAAAATGCTGTGTATGTTATAGAGACTGAGGCCAGTGCTTCAAAAGAGATAACAAGGAAGCTAATGATTAAATGATTAAAGGGATCTTGATGAATTAAAGCAGGATTCTTCATAATTACATTATATATACCCTTAATCAGAAGGTAAATTATTGTACATTGTCACCAGAATGCACTATTTTTTATTTTATTTATTGATAAATATTTCCTGAAGAGGATTCACATTAGAACCTCTCTGAATTTTTTAAAAGGGGACATAATGGTCATTGTTGGTCATTCTTTTCTATATTCCTTTTATTTTTTATTTTACTTTATTTTATTTTTGGCTGCATTGGGTCTTTGTTGCTGTGCACGGGCTTTCTCTAGTTGTGGTGAGCGGGGGCTACTCTTCCGTGCGGTGCGCATGCTTCTCATTTCGGTGGCTTCTCTTGTTGCGGAGCACGGGCTCTAGGCACGCAGGCTTCAGTAGTTGTGGTGCATGGGCTCAGTAGTTGTGGCTCGCGGGCTTAGTTGCTCCGCGGCATGTGCGATCTTCCCGGACTAGGGATCGAAACTGTGTCCCCTGATTGGCAAGCGAATTCTTAACCACTGCGCCACCAGGGAAGTCCCTCTATATTCCTATAATTGGAGGTAGAGGGGAGAAGTGCCCCCATACACTTTGTGAGGGGACCAGGGCTCTGTGTGGACAAGTAACTTGTTCATGCTACCCAGTACTCAGTCTGAGCTGCACAAGCACCACCTGGCCCTGTGTTCAGGCTGGAGGGGCACTGAGATCTTCACACCCTGGGCCTGCCGTGCCCCAGAGAGGGGCTCCTAAACACTCATGTGCCATTTTACAGATGGGTGAACTGGGGCCAGAGGAGGTAAGAGAAGGTAACCTGCATGAGACCACATCTTAAACTGAGGCTGTCAGAGTGGAAAAAGGAATCTTAATGATTACTCAGTCCCCTTGTTTTTCAGGAAACTGAAGTTCAGAGAAGTCACGTTCCTTAACCAAGGTCACACAGCTAGTCCATGGCAGAGTCAGGTCTCACACCTGACTCTCCTGATCCTAAATACAGTAGCTTTTCCTGCTGGAAATGATGGAATTGCAATTTGAATTCAGTTTTTTTTAAATTAATTAATTGATTGATTTTTGGCTGCATTGGGTCTTTGTTGCTACACGCGGGCTTTCTCTAGTTGCAGTGAGTGGGGGCTACTCTTTGTTGTGGTGCGCGGGCTTCTCACTGCGGTGGCTTCTCTTATTACGGAGCACAGGTTTCAGTAGTTGTGGCACGCAGGTTCAGTAGTTGTGGCTTGCAGGCTCTAGAGCACAGGCTCTGTAGTTGTGGTACACGGGCTTAGTTGCTCCGCGGCATGTGGGATCTTCCCGGACCAGGGCTCGAACCCGTGTCCCCTGCATTGGCAGGCGGATTCTTAGCCGCTGTGCCCCAGGGAAGTCCAGTTCTTGTTTTTTTTAATTCCTGACCTACTGTGGCATTCTATATGCATGTGTTCAGTTCTAAATACTACTAATGACCAAATTGTTCAGAGTAGCTACTTTTATTAAGTAACTACTACATGCTAAGTTCTATGAGAAATACTTGACATACATTATCTCATTTAATCCTCACAATAACCCAATGAGATAGGTATTAATTTTTTCCACAAATATCTGTTATGTCCCTACTATGTGCCAGGCATTGGAGCTGTTATTATCTTTGTTTACAAATGAAAACAACTGAAGTTCAGAAGAAGAAAGTAAGGTGGGTGCCTAAGGCCCCAGGCAGCAGCTAACTCCCAGGCCTGTTTTTACCCCCCATACCACACTGTAAGGCTGCCCCTCTTCCCTCCATTGCCACATCCACAGGTATTTATGGAGAACTCATCAAATACATAGGACTGGGTAACATACTAAAAAAGTTGAATCCTGTCTCTCCAAAAGGTAATTTCTAATTGGGGGGAACCAAGTAATTAAGCAATAGGTGACCTCAAGCCAAAAAAGAAGAAGTTAAACAAGATATGCTTTAGGCAGAAAGCAACATGGATCAGACATTTTTTTTTTTTTTTTTTTTTAGCCATGCCGCACAGCTTGCAGGATCTTGGTTCCCCAACCAGGGATTGAACCCAGGCCCAGGGCACTGAAAGCACCAAGCCCTAACCACTGGACCACCAGGGAATTCCCAGGATCAGACCAGCTTGTGCTGTGCCCATGGCTTCAACACATCCTAGGCTTAAAACTCACAGACACACAGAGAGAGAAAATCAAACTTAAAAAATAAAAATTATAAAGCGGGTCCAGGGACTTCCCTGGTGGCACAGTGGTTAAGACTCTGCACTCCCAATGCAGGGGGCCCAGGTTCAATCCCTAGTCAGGGAACTAGATCCCACATGCATGCCACAACTAAGAGTTCACATGCCACAACTAAGGAGCCCACGTGCTGCAACTAAGGAGTCTGTGTGCTGCAACTAAGGAGCCCTCGAGCCGCAACTAAGGAGCCCACCTCCCGCAACTAAGACCCAGTGCAACCAAATAAATAAACATTTAAAAATAAATAGGGACTTCCCTGTTAGCACAGTTGTTGAGAATCTGCCTGCCAATGCAGGGGACATGGGTTCAATCCCTGGTCCGGGAAGATCCCACATGCCACGGAGCAACTAAGCCCGTATGCCACAACTACTGTGCCTGCGCTCTAGAGCCCATGCGCCACAACTACTGAGCTCGCGTGCCACAACTACTGAAGCCCGTGTGCCTAGAGCCCGTGCTCCACAACAAGAGAAGCCACCGCAATGAGAAGTCCATGCACTGCAACGAAGAGTAGCCCCCGCTCTCCACAACTAGAGAAAGCCTGCACGTAGCAACAAAGACCCAGCACAGCCAAAAATAAATAAATTTAAATTAAAAAAAGAAAAGAAACCTTTGCTTTAAAATAAATAAATAAATAAAGTGGGTCTAAATACCTATTTGTAATTATTATGTGCTTGTTTGCCCCTGGTGCTGACAACTTCCTAAAGAGATACAAGGAGGCTGAATGAGGGACTAGAGACAGGAGACCTGGTTTATAACCCGGTCCCATCTCTGGCTTTGCTGAATGAGTTGGGGCAGCCTCCTGAGCCTTCCTGGGCTTCCATTTCTCTGTTCACAAAACAGGAAGCATAATACCTGCCCACTGAGCTTATGGGTGTAAAGAAAGATACAGTTTCCCTGAAACTATTTTTTGGGGGGAACACATGTAAAAGGGGGATGGTTCCTTTATCTGTGCTTGTTACCTGTGCTTGGTTGGAAGGAAAATTTAACATACTTGGACATTCACTTTTATTCCTCATTGAGTTTCATTTTCCAAAGGACCTTTTGTTTCTGGAAAAACTTGGGGCCGTATCACTTATCTTCTTCTGATACCAGGGGCTTCTGGGCTTGAGGCCTCTTTATACCAACATGGAAGAGTGGGTGGGGTTAGCAACGGAGGGGCATTGGCCAAACAAACAGTATCAGCTAGAGAGTGTTTTCCAAAACCTGAAGACTTTTGGGCCTTATGGCACATGCCAAGAAATTTACTTCAGTTCACAAGAGGAGGCTCAGCCTAGATCTCTTCTTGTCAAATAGATGCAAAAAGCAATAGTTAACATGTAAGGGGGCTAAGAAGTAGGGGAGGGTACTGACTGTTCCCATAATACATGGTTAACCCTCAGGGCAACCCTTTTCTGTAAGTGTGATTATCCCCATTTTACAGATGAGGAAGTAGGCTCAGAGGCCGCCCAAGCCACCCAACGAGGCTGGTAAAAGAGGAAGACAGGGCTTCCCTGGTGGCGCAGTGGTTGAGAATCTGCCTGCCAATGCAGGGGACACGGGTTCGAGCCCTGGTCCGGGAAGATCCCACATGCCGTGGAGCAACTAGGCCCGTGAGCCACAACTACTGAGCCTGTGCGTCTGGAGCCTGTGCTCCGCAACAAGAGAGGCCGCGATAGTGAGAGGCCCGCGCACCGTGATGAAGAGTGGCCCCCGCTTGCCACAACTGGAGAAAGCCCTGGCACAGAAACGAAGACCCAACACAGCCAAAAATAAATAAATAAAAGAGGAGGACAGATTTGCAAAGAAGGTCTGATAGAAAATCAACTTTTAACACATTCACCACTGAGTTAGAGACAGGCACCACCCCACGCCTCTTTCTACTCCATTCCACCTACACAGCCTATTCCCTCAGCCCCACTCCCCTCCCTGGTATTCCTGCACTGTCTCAAGTGGTCTCCTGATGAGCTTCCCCACCAACTAAATTCTCCTCCCTGCCATGCAGCCTACCACACTGCCTGAGCCAATTCTCTGGCTCTTTGATTGACGGGCCCTGCCTCTGCTTAAAATCTCCGCGTGCACATCCCTGCCTGTCCTGCTGCCTTTAGCCACACAGGCCTACGCTCCAGCAACAGTGGACCACTCACTGTTTGTTTTATTCTTTCATTCGACAAATATTTATTAAGCATCTGTAATGTGCCAGCTGCTGTCCAGGCCCTGGACATGGAGAGGAGGGCAAGACACACATTCCCTGCCTTTAGGAAGCTCCCGTCTAATCCCCTGTGGGTCCCATGCTTTCCTGCCTCAAGTCATGTTATTTCTCTCACTCTGACATAGCTGTGAGGTCCTGAGTGTGAATCCCAGCTTGACCACCTCGTGACTTCGGGAAAATATCCATCCTCTCTGTAAGCCTCAGTTTCCCCATCTGTCAATTGGAGATGATAATACTACTTTCCTCACAGAGCTTCAGTGAGCCTTAAATGAGAGAATGTGTGTAATTTAAAAGCACAATGCCTGACACATAGTATATGCTAAGTAAATATTACCTTTCATTACTTTTATTATTGCCAATGATGCCTTTCCATTTCCACCTGTCCAGAATTTTACTGGTCCTTCAAGGCTCAGCACAAAATGCCAACTTCTTCACAAAAATCTTATTTAATCTCCATAGTTCGAATAGATTTCTCCCCTCTCAACTCCTAGTGACAATTTCCCTAAAGCATTTACTACTTTCTGTCTTCAATTATGACTACTTATAAATATGCCTTATCCTCCATCTAGATTAATATATTTCTTGAGGGCAAGGATTATACCCCATTCTTCTTAGTGTCGCTTATAGTAACCATCAGTGCTGCCTTTATACAGCTAGCCCTCAGTATGTTTTCTGGACAAAGGAATGAATGAATGAATGGATGCAGGATCACTGCTGATCACATCAATGTTTTGGTAACTAGAGCAACACTGTCAAGGGCCAAGCACTAAATTTTATATGTTTATTTATATATAAACATATATAAATACTTAATATATATGTACTTAATGTATAATGTATATAATAAATATATTTATTGTATATAATAAATATAAATTACATATATACTTTTAAATGATAAAATATGGGGGCTTCCCTGGTGGTGCAGTGGTTAAGAATCCGCCTGCCAATGCAGGTGAAACGGGTTCGAGCCCTGGGCCGGGAAGATCCCACATGCCGCAGAGCAACTAAGCCTGTGCACCGCAACAACTGAGCCTGCGCTCTACAGCCCGCGAGCCACAACTACTGAGCCCACGTGACACAACTACTGAAGCCCGTGCACCTACAGAGCAAGAGAAGCCACCATAATGAGAAGCCCGCTCACCGCAACGAAGAGTAGCCCCCGCTCGCCGCAGCTAGAGAAAGCCCGCGCACAGCAACGAAGACCCAATGCAGCCAAAAATAAAATAAATAAATTTTTAAAAAAAAGATAAAATATAATACAAAATGGGCTAACTTTTGCAAGTAGAAAAAAAAATTTAAGTCTAGCAAAGCAAAACCCACATATAAGTTCACAACCCAGAGGCAATCATAGGCAAGCTGGTGTATTCTAGTCTCTTTCCTGTTTGTATTTTACATAATTGAGATCATACTGCACATTCAACAGCTTTATTTTTTGCTTTTTTTCCCCCTTAACATTGTATTATGAGTATTGTCTCCACATCGTTGCAAATCCCCTCCACATAGTCAGTGAGGTGTCAACTATTGAGCACCTATGGTATGCCTTACCTCACAGCAGCCCACCTTCTATTTGTACCACACTGCATTTCCCAAAGGGCTTTCACGGAGAGAGGACAGATGTGATTGTCCCCAGTTGGCAGCTGAAGAACTGAGCCCCACAGAAGTTCAGTGACTTGCTCCAGGATTCTGGGGCAGCAGAATCAAGATCAGAGCCCAGGTCTCTCCCCACCCATTCCAGACCCCTGCATCACACCACAGGAAACAGAGATAGCACACACTGAAAATGCAAAACTCCCATAGCCAAATGAAGGTAACCATGTTTAAACATTCCAGGGTCAAGAAACATCAAAGTTCATGGGGGCAGGTAGGAATCAGCAGTCAAAATGAAGGCAGAAGGCAATTTTACTGGCAACATGATCATAACTGAACTCCAGGACAGAAGGGCCCTGAGCTAGGGACTGGAGTAGAAACAAGAAAGGGCAAGACAGGATGGGAGGGGAGTTTGGGGGAGAATGGCTACATGTATATGTATGGTTGAGTTGCTTTGCTGTGCACCTGAAACCATCACAACATTGTTAATCGGCTTTACCCCAATATAAAATAAAAAGTTAAAAAAAAAAAAAAAAAAGGAAAAAGAAAGGGCAAGACATGTTTTCTGCCCTGGGGAACAAAACTCCCTATACCAGCACACTGTTCTCTTCACAGACCACTTGCCTGTCCTTTACATATGGCACAGAAAAAAGGGCAAAGGGTTTGGGGTCAAAGAGTTGGGTTCAAGCTCAGGTTTGCCCACTTCCAAGCTGTGTGATATCAGTCAAGTTACTTCACTTCTCTGAGCTTCAGTGTCTCCATCTATAAAATGGTGAAAAGCGAAATACTTGCCTGATAAAATTCAGAGAACATTAAATGAACCAGTATTTGTGTAAGGGTGTTAGAGTCCCAGCTCTGCCACCCACCACCTCTGTAACCTTGGGCAAGTTCTTTCACCTCTCTTTGCCTCAGTTTCCTCATCTGTAAAATAGAGATGATAACAGCACCTACCTCTTAGGGTTATTGTGGGGACTAAGTAAGTTAATACTTGTAAAGTGCTTAGAACAGTGCCTGACAAATAGTAAGTGCTGAATAAATGTCTGTCATTATTAAAAAGGATAGTGGTCACTGGCATAGAGTCAAGGCAACCATTCTTCAAATTTCATGAAGAAAGCAGAGCCAGTGTTACGCTAATTATAGATAAGGAAACTGAGGCTCAGAAAGATTAGGTATTTATCTGGACTCACTGCTAGTCGGTGGCAGCTCCAGGACTTCTATAGATTCTAAATGCAATGCCTTCTCCTCCAGATAACATTCTAGCTGTTGCAGGCTGCCAGCCCACTGGCCAATTTCAGCCCACAGCATGTTTTGTTTGGCCCACACGGTATTTTTTTTTTTTTAATTGAGTTTAACTGTGATTAGATGGGCCCAGCACACACTAGTGAGCCTCAGGTCCCAGCCTCCTCTGGTGTTTGTTACTCCCAGCCAAGTACCCTCATTTAGATCCCTGCACAGGCTGACGCCCTGCCAGTCACTAAATACATGGTACAGACAAGTTCAAGAGACTAAAGGGGAGGTAGAGAGGAGTACAGGCCAGAGGGACAGGGAAAAGATAGTTAGGGAAGACGTCTTGGAGGTGGCTGTACTTGAGTTAGGACTTGAAATTGGAGAGTGGGAATTGTTTAGATTAAAAGGGAGGGTAGGAGGTAAGGCAGATTGATTTGGCATTTGGTGACCTTCAGGGATGTTTATGAGTTTCCCCGCCAAGACTTCCTCAGCCCTTTTCCTTGGTTGAGAAGAGGAAAGAAATGAGTTGCCCTTTATCTCAGATGAGGTCATGTGACTCAGGAGGTCACACTGTCAATGTTTGATGATTGGATTACTGATCTGTGTCATCATCCTTGAAGACTCACTGCACTGCTCAAGGTACCAGGAAGGAGGTGTGGTCACCGGAGCCAAAGTATGAACTATGGCCTAACTATGGCCATCTAGAACTAAATTTCTTTCCATCCGAGCAGTCTTGATGGTAGTTTCTAACATTTCACACCTCTATGGCAAAGAAGATGAGTGCTGGTCGCAGAAATGAGATGGGGAAAGGCTGTGGCAAACTAATGAAGCTGCCTGACTGCCTGACTCAGTGACAGTCACTGGATCAGAGAGGTTTGCCAATTCCCACAGGGTCCCATAGCACTTGAGTCTCTGGATCTGTGACACATGGTAGGATTAAGGAACTTCAAATAACGTGAGTGGCCTAATTACCTAATGTGGGTAAAGTGCGTAGAGATCACCAAAGACAAGGCTTAGCCAGGCTCATTTTGCACTGATAGCGTTGCCTGCCGTGTTTTCTGCAAACCTCCAGGGTGACAGGGCTCCCAGGGAGCCCCTCCACCAGGAAAAGCATGAAATGTTACCGCACATCTGCCACTCCCGTGCATAAAACCCTCCAGTGGCTTCAGAGTGCAACAGAAATAAACTCCAGACCTCTCGTCTCGGCCCACAAGACCCCGTGTGCTCCAGACTCCATCCACCTCAAATTTCCCCTCTCTGCTCCTCTCCTCCGCCCTTGCCCTGTGCCAGCTCCTCAAACGCTGGGAACTCATCCCTTCCTGGGGGCACCACCTGGAACACATCCTCCCAACACACGCACACAAACAGCCTGCACTTCTCATCCTTCAAGCCTCAGCTTAAATGGCCCCTTCCCAGAGAGACCTCCCTTAATCGACTTGGCTGAAGTACTTCGTGTGCTTCATAGCACAGATCACAATCTCTGCTTTTTCCCATTTCCTCCACTAACATGTAAACTGTGAGCCTGGAGCTCGTGGCTATTTTGTTCACCCTTAGTATTCCCAGTCACAAGCACAGTGCTTGGCACAGCAGACCCTTAATATTTTGCTGAAGGAATGCTGTGTGGTCTCTGGCAAGTTGCTTCCCCTCTCTGGGCCTCAGTATCCCCACATGTGAAATGCAGTGGCTGGGTGAGGGGCTGCTGAGGGCCCTTGGCGCTCTGACTGTGGTTCTGTGACTAACATCTGGGCCTTGGGCCCAGGAGTGAGCCTGGCGTGCTGCATCTCCACAGCACTGGACGCTCGCGCTGATTTAATCAGGTGGCAGACACCCTGTAATTTAGTGCTCTGCTGTCCCTCCTCCCTAGTCCCTGGGCTGGAGACCATGCTGTCAGATTTCCAGGATGATCCATGCACAGCCACCTGTTCTCCCAACTCACTGATCCCAGTGTCCACGAGGAGGGGATGGTTGGCAGGCAGGACGGGCTGGGAGAGGATGTTCAAGCCAGAAGCTTGAGAGCCAGGAGGACTTGTCACTGTCATGAACTGAAAGATTGGGATCTATGAGAGATTTCGTCAAACCCTACACTCTCTGGTTAGAAGGGACCTTCCAGGACAACTGACCAGCCCTCTGCCTACACCCTACCTGCCCTAAACAGTGCTCAGTAATGACCACCATCACCTTGATTCCACTCGAAGTGCCCAGAATAAAGGCCTCACGCCCTCTCAGAGCTGCTCATCTTGTCAATCAACAGCTTTGTCAAATCAAAACTCTTTACTCGGCAGCACAGTGAAACAGCAGGCAGTGTAGCATGGGGGTGAACGGCCAGGGCTCTGAGCCAGGTGGCCTGGGCAGAATCTCAGCTCCACAACCTCCTTGCTTTGTGAGCTTGAGCAAGCCAGGAGCCCTCTTGGTGCCTCCATTTCCTCTTCTGTGAAACAGACAGAACACTCGTTGGGCTGCTGGGAGAACTGCAAGTGTTAATACCTGGTGGGAAGGCCATAAATGTTTGTTACTGTTAACTGCCACCTATGAATGTTCTTCTTGGTTTTGTTATTGTTTTTAGTTCTTCTTGGACTCTGTTCTCAGGGTTGGTTGATTTGTTTGCAAAAGAGTGGGGCACAGCCCAAAAACATAGGGCTGGGAAATCAGAGGGCTGTGCTCGCTGGTGACTGTAAGAATATTCACTTCATCCTTCCGGGCCTCAGGAGCCTCACCTGAAAAAAGGGGACGGATAATCCCTGTCCTGCTTTCTGTCATACAGAACAAATGAGAAATAGACAAGAAGGCTTTGAAAAGTGAAAAATGCTATCTAAATGAGAGGGGTTCATCTTATGTTGTCAGAGAAGCCCTTTCCTCTTTCAGCAAGGCACATTAGATTCCAAACAGCAAAAGAGCTAAACTCAACCTATTTGGCAAACAGTGTGTTTTGGGTACTTGTGAATTTGAAGCTAATCCTTTCAGAATCTTCTTTTATTAATGTACCAGAGCAAACAAATTTGAGAAGGGCTTACTTACAAGCATTTGGTACATTCTTACAAGATGTAGGGCTTGGTTTGGCTGATTTCTGCCATCTTTGTTTATTGTTATAATTATTGTTTCTTCAGTTTCTCTTTTTCAGCAATTTGATTGGCAGGATCCAGGTGATGCGCATTCACTTTTGCAAATATCAGCAGGACACAGTAGCTCTGCATAATGTCAGGAATCTTGTGTGACCTTTGTTCAATACCTGTTATGCCATGTGGACCCAGAGACAGCCTCTTCACTGTACAGATCAGAAACCAAGGCCTAGAGAGGCGAGGGCACGGGCCCAAAGTCACACAGCTGGTTAATGTGAGGCTTGACTTGGTAACCAGGTCTCTTGACTCCAAACTCCATACTCTTTCCAACAGTTCTGTGGACTCTTGCAATTTCTCTAAATTAGCTGACTGTGTATCAAAATCTTGTAATTCATAGGGGTTTATGTTTGTCAAAACTCATTGAACTGTAAACTTAAAATCTGTACAGTAAAAAAAAAAAAAAGCAAAAATGAGAAAATCTGTACAGTATATTGTTGTAAATTTAACACAATTTTTTTTTTTTTAGGCCGCACTGCGTGGCAGGCGGAATCTTAGTTCCCCAACCAGGGATCGAACCCGTGCCCCCTTCAGTGGAATCGCAGAGTCTTAACAACTGGACCACCAGGGAGGTCCCAAACACAATTTTTAAAAATGATAAAATGGTATGGCGGAGTTCTATTTCATGAGGGGATCAATGTCTAAGGTCAGCATTTATGGCAAAAAAAAAAAAAAAGTATACCATAAAGGGCTCAAGAAAAGTCTTTAGAAAGGTAGCACATAGGAGCCAGCATGGTCTCTCAGACATGGTTTCTTTGGGCATTTTAACAGCCGACTGTTTCTTCAGAGGGTCCAGATTAGATGCTGACTGGCATATAGGGGTCAGGTTGTGAGAAAAAGAATGTGTCTCCACAATAGGATGATATTCAGTGTGGTGAGATGCACACGTGGGAACCAAGTCTGCAAAGGAATGACAGCTTGTAGTATCTCACCTTAGACACACACACAGGCGCTCACGCACATGCACGTGCAGACCTCCCCCCACCACCCCAGCAGCTTCCTGGATCAGGTTAACCAAGGGCCTGAAGCCAGAGACAAAGATCTGAGGGTTCCTGGGACCCAGTGTGTGAGTGAAGTAGGGGAATTTCAGGGCCTCTGCCAGGGAGGGCTGAGGGGAAGGGGTTGGAACCAGGCTGGAAAGTTGGAACAATGGAAAATACCTCATTCAAGAGGAGAGGGCAGGGATGGGAACCAGAGAAGGAGGAGGAGATTAAAGGCTTGGAGGAGATCAAAGAGAGAGACATTGGGAAGTAGTTTGGTTTTTGAGAAGGAGAAAGCAAGTATCAAGGGCTGACCTGCTGCAACATCACAAAACTAGTAACTGTCCTTCGATAAGTAAACACCCTAAATTTTGGAGTGATGGGAGGCTTATCCACAAAGCAGAATATGTTTGATGAGATTAAATTTTATAAGCTTCAGAAAGGTTGTTAGTCATTTATACATAAAAAGGAAGATTCCACATTTCTCAGTATCAAAAGGGTTTGCTCTTTTGAGGATTTTAAGCATTCCCCCTAGGATTGTGTTAAAACAATATATATGTTCACCTCATACCCATTAGGATGGCTACTATCAAAAAAGAAAAAGAAAATAAGTGTTGGAGAGGATGTGGAGAAATAGGAACCCTTGTACACTGTTGATGAGAATGTAAAATGATGCAAACACTATGGAAAACAGTAGGTAGCTGCCTCAAAAAAATTAAAAATAGAACTACTATATGGGGACTTCCCTGGTGGCACAGTGGTTAAGACTCTGCACTCCCAATGCAGGGGGCCCAGGTTCGATCCCTAGTCAGGGAACTAGATCCCACATGCACGTCACAACTAAGAGTTTGCATGCCATAACTAAGGAGCCTGCGTGCTGCAACTAATGAGCCCACGTGCTGCAACTAAGGAGCCAGCAAGCCTCAACTAAGGAGCCTATGAGCCACAACTAAGGAGTCTGCCTGCTGCAACTTAGACCCAGTGCAATCAAATAATAAATAAATATTAAAAAAAAAAAAAAAGAACTGCTATATGATCCAGCAATCCCACTTTTGGATATATAACCAAAGGAATGGAAAGCAGGGTCTTGTAGAGCTATTTGCATATCCATATTCATAGCAGCATTATTCATAATAGCCAAGAGGTAGAAACAACATCAAACTCCATCAGTGGAGGAATGGATAAACAAATGTGGTCCATACATACAATGGAATACTATCCAGCCTTAATATGGAAGGAAACTCTGCCACATGCTACAACATGGATGAAGCTTGAGGACATTATGCTAAGTGAAATAAGCCAATCACGAAACAACAGATACTGTATGATTCCACTTATATGGGGCATCTAAAATATTCAAACTCACAGAAACATAAAGTAGAATGGTGGTTGCCAGGGGCTGGGGGAAGGGGGAAAGGGGAATTGTTTAGTGGGTACAGAGTTTCAGATTTGCAAGATGAAAAGCTCTGGAGATCTGTTTTACAACACTGTGAATATACTTAACACTATTGAGCTGTACACTTTAAAATGGAAAATGTTATGTTAGGTGGCTTTTATTACAATAAGAAAAAAACCAGACAAACAAAAACCCAGTAATTTGCCTGTAGACCTCCCTTTACTCATTGAAAAATAGCTGGCTATAAAACAGCTTGTTCAGTGTGATACTATTTGTGTCAAATGTCCTTTTTTGTTTTAATACATGTATGTCATCATCATTAGGATATACACCAAAAGATAAACAGTGGTTATTTCTGAGTACTGATTTTGTTCTTTTGGCCAATCTGTATTTTCTAACTTTTTTAAACAGAGCATTCTGTTACTTATTAAAACAACAAAAAAAACTGCACCCCATTCCAGCCCCTGTCTTGATGTCCACAAAGTTTACAGAAGTTGAATTCGTATTTTTTTTAATTAATTAATTAATTTTTTTTTTTTGGCTGCATTGGGTCTTCATTGATGCGCGCAGGCTTTCTCTAGTTGCGGCGAGCTGGGGCTACTCTTCGTTGTGGTGGCTTCTCTTGTTGTGGAACATGGGCTCTAGGCACGCAGGCTTTATTAGTTGTGGCATGTGGGCTCAGTAGTTGTGGCTTGCGGGCTCTAGAGCGCAGGCTCAGTAGGTATGGCGCACGGGCTTAGTTGCTGCGTGGCATGTGGGATCTTCCCGGACCAGGGCTCAAACCGGTGTCCCCAGCATTGGCAGGCGGATTCTTTTAAACACTCTTTTTTAAAAAAATAGATTTATTTATTTATTTATTTTTGGCTGCGTTGGCTCTTCGTTGCTGTGCGCGGGCTTTCTCTAGCTGCGGTGAGCGGGGGCTACTCTGTTGCAGTGCGCGGGCTTCTCATTGTGGTGGCTTCTCTTTGTTGCTGAGCACGGGGTCTAGGTGCGTGGGCTTCGGTAGTTGTGGTTCACGGGCTCTAGAGCGCAGGCTCAGTAGTTGTGGCGCACGGTCTTAGTTGCTCCGTGGCATGTGGGATCTTCCCGGACCAGGGCTCAAACCCGTGTCCCCTGCACTGGCAGGCGGATTCTTAACCACTGTGCCACCAGGGAAGCCCTGGCAGGCGGATTCTTAACCACTGCGCCACCAGAGAAGTCCCTGAATTCGTATTTTTGAGTTTTATTTCATATATAATTAGAAATCACTGCTAATAATTATTTTTAAGATAATAGTAATATTTCCTATGTAGGGCAAGCTTAATCTGTGCCAGACACTTGTGCTTTTCATGAGTTATGTCACACAATAACCCTCTGAAGTAGGTGCTATTATTAAACCCATTCTGCAGATGAGAAAACAGAGGTTAAGTGACTGGTGCAAATTGATTTATAAATGTCAGAGGTATGTTCAATCTCACAGCAGTCTGATTCCAAAGCCTGTGTTGACAGCCTGACTATTCTGCTAGACCCGCATGATGTGCTTATCTGTCATCCAGTTTATGAGTGCCTTGTCAGCCACAGACATATAATTTATGTGTTACTTAGATTGTTCAGACAATACCTCTCACTCTCCCACAGGTTATAGGATATTTGTTTCAAAGACAGGGCAAAGATCAACCTCCCTCCAGAAATCCCAAGCCATGTAACATTCCAGGTGAGTCCCGACAGAGCTAATGAGCCAATCTTGGGGACTCGGAGCGGTCTGAGACCCTGGTACAGTACCCAGGACATTCCCCTTCTTCACCTATATACTGACTCCACTGCCTGCTACACCAGTCGGGATACACACTCACTTCCTGGGACCAAGTTTAACTGGAGGGGAGGGGAATGTGCGACAGGAAAGGCTGTCAAATGTGGCAACTGTCATAATATGATTTATCTCAAAAGAATTATTACAATTATGTAATTAACACTTTGTATCCAGACATTTTCATCTCTAAGGATCTCTGAGAGTCTTACGGATAACTTAAATATATATCACATACATTGCTGGAGACGAAGTCTATAGTTTCAGAAGATAATTAAAACTCCTTCCCCTTTGGAATTAAGAGGATTGCCTATGGGATGAATATTATGCCCACCAAACACGAACAGATCTAAACCCAGGAACTCCGAACACAGGACTGGAAAGGATCTTGAAGAGGAATATGTCCAGGAAAGACAAATCAATTTCGAATGAACATATACCAATTACAAATCCCCTGCTCATGGCAGGAATTATCAGTCAACCATAGCGCCCTTCCCCACTAAGCCTGGCCTTGTCCTCAGAATCCTTCTTAACACAGCACTCGAGGCAGCCGCCACCACCTAATCAGAGTTGAACCCTATTTGCCATGCAGGAAATTAGTCCACTGTCATCCTTCCAATGTGACAGACAGGGAACCGAAGTTCAGAGAGGTAAATTAACTTGCTCAAAGTTACAGAGCTGGTAATACAAAGCTGAAGTTTCCAAATGTTTGTTTTTTTTCTTAATCTCTTCCCCTGCTCTTTGCTCTGTTCAAAATATACTTGGATTATATGCTTTGCACCAGATTTCTCTTTCCTGAATGAGCTGTTTAGAATGCCTCTTCCAAAGATTTGCTGAGTGACAATGGGCCTATTGCTTAACCCTTCCAGCGTCAAGGGCTTTCAAATTGAAAATGGAGATGGTAATCTGGGTTCAGATCCCTGCCTTCTTACTGGCAAACTGGGGTACTCTTTTGAGAAATGTGAGCTGCTGCTGAAATTTATATGACTATAGGGAAAGGATCAGACATTTTGACAGCACCTTCTCTAGGTAAGGTACTGTGTTCCTGCTGCAATGTGGTTTTGCTCTAGAAAGTGTAAAAATGAAGTAAGACACTGGCTGGCTATGGTGATCTGGCTATGTTATTTGGAAGGCTACTTGGAAGGAGGTGGCATTTGAGCAAGACTTTGGAGATCAATAGGATTAAGTGTTTCTTTTGATTATAAAAGAGTACATGGTCATTATACAACTACTGGGAAAGACAGTATGTCAAGAGGAAAAAAATCACCCCTATTTCCTTTATAAACCATGTCAACATTTTGTTTTATTTTTCTCTTCTAATATCTTCTTTTACTCCATGCATAGGTATTTATTTTTTTCCCTCCTTTCATATGATTGTTGCTAATCTATGCATACCACTTTATATTTTGATTTTTAAAAAGTTTTAATATACTGTGAGAGTGCTCCATACCCAATAATTCTACTCCTAAGAATAACCAACAGAAGTACATACATACATAAGTTCACCATAAGGCACGTGCCAGTAGTACTTTTCGTAATAGGGCCAAACTGGAAACAACCTACATATCCACCAATAGAATAGATAAATAAACTGTAGTATATTCACAAAATTGAAAACTATACAGTGATGAAAATAAACTATAGCTACACAGAGCAATGTGGATGAATCTCACAGATATAATTTTGAGCAAAAGAAGCCAGACACAAAAGAGAACACACTGTATGATCTATTGACATTAAGTGCAAAACCAGGCAAAACTTACCATGGTATAAGAAGTCAAAACAGTGCTTATCCTTGGGGGCATGGCTAGTGACCGGAATGGAGCACGGGGGCAGGCATCTGACTGTAGTTTACAAAGCATAATCAACTGGTGGAAATGTATCAAGCTGTAGGTTTATGACTTGTGTACTTTTCTACATAGATGCTGTAAGTCAATAAAACATTAATTAATTAAGTAGTTGCAGGAAGATACATTCATTAGGCAGACAGGGCCAAGAACGTCACTTTGGGCAGAGGGAACTGTACAGACTGAAGAGTGGGAAATGGAAAACATTCCAGATTACTCACAACGTTGGTATTACAATATTTTGCATCAACAAGCTATCTCAAAACTTAGGGCTTGGGACTTCCCTGGTGGCGCAGTGGTTAAGAATCCACCTGCCAATGCAGGGGACACAGATTCGAGCCCTGGTCCGGGAAGATCCCACATACTGCGGAGCAACTAAGCCCATGTGCCACAACTACTGAGCCTGTGAGCCACAACTACTGAAGCCCACACACCTAGAGCCTGTGCTCCGCAACAAGAGAAACCACCACAATGAGAAGCCCGCGCACTGCAATGAAGAGTAGCCCCCGCTCGCCGCAACTAGAAAAAGCCCACTTGCAGCAACGAAGACCCAACGCAGCCAAAAATAGAATAAATAACTTTATTGATTTATTTAAAAAAAAACAAAAAAACTTAGGGCTTAAAAACAACTACATTCATTTGCACATAATTCTGAGAGTTGGCAGTTTGGGCTGGGTTCAGCTAGAGAGTGCTGCTAGTATCATCTGGGTCGCTCATGCAGTTATAGTCATGGAGACTGACTGGGGCTGGATAGTCCAAATGGCCTTGCTGTTCACCCTTTTTGCCTGCTCTAGGAAAATGAATCTGGGCCCTTTAAATATCCTTTTCTTGGCATGCTGCTTAATTTTGTCAGTAGAGGGAACTGGAGAGACATTAAAGTAAGAAAGGTTTTTTGCTTCCTGGTTTCAGTGTGCAGGCTCACCAGGCTCCTGCACTGTATGTGGGTCTCCAGGCCCAGCTCCTCCAAAAGATGGCTTCTCCAGCATCAGGCTCCTGCACTTCACAGCAGCCAGAGGCTTCCCCGGGAGTTCTTGTCAAGGGATTTTTGTAGCAAAGTGTCTCTGGTGAGACATTTCTATATGAATGGCTTTCTTGATAACTGAGGTGGCACATTTCCGGCAACTTTCAGAGGATGATTTCTACCAAGTCCACTGGCGTGACATGGTACCACAGTGACTTCTCTGCCATTCAGTGGGCACAGCCAAGTCCTCTCCAACGAGATCTGGATCTCAGCCCTGGGGCAAAGGGGGAGGCTCTTCCTCAGGTGCTCTATGTCAGCTCTAGGGATAGTTGCCGCTCCTTATATCTGCTATTCCTATATTCTTTAGAGTTCTCTTTACTTCTTATTAGTGAGTCCCTTGTTTCTCCAAACCTCCTGTTATAATGAATAATTATTTATATTAAACTTTCCCTGTTCAAATACTGTGTAGTTTCTCTGTCCTGGTTGGACCCAGACAGATCCATGCCTCACTCATCTATCTGGTGATTGGTGCTGGCTACTGGCTGTGCCTTGCTCCCCATATGTCTCCAGCAGGATAGGCTCAAATTTTTTTTACATGGCAGCTGGACTCGAAAAGGGTTAATGCTGAAAATGCAAGGCCTCTTGAGGCCAAGGCTCAGACGTCCCATGATATCACTTCGACTGATATCTATTAGTCAAAGTGAGCCATACGGCAAACCCAGATTCAAAGGAGAAAAACTAAACTCTATCTCTTGTGGCAAAGTCATACTGCAAATGGGCATGGGTACAGGAATGGGAGGAACTGTTGTTCCCATCACTGCTAACAACTACCACAGACCCACTGCATCAGAAGCAGCAGAATACTTCCTGAAAGCAGATTCCTTGACTCTACTCTAGAGCTGCTAAATCCAAATATCTGGGGCAGAATATGAGAATCTAAAATGTTAACACTCCTCTCCCTATCCCAGCCTAGGTGATTCATACTCATATTAAAACTTAAGAACCGTTCATCTATACTCACACAATATTGATACTCACTTGTCACTTTGAAGATATCTTTCTATTGCCTTCTGGCTTTCATAACTTCTGTTGAGAACCTGTCAATATTACTGCTGCTGCCTTCAAAAATTTCCCCCTTATCTTTGGTTTTTAGAAGTTATAACACAGTAGGCCCTAGTTCAGTTTCTCTATATTTGTTTTGCTTGGGGTTGAAAGTGATTCTTAAATCTGTGGCTTAATGTCTTTCACCGGCTTTGGAAAATCATTGACCATCAAATACTGCTTCTGGTATCGCTTCATTTCTCTTCAAGTCTCTCCCCTCCACCTCTACCTCCCCATTCTCCTTCTCCTTTCTTCCTTCATCCTTTTCTTCCTTCTTCTTCTATTCCTTCTCTTCCTCTTCCTCCTCCTCTTTCTTCTTCTTTTCCCTCTCTCCTTCTCTCTGCCTCCCTCCCAATGGGACTTCAGTTATTTGTATTTACACATTTTCACCATGTTCCATATGACTTGTATTACATGTGCTGTAGTTTAAATATTTTCTACTGACCTGTTTTTCAGTTCATTAATTTCATCTTTAGCTGTACTATATACTGTAATCTTCCATACTTTTGAGTTCTTAATTTCAGTTATTGTATTTCAGGCTTAGAATTTCCATTTGATTCTCCTTGATAGATTCTAGTTCTCTGCTGAAATTCTCCATCTTCTCATATAATGTCTTAAACATATTAATCACGTTTTATTTATTTATTTATTTATTTGGCTGCACTGGGTCTTAGTTGCGGCACGCAGGATCTTCATTGCAGCAATGTGGGATCTTTTGTTGCAGCATGCAGGCTCTTCGTTGTGGCATGTGGGCTTCTCTGTAGTTGTGGTGCACTGGCTCCAGAGCACGCAGGCTCAGTAGTTTCGGCACGTGGGCTCTCTAGTTGTGGCGCACGGGCTATAGAGCACGCGGGCTCAGTAGTTGCGACACAAAGTTTTAGTTGCCCTGCGGCATGTGGCATCTTATTCCCCCAACTAAGGAACCCAAGTCCCTTGCATTGGAAGGCAGATTTTTAACCACTGGACCACCAGGGAATTCCCTTTAATCACATGTTTTAAAGTCCATGTCTTATAATGCCAATATCTGGATCTTCTGTGGGCCTATTTCGATTGTCTATTTTTTCCTCTTGGTTTTCAACCATTTGCCCTTGTCTACTGAGATGTCAGGTAAATTGTGATTGAATGCTAAATATTGCGTATGAAAAAAATTATAGGAAAATTTGAGGCCCTTGATGGTATTATCTTCCTTCAGAGAGATTTTTACTTTTGCTTCTGGCAGGCATTTAAACCTAAGTCATACAAAGGAGATTTAACTGATTAGATGTTAGTCTTCAGTTCTGTTGGGGCTGGTCAATTTCTAATTCACTTCTACTCCTAGGGTGTAGCCCTTTGGGGGTTACATTTGAAAACTTGGAGTGTTTATTAGGGACACTCCTGCTTGGTAGACCTAGAAATCCAATTTTTATACCCCAGCTTCATAACATCTCCAGATGCTCTGCTCAGATTCTTAGCCATCTCTTGAGAAACAGCATACTGAAGGGCACAGTGGCAGCTGGATATGGGGCTTACCTCTCTGCGTTTCCCTTACCTCTGGAATCTTTGCCCCTCAGGTCATTCTTGTTTTGGTAGTTCTCCAATGTCTTCAAATATACATACATAGACACATTTATTTTTTTCAGCTATTTTAACAATTTCCAGTGGGAGGGTGGATCTTCAATAAGCTACCATAATTATTAGAAATAAAAGACTCTTGTTCACCTAACATTTATGTTATATTTTTCAGTGGGCTGGAACCATGCTTTATTCTTCTTTGCAGTGCCAAGTCCTCACTTGCTTTAAGTTCTTAAGAGACACTATTTGAATAAATGGATATCAGTTTGTAAGTTGCTTTCAATTTCATAATTTTAAACTGTAGGCAGAATTAGAATTACCCTTCTATAATCCTAGATATTGGGCCCAGAGAAGACTTGCCCAAACGTTCCCTGACTAAAGTCCATTAAGAAGTCACTGGCTTACCTGGGGCTTGACTCCAGAACCAGAACAGGGCTTTTCCCCACTCTGCCATATTGCACTACAATATAATGGTCAAGAGCCTCATGGGCTTGGGTGTCAAGGAGACCTGAGTTTAAATCCCAGCTCTGTCATTTGCCAACTGTGTGGGCTTGGAAAATTTCCATGAACTTTTGGAGCTTTAGACTCCTCACCTGGTAAAATGGCAATGATAATAACAGGAAACACTCAAGATAGCGCTGTTGAGAAGATGAAAGTGAGCCAATGTGTATAATAAGGTACTTGGCTGAATCACTGGATCTAAAAATAGAGGTTATTTTTTTTTTATGTATTTATTTTGTTTGTTTATTTTTGGCTGTGTTGGGTCTTCGTTGCTGTGCGCAGGCTTTCTCTAGTTGCGGCGAGCGGGGGCTACTCTTCGTTGCGGTGTGTGGGCTTCTCATTGTGGTGGCTTCTCTTGTTGCGGAGCACGGGCTCTAGGCACGCGGGCTTCAGTAGTTGCGACACGTGGGCTCAATAGTTGTGGCTCACGGGCTCTAGAGCACAGGCTCAGTAGTTGTGGTACACGGGCTTAGTTGCTCCGCGGCATGGGGGATCTTCCCGGACCAGGGATCGAACCCGTGTCCCCTGCCTTGGCAGGCGGATTCTCAACCACTGCGCCACCAGGGAAGCCCTAGAGGTTATTTTTTAACGGAGGGTCGGCATGGTGAACAAGGTGCCTTATTTCCATGAGTTTCGGAGGTAGTGAGGCACCCAATGATGTCTTACTACCTTTCCCTCCCTCGGGAGTGGGGACTATACTGCAGGATCATGGTTTTCTTCATGCAAAACACCCACCCCAAGTCCTGCTGATTATCTCACACCCATGAAGGCAAGGGTCGGGGTAGTCTTTACTTCTTCAGGGTCTTCAGGACCCTACTGCCTGCTTCCCTCCTGCGAAAGGTCTCCCCTTTCGCAGACTGGGCCTCCCCTTTCCTGGCAGACTGGGGTGGTTGGAGACTCAGCAGCCCTGATGTCAGGGAACTAGGATTGAAAGGCCCCAAATCTTTCTCTGCCACTAGTCCCCAAACATGTCCATATGGCAGAGCAGTTAAGAGCACAGAATCCAGAGAAAGACAGACTCAGACTCAAATCTAAGCTCCACCTCTCCCTAGTTGTGGGATCTTGGCTAAGTCCCTTTAGTTCCCTGACTCGGTTTCCTCATCTGTATAATGGAGCTGATAATAATACCTACTTAAAGAACTCTTTGAAAGATACCTTAATAAAAGTACCTCTTATTTTTTTCTCCTGTTATCCCCCCCTACCCCACCCAGAATATACAAGTTAGAAGGAAACAGTACAGCTAGAACTAGAATCTGTGTCTTCAGACTCCCCCTCTCCCCACCTTCGCCCACACCACCCCTAAAAGTACTCGTGCCTTGGAGTGAAGACAGTGCTTCCTGACTTTTCCCATCACAGTACATGATAACATTTGGATACCCGCTGGGCTAACCTAATGAGCCTGTTTGAGGCCTGCAGGTGACTGTCCCAACAGAGCTGGGGGCTCTGGCTACCCTGGGCTCCACCTGGGACCTGAGGGTGTTATATCTCAGCACACTTGTAACCTGTCTCTGGGGACCTTTGGGTTAAGGTGTTGACAACCCCTGGTAAGAGCCAGCATTGCATTGCCTAGAAGTGACACATTAATCCACTGTTGGTAAATCAGTCCTGGGCCAGTTATTCAGTCTCCTGGTAGGAGTTCAGAGGCCAGAGCCGAGGAGATGGAGACTGGGAAGAAAATCAGACATCAGCTCCAGTCCAGGCTCTGCCTCAAACTCGTGTGGCCCTGGGCAAGTCATTCCCCGTTTCTGGGCTTAACCTTTCTGTTTGAAGCAGAAAGGAGTTAGACTAGAGGAAACATCCACAGGGTCCCTTCTAGCTCTGACATTCTAAGAATCAGAATTCCCCACTGCTCAGCTGTACTCTGTTCCTGGTGACCTGGTTTTTGCCTCTGGTTTGGGTAAGCGTAGCAAATGGTCGACTCTCCCTGACTGGGCAAGGTGCTCCCAACTCTCTGCACCGTCGCTGGCTGGTCTCTGAAAATAACCCCTGTCTGGCCCAGACAGAGGGCAGAGCCACACCTGTCCCCTGCCCCTATCAGCAGAACTCCTTGGAGTCCTCTGCACGTTCCACTCCCCTGCCCATCACGTCAGCCTCTGGTTTCCCGAATCCTCTAGTCTTCCCACAGCTCCCAGGGCTTGCACTATTGTCTGGGCTCAGGCAGAAGGCAGGGAAGCCTCCGGAAACAGTGCAGCAGTTCCCCTGCAAGAGGAGGTGGGGAATGCTAGAAAAGGGAGGGTGGGGGAGGCTGCAGGCAGATCCTGAGGAGTTAGGGTTGCCCTGCTCTGGAGGCAGGACTTGGCCTTGTGTGCACTGAGGAGACATCACAGGCCTTGAAGCAGGAGGACATGGTCAAAACTTACGGTCAGAATGTGTCTGGGCCCCATGGAAGGCAGACTGGAGCAGAGAGAGAGACTGGGGGCTGTTAGAGAAATGCAGGCCAGAGATCATGACACAGCAGCAGGGACAAGAAAGAGGAGGAATTGAGGAGGTCAACTGGCAGACGAGGTGACAGGCCGATTGGCTGTTCAGCCACAGATCTGACTGCATCAGCGAGCTCGGTGACTGGGGTCGTACTGTGTGGGTGAGAGGGTTTGCTGGTGTTGCAAGAAAGACCCCAAGGTAGAGTTGAGAAAAGGGTCTCTGGCTTAGAGACAAATATATTAAAATCCTTTCAATAGTTCTTTGTGTTTCTTAAAACTTTCTCATTTTGCAAATAGTGTATGATATCACTTATATGTGGAATCTAAAAAATGCAACAAACTAGTGAATATAACAAAAAAGAGGACTTCCCTGGTGGCGCAGTGGTTAAGAACCCGCCTGCCAATGCAGGGGATGCGGGTTCGAGCCCTGGTCCAGGAAGATCCCACATGCCGCGAAGCAACTAAGCCCGTGCGCCACGATTACTGAGCCTGCGCTCTAGAGCCCACGAGCCACAACTACTGAAGCCCTCGAGCCACAACTATGGAAGCCCGCGCACCTAGAGCCCATGCTCTGCGACAAGAGAAGCCACCGCAATGAGAAGCCGGCGCACCGCAATGAAGAGTAGCCCCCGCTCGCCGCAACTAGAGAAAGCCCGCGTGCAGCAACGAAGACCCAACGCAGCCAAAAGTAAATAAATAAAATCTACGTTTAAAAAAAAGAAAAAAAAAAGAAGCAGATTCCAGACATAGAGAACGAATGGGCAGGCAAGAGGTACAAACTTACCTCTTACAAAGAGGTATAAAATAAGCTACAAGGATATATTGTACAACACGGGGAATACAGCCAATATTTTATAATAACTATAAATGGAGTATAATCTTTAAAAATTGTGAATCACTATATTGTACACCTGTAACATATAACAGCAACTATACTTCAGTAAAAAAACAAAAAAAAAACAAAAAACTTTCTCATTTTGTCCTCTCAACATCCATATATTATTGTCTCCAAGACGCTCCAGGTTGTGTCAGATCTAGGGCCCCGAATTAAGGTCTCCTGACTCTTTTGTTCCCGCACCTGGCCCCAGCCGACTGCTTCCTCGGAACGGTTCGCAGGCAGAGCTAGCAGGAAGTTCACCCCCGCCCAGCTGCTTCCCACCACCTCCTTGGACTCCACAGCCCGACCCTGCCACCACACGCCATGTGCCTCCAGCACCCTTCACTGCTCTAGGCCTTGGCTTTACTTTCTGTCACAGGAAGAGGCAGGCAGGGCTAAGTGAAGGTTTTTGACATTCAGACAGGAACAAGTGAACCCTTTTTTACAAAGGGGTCTCATATGAACCACCAAAATGAACTCAAATAAAAAATCTGCTCAGGCAAGGCAGAGGTGGTGGATTCAGAGGCTGTTTGTCTGGTTGGACAGTGGTCCTCCTTTTCCCCATACTTTGGCAGCCTGAGACACTCCCCAAATCCCCAGCGTTCCATGGCCCACAGTTTGCAAACCACTGGACTAGCAGACTCCCGATTGAACACCCTAGAGCAAGGGAGCCTCAGCCTGGGACCACAGACGGGATTCAGGGTGTCTCTGAGTCTGCATGGGAAAACTTCCATCTTTATTTTCACTACCCTCTAACTCAAGTTAAGTACTTCGTTCCATTTGAATGTAGGCGATGACCACAGTAATTCTGATGGTTCCTGTGACTGTGAAACCAAGAGAAATCACAGGTATTTTTCTATCACATTACAGTTGTCATAGATCTTTTATGTTCATTATTACTCTAAAATTACAATGGTTATTATATCTGCCGCCCAATCTCATTTTAAATGTATTAATGAAGTACATATTATATCATAAACAATTTTAAAACTATCTTGTTAACCATATTTCAGTATGATTGGTTTCCTTTGTAGTCCTATGTATTTTATTTTATGCATTTAAAAACACTCTGAGAAGGGGTCTGTAGGCTTCACCAGGTTGCCAGAGGAATCCATGGCATCAATAAGGTTAAGAACCTGTGTCTTAGGACTTCTCTTCCAGAACAGAGGGGGCTGGGGAGCTCGTTCCCAAAAGAGGGCATGTAGGACTCAGGATCCCAGGAGGCGACATGCACTCTCTGAGCCTGAGGAAAATGAGACAGGAAACTGGGGCAGGAGCAAAGGGACTCTAAGAAGTGGAACAGGAGCCAACAGGTCATCTGGCAGGGCTCGGTCTAGTGGGACAGAGCTAAATTCCTTAGCTCCAACCCCAGCCAGGCTTCTTGGGGGAACCAGGACTCCTGGGTCCTTGGCTTGCTTCGGTCATTTTCCCTCCTATCCTCAGTTTCCTTCTCTGAGCTAATATAGTGGAAGCAATAGTGGCTTGCAGGTCAAGAGAGATCCTGCTTCTGGATCTGACTTTTCCTTGTCTTGCTGAGTATTTCGGGTAAGTCATCTCCCCTTCCCAGCCCAGTTTTCATATCTGTATAATTTCTGGCATAAGTACTGCTACAACCCCTTGCCATGCCCACAGTAGATATTACTGACAGATCTCAGTATATGACCATTCCATGCTCGTATGTAGCTTCAGAAGCCTTTTCAATGTTCTACGGATTGATAGGAATCAGCAAACGAAGTAAAATATATTTGCTATTATTGGACTAGATGATCTACACATTTCCATCTCTACTATTCCATGGCTCTAAAGACCTGATCTCAGAAATGTGAACAAGACACTAGATAGATGGGAAGACCTATAAAGCATGGCTATTTCTGAACCATATGTATGTGTGTGTGTGTGTGTGTGTGTACGTGTGTGCATGTGTGTGTGTGTTTAACAGAGAAAGAGAAAACATTCTCAGCTGGGCTGTAGATTTTCTCTCACGCACCCTATAGTGAAAATGGGGTCAGAAGAAGATACTCAGATTTTGAAATCTCAATCTGGCTTTCTGGAACAGGTAAACAGAGGCACGTGGAAGTCAGACTCTTTGATCAAAGTGTTAGGAATGGGCACCACACCAGGATTGGTGCCATCAGGCCCTACCTGTCGCCAAATGTCCTGTCACCAGGGACATCACACATGTAGTGCAGTGGAATGATGGTGACAAAGAGCAAATAACACCAGCCACTCCTGGCATAATGTACACAGACTCAGATCCTGCACAGCCAGGTCACCAAAATGTGGATGTGCTGGAGACTTAGGGCTTTTCCCCCAAGCAGCACAGAAAGCCACTTAGGATGTTATTTCAGAGTGTTACCTAGCCCAGGTTACAGCTACAGCCCAGATAGATGCCATTACTTATTTGAAGTCATAGCCAGCTCAAGTGCTAGGACCAGAACCCAGATCTCCACAGGCCTGTAGGGCCAGACTGGTACCATAAACGGGAAAGTGGATTGGATGGAAGAGTAGGGAGTGGTGAGGACTGTGGCAAACTAGAGGTCACACGCCCTATTTAAAGGCAGCTGCTGATCATCAGTTCTAGTTGATTGCTGGCTATGAGAATGTGGACCCATAGTGCCACGTCTTCCTTCTGATCTTTAAAGAGAGATCAGAACCTAGATTTTTATGTTAAATAGCTGCATTTTCAAATGTTGGCATCTAAATTTTTTAAATGTTACAACAAAACAAAATACTGTGTAAGCCAAACAAAATGCACCTGGGAACTTCAGTATTTGGCCTGATTTGCAACTACCAGTGGAATGGGTAAGAGACCAGGCTCTGGATGTAGACATATAAAGATCTGAATCACAGTTCTGTCACTTGTTAGCTGAGCAATCTTATTCAAGATTTGTAGCCTCGGGACTTCCCTGGTGGTCCAGTGGTTAAGAATTCGCCTTCCAATGCAGGGGATGCAGGTTCGATCCCTGGTAGGAGAACTAAGATCCCACATGCCGCGGGGCAACTAAGCCTGTGCACCACAACTACTGAGCACGCAGGCCACAACTAGAGAGCCTGCGTGCCACAACTACTGAGCCTGCACACCACATGTAGAGAGAAGCCCGCATGCCGCAACAAGGAGCCCGTGCACCGCAACTAAGACCCGATGCAGCCAAAACTAAAAAAAAAAAAAAGATTTGTAGCCTCTCTGAGCCTCAGTGTTCTCATCTGTAAAATGGGAATAATAGAAGGGGCTACTGTGACGATTAAATGAGGTAATGAGTTTAAAACACCTGGCACAATCATTAGCTCATAATAGGCACCCCATAAATGTAGCTCCTCCAAAGTGCCTCTAAACTTCATGGTGATCGGAGAAAACCTCAAATCCCTCACCGCACTGCAGTCCCTCCACCTCATACTTATTTTTCTGCAAGGTCTGAGTGCTCAGTGCCCATAGCACTCTAACTCAGACACCCAAGGCCCTCAAACATGCGCACACATAGCCTGTACACACCCTGGGGAGGATTTTGAGATGCCATGGCTAGTTACCAAGGAAAGATGTTTAGAAGGCTTCCCTGGGGTACAGCTGCAACCTTCTTGTGTTGGTTAGAAAAGACTCCTGCCCAGAGCAGGGGGCTGGCTAACATGACCTCTTGGGGGCCTTCACACTCTTAGAATTTTTCAACTTGAATTTTGTTAGCTCATGTGCACACACACGCACACTCTCACACACCATCTGCCCAAAGCCTGGACAAGAGGGGCTCCCTTTCCCTTTCCTGGGAAGCTTCTATTCCAGCTCTCACTCCACCTCATCCTCCTGCAGCCTCGCTGGGAGGGGAGACACTGTCACGACCCCTGAACTTCATTCCCTGTGATTGATGTGCTCAGCGGGGAGCTGCGGGAGAGGGGATCACAGGGTGAGGAGGCTCAAATGACCAAACAGAAGGGGCTAGGACCGTGGCTGGGCCCCCAAAGCAAGGAGCAGCAATAGCTCCATGCACTCGGGGGAATTTACTGGTTCCAAGCACTTGCTTCTCCAGCGTCTCCCTGGAGCCTCCTTCTGCCCCAGAAGGTGACAAGGGTGGGAGGGGCCCCAGATGGGGAAACTGACTGCAGTGTCTTGCCCTGAATCAGTTTATCTGGCCCACTTGAATCTCCAAGGGTCAGAAGCCCTCTGGATCTGGGCATCTCTAGTGGAACATATATGTGGGTGCTGAGTCCCTATCCTACGTTAAACCCCAACTTATCAACAACGATGTCAGCCAGGACTTGTGACATTCCCCCCATGCCATTTTAGAATTTAGAAGAGACTGAAGCATAGAAAAGCACAGTGACTTACACCCAAGGTCACCAGTAAGTCTCCCAGCCTGCATTTGAACCCAACATTGCGTAACTCCAAAGTGCACGCTCTAACCACATATCATACTGCCTCACGTACTAGGGCCACATTCCAGGCCTGGGTTTCAGTTCCAGAAGTCATTAGAAAATACCATTACTCAATGAGCTGTTCTGCCCTGCTTTTTGTTTAAGAGTCTACGTTTCAAAAAATCCCAATAAACAGTACTTTTAAAAAGGAAAAGAAACAACAAGCAGTCACCATTCCCTCATCACTGAAATAATTCTTTATCATGGAGGTCACATTTTACAGAACATCCATTACTCTACTGCATCGATTCTAAAATGCATGTTTGTGGTTCTTTTAATCTCTGAATTTTGGATGCATTTTAAAGACTGTGAAATTTAAGCTTCCATGAAATACACAATATTATTTGGCTCTAAGAATAATCCTGGTAGGTGAGCATTGCCAAGATTATAATCCCCATTTTACAGATGGGAAAACTGAGGTTCAAAGAGGGTAGGAGACTAGCCTGAGGTCACAGAGCTAGTCAATGCAGATTAGCCCTGTTTCCTGATTCCCAGCACAAGCTGTGTCCAACGTACCCTCCTGGCTTTCAGGCCCTGCGCTCACAGTAACTTGTTCCCATCACCTCCCCCCCCGACCCCCGGCTACCCACCAGCAGAGGCTTGAGGGAGACCTCAGTTCCCCAACCCAGGGTTCCCCAGCCTCACTCAGAGCTGGAGAATGAACCCAGTGTGGGGACACCTGGGAACAGTCCAACCCCACACAGTAAGTTTTCAGGCCAAAGGATCCCACTTTCAAGAATGCATCCCATGTGGCAGGCAGCATTGTGGAGATCAAAGCTGGGCTTGGGGTGTGAAGTCAGTATTTCTGCCTGGTACCCTCACACACCAGGCAAGCTAGATCTAGGGGCTTCTCACCTAGGGTCCCCATTCTCCGGAACTACTTGCCATGCCCTATTTCTCCTATTTCAAGAGGCCAAATGAAAATCAAATATTGCTCCTAGATAAGATCTCACAGACTAAAACACCACATTTCTTTGTTATGGTTAAACTTACATCAGCTCAGTGGTAATGCCAGGGTTTGTTCCTGCTGACCAGAAAACACTGATTGATTGTGATAGGGCCCCAATTAACATGCAAGGGGAAAAACCAATTAACGACTTATGTAACAGGTACAGCTTGGCAGACAAAAATCTTTCAAAACAAGGAGTGTGACAGGCGAAAGTAATACAAGGGGCAAGCTGACGTGGAAGTGTGAGCTCCTCATTTTCCCAGATGGGACATGTGAGGTTCGGAGAGCTGGAGTGACTTGCTCAAGGTCACACAGCAGGGCTGGAACCGGCACCCGAGGTTTCTGCCCCTCAGGAGAGGCATCTTCCCACCCCACCCTTCTGTGATGAGGTTCGAGAAGGCCAGAGCATCAGGACTCACCGGGGTTGCTGAAGGGGATCAGGATAGGGAAATGGCTTCTCCCTGGCACCTGTGGGCTCCTTCCTGGCCGGCAGCTGCCAAGGCCACGCTGTCTTTCCTCCCCAGGTGCCTGCCGAGGCAGCTAGGCATGGGAGACTCCTGGAAAGCCTGCTCTGGGCAAGGTGGAGGAGGCCTCCCTGAAGAAAGCACCCTCCAGGACGTGGAGTGACCAGGCCTGGGGTCACAGCGTGGCCATAGAGGGCTTCGCTGCATCTAGCTTGCACAGCTACCTCCTGGCATCTGCCCGGGAGCTCTCCAGATCTCAGGGCTGGTTTTCCTGCTAGCTGCTGGGTGCCTTTAAGAGGACAGAAGTTCATTGGCTGAGCAAGGCTCCCCCTACCTCCTTACCTGAGCAGGTGAGAGCTGCTAGGCTAGGGGCAGACCAGGGAGTAAACAAACTGTGGCAACCAGCTGGCTCGCCCCTCCTCCACAGCCCTGGTCCTGGGCTTCCTTCCCCTCCCCAGCCCCCAACTCCAGGAATTAAATGGGAGTAAAGAAAGGGCAAAACATTCTGCAAAATGCTTAGTACTGTTCAGTTTAGGAAGCTTCATTATTTCACAGTCACCCTAGACCAGAGTTAACAGTACGCCTTCTCTTTCAGATGGAAAAACCGTGCTGGGAGAGGTAAAGGGCTTGTTGAGTTCATCTGGCTATTCGAAGGAGGGTTGACTAGTGTGAGGACCCAAACCTGAATCCCCTGCTTTTGACTTCCCATACAGTGCTCTAGACCACACCACTGCCTTCTCTGTGAAACCTTTGGCAAGTCACTCACTGCCTCAGTTTCCACATCTGTAAAATGGCACAGTCATGCTTGTGTGTAAGTTCACACTCGCTGTATTGTATATTGTATTACACTCACACTTAGAGCTAGAAAGGACTTTGGAGATTCTCTAAGTCATCTATTCATTTACCAGGAATTCATTCATTCAATAGGCATCACTATTCAGCAACTATCTTGTGCCTGCCTGGCCTGCTTTAGGGCCTAAGGATACATCAGTGAACAAGAAAGTCAAGGATCCTACTCCTATTGAGCTTGCATTCTAGAAAGAGGGGAGCTAGACCTAAACAAGTAAACAGATCAGATAGGTAACAGTCCCCTGAAGAAAGGAAATAGGCGATACGACCAAGTAATGGCTGTTGCTATTGTACATTATGTGGTCAGAGAGACTTTCTGAGGAGGTGATATTGAAGGTGAGACTTGAGTAATGACAAGGAACCAATCACTGGAAGAGCTGGATAGAGAGTGTTCCAGACACAGGGAACTACAAGTGCAAAGGCCCTGAGCAGGTGTGTTTGGAGAACAGAAAGAAAACTGCTGTGGCGAGAGTAAAGTCCAATCCCTGCCCCCCTTTTTTAATAGATAAGGAAATGATTCAGAGGGATGACTTGACTTGCCCCAAAGCCCCTCCTGCAAATATCTCCTTCCTCTCTTTATCCTCATGTATTAGGGAGGGGAACTGAAGCCTGGAGCTTACCAGCACACGTGGGTTACCAACCCAACAATCATCTCACCAGCCTACACTGCTATAACCTCCTGTTTCTCCATTCTCTAGACACTTAAAAGGGCAAAAACTATGATTTTAAGAGTTGATCACACTGAAGAACAAAATCCTGACCAACAGAATACAGTATTAAAAATTCCAGCAGTAATGCAAACTGCCACACAGTTATACGGGGTCAGCACAGACCCTTCCTGCTGAGGTCCTCTCCTGTTTCACTTTCAGAATTTTTCACTCTGATGTTTATAAAGGGCTGCCGGTTTTCAGTCATCGTATTGTTAGCGGCAGCATTGGAATTGTTATTGTGGGACTGTCGGCTAGGTAGCGTGGGATGAAGCAAGTGAGTCCTGCTGCTGCTGGTGTTGAAAACCAGGACTTGGCTCCAGAGAAAGGAGACACATATGAAGGAGGAAAGGGGTTAAGTGAAAATCTTATAATTCTGGGTTTAAAATGGAAGTTTCAGTGTGAATTTTTGATGCAGCTGATCTGAAAACAGACACATATTCCCTAGCTCTGCCTTCTGTTTTCAGGTCTAGAAACAATGAGCGACACTTTAGAAAGCAACTTCATTGTCCAGACTGTAGTCTCTAAATACTATTTCACACTAAAAGGAACCAGGCTCCTCAATAAACAAACAAACAAATGAATAGCTGATACCAGCTTTAGGACAGAAAATGCACAATATGTACTTAGACTATCTTTTAATGCCAAAAATCAAGGAAGCTAGTTATGGCAAAGAGACTCAGCAGGCAACCGAAGAGTCTCGCTTTGGCCAAAGTCAGGACAATTTGCGCATCACTAAAGAAAATAACTGCAATTAGTTGAAAAACATCAAATATATTTTAATCCATGCGTCCACAAGGAAATTTTAAAAATAAACAAAAAAACCTCAGTGATCATCTTCAGAAGATATTAAGAAATCAATTCATTATTTTGAAAACTAGTAAATAAAAGGAAACAATTAAGCACTTGTTCTGTCTTTCCTGTAAGAACTGTGCCTCAGCCTCAGGCAACCAAATAGTAAAGGAGAGGAAGCTGCTCTTTACATAAGAATTCCAACAAATAAAATGAAAAAGGAAGGAAGAAGGATTGACTTGGGATATCATCACTTGTTATGAATTAGTTGATCTAACTGAAAGTATTACAAAAACAGAAGTAACTTGACATAATGGGTCTTTTGATGGAATCAATACCACCTCCTATGAAGAAATCATGCCTCCAAAATCAAGCAGGAGTCTGATCAAGACTTTAGACGCAGGGGTTGACAAACCTTCTCTCTGAAGGGCCAGGTAACAAATATTTTAAACTTTACAGGTTATATAGCTCTAGTCTCTGTTGCAACTATTTATTCAGCTCTGCTGTTGAATAGTACAAATACCAGGCATAGACAATAACTAAACAAATGGGCATGGCTGTGTTCCAACAAAACTTTGTTTACAAAAAAGAGCAGGGGCTAGATTTGACCCATGGGCTATAGTTTGTTAACCCCTGTTCTTGACCTCACTACCAGCTTACAGGAAATACAGGGACTGCAGAATACATGAAATGACACCCCAGGGATGCATTTAGCAAAAGCTAAACTAGGAAGAAGTCTAACAGGAAAATCAATCTGATTTCTTTAACAAATAAATGTCAAGATACTAAAAAAGAGAGACAGATTTAACATATAGATTAAAAGAAACTTAGCAAATATTAACCAAACACAACGCATGGACCTTGGGATTTCCCCGGTGGTACAGTGGTTAAGACTCTGCACTTCCACTGCAGGGGGCGTGGGTTCGATCCCTGGTCGGGAAACTAAGATCCCACATGCCACACAGTGTGGCCAAAAAATAAAAAAAATAAATAATAAAAATGTATGGACCTTGTTTGAATCCCAATTCAAACAAATATAAAAAAAAATAGTGTAATTGGAGAAATGTGAACACTGACTCGAATATCTGATAATATTAAGGAATTGTTGACATTTGGTGCTGTTTGATGATGTATTGTGGTTGTGTTTAAAAAGGGGAGGTCTTATCTTTTAGAGATGTTGCTGAAACATTTACAGATGAAATGGTATGATATTTGGGACTCAGTTAAAAATAATGGGTGGTAGAATATAAAGGGAACAAAATTGATAAGGAGTTATTAATTGTTGAAGGTGGATGATAGGTACAGTAGAAGTTCATTATACTATTCTTTCTACTATTGTGTAAATACTTGAAAATTTCCACTATGTAAAGTTAAAATATATTTATGCCACTTCACACTCAGCCAACTGACAAAATTTTAAAAATCTGACAAACTTCAGTTTTGGAAGGATATGGGGAAAGGGTAGCTCTTACAGATGGTGGGAATGTAAATTCCTACAACAACTTTTAAGAGGGATTTGTGTACACCCCATGACCCAAAAACTCCACACCTGGATATACACTAAGTGATACTTTAGTCCATTAAGAGACATGCAGGAAAGTAAAAAGAGAGAGACATACAGGAACTTTTTTTTTTTTTTTAAGAAGAAAAATTTTATTTCAAACAGATTCAGTGGTATGTGTGCTACAGCAAAGGCTGGTTGTAGCAGTTTCCTTTCAAACCTGCACTGATGTATAAATTAGACATTATTTGGGAATGATTAATTTCTGGTAAAATGTAGATTCAATCCAACATTATGCCAATTTTTACATTTATTGTAGACCCTATTTTAGAGGTTAACTTTTCATCACTAAAAAATGAGAATAACCTTGCAGCTACTCCTAAGGTAATGAGCTGTGAAGTTAATTCCTCACTATTGCTTTGAAAATATACCCCTAGGTTGTTAAGAGAAATTCCGACTTCATCCAAATCTGTTATTTAATTCTTCAGTCATCATCTACTGTTGGCTTGATTGTCACTCCTCTTCTTATTTGACCCCAACCAATTAAACGCCAGTGTTTCTCAACTCTTCGGCTAAGGGTAATTTTTTCTCCTACTTCTGTGCACACAGGAATAGTCAAAACGATTTTGCCCAAATCAGCCTTGACCGCGCTAACTCTTCCTCCTGTCGACAGGGATCCTATGTTCACCATAAGCACTTCATTCTTAGACAGCTTTTGCACTTTTGCTGCTTTCTTGTCTCCTTCAGTGCATGCACCTAGAAGCCATCTAAGCAGGAAATAGGAAATTTCCAATTCTGTGAAGATCTCAGGTAAAGCTCCAACTGCACCAAGTACCTGCCCCACCATTCTGTCAGCCCGGCACAAAGTGGGGTCAGTTTCTGTTCCCACTCCAATAAGACCTCCTGGAGCAGCATACTGAAGATCATTATGCTCTGCGAAAAGCGATACAATTTTGGAAAAGATGGGTTTACACATGAGCTTTCCTTCACTATCTTTGGAAACAGTACCAGGTCTGACTTCTATCTCCTGGCCCACCTTTAATACTCCTTTTAGAATACTACCACCAGCTACACCCCCCCTTAAGGTCATCAACTTCACAGCCAGGTTTGTTGACATCAAAGGATCTAACAACAATAAGCCGGGGTTCTGCAGTAAAGTCTCTTGGGGGTACTGGAATTTTCTTTACTAGGTACTCACAGACAACTTCAATATTGTATTTTAGCTGAGCAGAAATTGGAATAATAGGAGCTCCTTCTGCTACTGTACCTTGTACAAATGCAAGGATCTCTTCATACTGTTCTTTAGCCTGGCTTTCTTTTACCAAATCAATTTTATTTTGTAGAATCAAAATATGCTTCAGTTTCATGATTTCTATAGCAGCCAGGTGTTCGAAAGTCTGAGGCTGAGGACAAGACTTGTTACCAGCTATCAACAGAAGAGCCGCATCCATCACTGCAGCACCGTTCAGCAGAATAGCCATCAAAATATCGTGGCCAGGACAGTCAACAAAGGAAACATGTCTGACTAATTTGAAGTTCCCTTTGGTCCCTGGAATATCTGTAGGAAACTCATCAGGTGTACTACTTCCACAGGATCTGTAACATTCTGGCCGAGGACAACTTGGGTTGTCAAATTTATAAATCTTCGCATTAGCATAGCCAAGTTTGATTGTAATGTTTCTTTCTAGTTCATTTTTGAACCTGACAGTGTGAACTCCAGAAATAGCTTTTACAACCGTAGATTGCCCATGAGCTACATGACCAATTGTACCTATATTAATTGTGGCCTGTCTGCTGATAACTTCATGTGAAAGTGGCGTCAACTTGGTAACATCCACAGTGTTGAGATCTTGCCGAGAAAGGTGCGGCTGCCCTAAAGTCACAACAGCCTTGCCCCCCACCCCCGCCATCTTGCCCGGAGAGGAAGAAAGGCGTCGGGGTGGCTGCCTGACCATTCGCAAGCCCCCTTGTGCAGGGCGGGGCGGCGGAAGTGGGAAGGCCAAGTAGGGCCCAGGCCTGGTGGAGGAGGATGGCCGGTGCAGCGGAGGCCTCACTGCTTGGACTTTTCTCCCCATGGATTTGTACAGTGCCTGCCAGCAGGCTGACCACGTGGCAGGCTGACCGCGTGGCAGGCTTCCGCTTTTCGAGGAGGGCGGACAGATCCCCCTTCCGGCGGGCCCCGCCTCCCTGGGCCAGGAACATTTTTTTTTAATAGGAAAAATGGAAAACAATCACAATGGATAAATTATGGTATCTTTGGATGGGGGAGGCTATGAAATGCAGAGATTTGGAAATGGCAACTACTTGTGGAGCTAAGAGCTGGGGCCCCATCAGGATAGATTTAGCTCAACAGATGTTGACCCACTCTGGGCCAGGCCCTCTGCTAGGTGCTGGGGATACATAAGTGATATCCCTCAAGGGGTTCAAAGTCTAGATATCAGAGACGGAGGGGGCCTAACACATCATCTAGCTCAACCTACCCATTTCACAGATGTGGAAAATGAGGCCCAGAAAAGTTAACCAACTTGCCAAGGGCACACAGTTGGTTCATGGAGGAACCAGGAATTGAGCCAGGTCTCTGATGCTCAGAGAATCAGGAGATCTTGGAGCCACGCATTCTTAAGTTGAATCCTGGCTCTGTAACTCACTAGCTGTGACCTTGGCCAAGTTATTTAATGTCTCTCTCCTCAGAAGGATAATAATACCTATTCATGGCTTGATATGAGGATTAAATGAAATGATATACATAAAGCCCTTGACTCAGTGACTGAAAAGAAATAATTATTATTGATATAAAGTAAGGCCTTAGTGAAGCGACAAAATGCTACATTCTATGTTATTCTCCAAACAGTTAATGCCATACTTCTTAGAGCCAGGATGTTCAAGGCTCTGTACCAAGTTGAAGGCTTGTCCCAGGAGTTAGCTGCTTTCTATTCCAGGCCCCAGCCCAAGCAGCCACATATAAGAGAATCCTCACCACCCCCCCACTCTGCTGCCTGTCTGCTCTCTGAGGGCCATGCTGAGACATGACAGGGTAGCACAGCTCTGTAGTCTGTGTGGCTCCTCCTCCACTACCCTGAGCCTCAGCTACCTATAAAATGAGAATAATAGCAGAACTTATCACATGGGGTTGTTGTGAGGATTAAATGAACTAATGCCTAGCATATAGTAAGCCCTCAACATATGAGATACAAGACACCTGTCCCAGGGCATCAGGCTTGGGAGATACAAAAAAGAATCAGCTGCATTCCCCACCCTCTAAGTGCTTCAGTCCAGAGGGGATACAGTCAGAGTCCACTCCCTTCCCATTTCTCCCCACGCTGTCACATTTCAGGCCTGGATTAGGGCCCAGCGGGCCAAGTGATTATGGCTGCTTTGCGGGAGGCTGGCTCTAAGAAGGACTGAGCCAAACCTCTTGTGTCTGAAACCACCCACATGCTCACCTCTGCTGCTGAGAACCCAGCTCTGCAGAATCGCTGACTGTCTCCGGCTACTGGAGCCAAAGCATCATATGCTCTGAATAATAAAGCCATCCAGAAAGTTCCCCGTGGTGAGCTGGGAACACACTCCGGTTCGTACCCTTGGGAACAGGCAGCCAGAAATATCACCAAAGGCCTGCCATCAAAGCCAAGCTCCTGTCCTCAGCAGGCTGGAGCCACAAGGCCCAGGGAGTTTCAATCCCCAGTCCCTTCCCTTTCCTGATGCCTTCTTCTCCCAATGAGACCATGTGTATTTTTCACCCAAGACCCTATTTTTACAGAGCATCATAAAACATTCTCAATAAGCTCAGTGACCATTTGTCCCAACTTTTCCAACCCTAGAGAGCAAAAGTCATTGAGGGTCAGAGAAAGACATAGTAAGACCAATATGAGGCCAATGGAACCAGTCAAATATATTTGGTTCACCTGTGGAAGCAGGCATGGTGTTCTTTCAAGTGGATGTCAAAGCTGTAAACTTGCAGCTGCTCACAGGCTGCAGGTGGGACAGCTGGTCAGATGGTGTATTTGTTGTGCATGGCGAGATCCTTGTGGGCAGGGGCTGAGCCTTGTTCCCCTCTCTGTCCAGCACTCAGCAGCAAACACAGTGCCTAGCACTGAGCAGTCAATCCAAAAACACCTGTCAAATGAATAAAATTGCTTAGTCTGCCAATGGGTTTAAGATGCTTCTATTGCACATTCTCATATCAGCCTGAACTTTTCCTTCTCATTGCTTACCATACTTGTAATTAAATAATTGCACGTGCAATTATTTGTTTAATACATGCCTCCTTGACAAGACTGTCAGCTCCCTGGAGGCAGAGACTGCCCCCAGTTTTGTTCAACATTTGTATCCTCAGTGCTGAGAATGCGATCTGGCATATAGCTGGCACTCAATCAATGTTTGTTGAATAAATAAATGAGCAAAGATGGCAAAGACGGGGCTTCCCTGGTGGCGCAGTGGTTGAGAATCTGCCTGCCAATGCAGGGGACACGGGTTCGAGCCCTGGTCTGGGAGGATCCCACATGCCGTGGAGCAACTGGGCCCTTGAGCCACAACTACTGAGCCTGCGCGTCTGGAGCCTGTGCTCCGCAACAAGAGAGGCCGCGATAGTGAGAGGCCCGCGCACCGCGATGAAGAGTGGCCCCTGCTTACCACAACTAGAGAAAGCCCTCGCACAGAAACGAAGACCCAACACAGCCATAAATAAATAAATAAATAAAAATTAAAAAAAAAAAAAGATGGCAAAGACGGCCAGTCAGTGAGTCGACCCACCCACTAATTTTTTGTTTGTTTTGTTTTGTTCTAATTTTACTGGAGTATAGTTGATTTACAATGTTGTGTTGGTTTCAGGTGTACAGCAAAGTGATTCAGTTATACGTGTACATATAGTCATTCTTTTTTAGATTCTTTTCTCATATAGGCCACCGCTAATTTTGAAGGCCTGTGCTGCCTGAGGTGCTGAGCTTCACTCCCAAGTCAAAGGAAGCTAGCTGGCCTAAGGTTTTTTACTTCAAGATGTTGACAGTGCTCTGGGAAAGTGTGGGGATACGCGTTTGTTAATACCCAGGCTCAGCTGTTCTTAGAAACAGTCTGCCTCCTAGAAAGTCTATCCATTTACGAAAGAGCACAATGGAGTGGGAAGCAGGCTCATTTGCTGGTTAACCGGGGCCTTCCCTTTGCCTCTAGTTGGTGATTTGGGACATTTGGCCTGGGGATGGATGGACCGGATTTCAGTCTGGAGTTAGTAATGGAATCTACTTTGTAGAGTTGTTATAGGAGAAAATGAGTATACAGGTGTGTAAATATTTACCACAGGACCTGACAGTGGCACTACTGCTCAGTAATGGTATCTAGAGTTGTTGTTGTTACCAATACTCTGCCTTCTAAGGCTGCCCTTGGATGAAGGATGCCATCACCTGGATGAAGATCTTCAGGATGTTAGTCTGGTGCTGGGCTTCTCCAAGGCATCTTCCAGGGACAACCTGGACAGACTGCAGGGAAGGAGTGAATCAGCTATGTGACAGAGACACTACTCCTTACAGAGACACTACTCCTTACAGAGACACTACTCCTTACAGAGACACTACTCAAACTGACTTGGGCAAAAGTTGGCCCACACTTCCCTTAAGTCCAGAGTGTAGAATTGCCTTGTGCACAGCTGGATCCAGGAGCTCAAGCAATATCATCGGGATGTTTCTTCCTTGCCTCTGTCTGTTGCTGTCCACACTGCAGTCTTCTGTGTCTCAGGGAGTCTGCCCGAGGTGGCTTACATCCTGTCCTCTCAGCTACCACAGAAAAGAGAAAGTCTCCCTTTCCCGAAGTTCAGACCAGACCTCCAGAATTGAGTCTCATTGGCTGTAACTGAGTCACATGACCACTCCTGAACCAATCATTGTGGCCAGGGGATGCAAGCCTCTGATTGGCAGAGCTGAGTCACATGCCCACCTCTAGGCTATGGGCTGGAGTCAGCTGCACAGATGGGGAGGGAATGAACCCAAGCAACTTAACAATTACTGTCCCCAGAGAGGGGAGAATGTTGCTGGGTCAGCAAAACAAATATCCCCTGCAGATTACAAACCTCTCTGCAGGTCAAGTGGCAAGGGCAATGTCACAGTGAGACCGAACAAACATCAGTTCCATCAGACAAATAAAGTGATAGGATCTGGAGGGATTCCCAGAGGACAACGGGGCATTTACTCAGCAATCTGCCAAAAAACCTGTTCTATAGGGCCAAGATTAGGGTGAGGCAAATGAGGCACCTGCCTCAGGCACCAAGTTAAGGGAAACACAAAAAACTTAGTAACCTAGATAAATAATACTTGAATACAATATTTTATTATTTTAAAAAATAAATCTATTTATTTGTTTTTGGCTGCATTGGGTCTTCATTGCCGCACACAGGTTTTCTCTAGTTGCGGCGAGCGGGGGCTACTCTTCGTTGAGGTGCGCAGGCTTCTCACTGCGGTGGCTTCTCCTGTTGCGGAGCACGGGCTCTAGGCGCGTGGGCTTCAGTAGTTGTGGTTCGCGGGCTCTAGAGCGCAGGCTCAGTAGCTGTGGTGCACAGGATTAGTTGCTCCGCAGCATGTGGGATCTTCCCAGACCAGTGCTCGAACCCGTGTCCCCTGCATTGGCAGGCAGATTCTTAACCAGGGAAGTTCAAATATAATATTTTAAAAATCAAAATTAATGCCAAAAATCCATGATGAACAAAATACCAAAACTTTAAATGAAAGCAGGATAAGTAATAGTGCTGTAGACAGCCATATTGAAGCTTGGGGCAAAAGGAAAAATCAGTACTGATTTTACTCTTATGTAAAATTTTGGTATTTTGTTCATCATGAATTTTTTGGCATTAATTTTGATTTTTAATATATTGTATTAAAATATTATTTGTCTTGATTTCTGAATTTTGGGGCACCACCCTAAATTTTGTGCTGGAGGCAGGATGCCTCATTCCTCTTACCCTAGTCTAGGCCCTCCTGTCTTGTGTGGGATTTGCTGCAGGCAGAGAGGGAAAGCCACCCTGAGATAAAGGGATGTGTCCAAATTGGCATTCCCTAGTGGGAAGGGCCCTGGGCTGGAAGTGAAGCCCTGGTGGCAGCCCTGGTTCTGCCATCAGTGTGCTGTCACTCTGCTACTCTGGGAAAATATTTTCCTCTCTAGTCCTCAGTTTTTCCACTTGCATATGAGGGACAGGGCATGATTAATGGCTTTCAAGCAATAGAACCCAATATCTTAGTTTAGAAAAAAAAAATGGAAATAGAGCTGTTAAAAGGGGCATGTGCTGAGGTAGACCTATCTGCACCTCTGTACCTCCACCAACTCAACAGCCCCTCCAAGTGTTCCATGGAGTCCTAAGGTGTTCCAGGGGGCACAGCATGAAAACCTTTAAATTCCATGATCTCCAAGATCCCTAAGCAAACCCATTTTTCTGCCTGAGATAATGTACACATTTCAGTTCCTCCTGTCTATGCTTTATTTAGGTCAGTGTTTCTCATATGGCCAGGCATCCCCTGTATCAAGGACACCGCAGATGCTTTATTTAAAACACAGTTTCTATGGCCCCACCCTAGTTGCACTGAATCTGAATCTCCAGGGATGAGGCCCGGAACCAACATTTTTAACAAGCAACTTCCCTGCCAGTTGATGGACACCCACTGAAGTGTTCGGGTCTTTCCCTATTAAGTTATTTCCACAAAACCTCATAAAGTATTTTATCCTGGAGCTTTCATTTACAACCGTCCTTCTGAATGACCAGGGCAAGGAGAAAAAAAACACAGGAACAGTCAGATGAGCTCAAATAAATGAATCTAGGTTTGCCAAGTAGAAACAGATCACAGTGAGACCTCCAGGACCCTTCCCAGACAGAATATCCTGGCAGCTCCTTGTTCAGCAATCCCACAGTTTGTATCTGAAAGAAATCATCTGTGCATTTCTCTTTTCTTCTGGAGTAGCACTGGCAACCTCAGGAATTATTTATTGAATTATCAGGTTTCTTAGTATATAATTGAGTTCCTGGGAGCTAAGAGTGGGCATGCCTGTAAGGCTGTCAAGGAAATTCATTTTACACTTCGGAAATACAGTAGATTTTTGTCATTTGCAATGGAAACAGCCATTCATTCATTCATTCTTTTTTCACTCAACTAGCTTGGCAGATTCACTGGTGCATAAGATATTTCCTCTGCTTTTTTCCCCAGCTTTATTGAGATACAATTCTCACACAATACAATTCACCCATTTAAATTGTAAATTCAATTGTTTTTGATATATTAAGCATGTGCAACCTTCACCACAATCAATCATAGAATATTTTTATCACTTCAAAAAGAATTCTTGGACCCTTTAGCTATCACCTCCCAATCCTCCAACCCCTTAGCCCTAATCAACCACTACTCTACTTTCTATCTCTATGGATTTGCTTATTCTGGACATTTCATTTAAATGGAATCATATATTATGTGCTCTTTTGAGATGGGCTTCTTTTTAAAAAATATTTATTAATTAATTAATTTATTTATTTTGGCTGCGTCGGGTCTTAGTTGCAGCACGCAGGATCTTCGCTGAGGCATGCAGGATCTCTCGTTACAGAGTGCAGTCTCTTCGTTGTGGCGCTCGGGCTTCTCTCTAGTTGTGGTCGTGCGGGTTTTCTCTTTCTAGTTGTGGCGTGTGGACTCCAGGGCGCACGGGCTCAGTAGTTGTGGTGCGCGGGTTTAGTTGCCCCATGGCATGTGGGATCTTAGTTCCCTGACCAGGTATCAAAGACGCATCCCTTGCATTGGAAGGCGGATTCTTCACCACTGGGCCACCAGGGAAGTCCCCGAGATGGGCTTCTTTCGCTTAGTGTAATGTGTGCGAGATTTATGCATATTGTAGATTGTATCAGTACTTCATTCCTTCTTAGGGCTGAATAATATTCCATTGTGTGGATATACCAAATTTTGTTTATCCATTCATCAAGGTGATGTACATTTGGGCTGTTTTCATTCCTTGACTATTCTGAATAATGCTGTTGTTAATATTTGTATACAAGTTTTTGTGTAGACATGTTTTCTTTCCTCTGCCTTTGAAGGGCTCCTAGTTCAGCAGATGTGGGTACTAAAACACGTACCTACATAATTACCTGTGCCAATAGGATAGTGCCAGAGAGGGACAAGGCAACATAGTGTAATGGTTAGAACCACATGCTTCTGCCATTACTGAGTGATCTTAGGGGCAAGTTTCTTCACCTTTCTGTGTATCAGTTTTCTCACGTGTAAAATGGGATCAACATTTTTCCGACTGCTGTGAGGGCTACACGAGATAATGCATGTTAGGGACTTAGCACCAAGCCTGGCACATAGTAAGTGCTTGATTAAATTTTGTCATTATCATTTTCATTCTGGAGATTACTGAGTAAGTTTATTGATGGACAATGCACTGTAGCACGAGTAAAGTCTTCATTCACTGAACAAATGTTTATTGAGTATTTATTATGAACTTGGCACTGTGAGAAATACAGTTGATCCAGACTTTGGATCCTACTGCCAGGAGTTCGTAATCTGTAATCTGAATGGCAAGACTCACTGGCATACGTCGCCTCCATATGTTGTGATTTGTTCTTTAATAAAGGTCTAAAAACTTGCTGTGGGAGCCCTGGAGAAGGAAAACTTTAAATAAATAAATAAATAGACCTTTTTATTCTGAAAATGTTGAAACATACTGGAAAGTAGGAAGAATTATAAAATGAATACCTACATATCACCACGTAGATTCAACAATTGTCAACATTTTACCATATTTACTTCATCTTACTATATGTTAAATTTGTGGCTGAACTATTTTAAAGTTTAGTGCAGATATTCTAACACTTCAGCCCTGAACACTTAAGCATGCATTTCCAAAAAATAAGGATTCTCCTCCATAACCACAATACACTTACCACATCTCACAAAATTAATAATTTCCTTATATCATCTAATACGCAGTTCATAGTCAGATTTCCCCCATTGTCTAAAAACTTGGTCTTTACAGCTTTTTTAAAAAGAAAACAAGCCAAGATACAATCAAGAATCACATCTTACATTTACTTGTTAGACTCTAGGATCTCTTTGAATCTAGAACCTCCTCCTCCACTGCATTTGCTTTTGTTGTGTTTTCACGATGTTGATTTTTAAGAAATCACATCAGTTGCCTTATAAACTGTCCCACATTCTGGACTTGCCCGATTGCTTCTCTGTGGGTTACATAATGTGTTCCTCTATCCCCTGAAATTCTTGTAAACTGAAGCCAGCTCTAAAGACCTGATTAGGTTCAGGCTCAATATTTTTGGCAGGAGCAAAAATAGATGGAGTTGTGTAGTCTACTGCATCCTACAGAGAGGTGTGTAATGCTGGTTGTTCCACCATAGATGACACTAAGCATGGCCCCTGGGATACAGTGGTGACAGGCAGAGAGAGGAGGAAGGAAGTGGGAAGGAGGGAAATGTCTTCACAGGCAATGCTTTTGAATAGGGCTTGAAAGAGTGTGTAGGAGCCTACTGGGTGGAGAAGAGGGACAGGGAAGGGCTTTCCAGGTATGGAGACAGTGTTGGGAAAGAGTGCTGAGCTTCAGGAAGTAGGAGGTGGTAGCCAAATGAGGCTGAGAACTGTTATAATAATAAGGACAGGCACTTAAGGCCTATTAGAGTTTACCATGTTCTAGGAACCATGCTAAGTGATTCATTTAATTTCTCACACGGTCCTATGAAATGGGTGCTACCACCCCCATTTTAATGGTGTGGAAATCAAGGTTTAGGGATGTGTGGTAACTTGCCTAAAGATCATAAAGCCAGGAACAGGCAGACTCGGGGGATTTGAATCCAGGTGCCCCTACTTTTAAAACCACAAAGCTCTACATTAAGGTGACAGGGCAAAAGAGTTGGAGAGGCAGGTTGGGGTAGGTGGAAGCCGGCCTTCTCTGCCATTCTGAGGAGTCTGGATGTTATTCCTGGGGCAGTGGGGAGCCAGCGAAGGTTTCCTCGCAGGGGCAGGCATGGCTGTGCCTGAGAATCACCGGCTGCCCGGTGAAGGCGGAGTGGAGCTGCTGGGCTGAGCTTGTAGACGCAAGGCTGGGCGCCTCTTCAGGCGAGTTGGGCCCTGGGGAACAGAGATCTTAAGAAGGAATTCAAGTGCCTCCGACCGCGTGCGTGTCCTCACTCCCAAGTGCACTGCCCCGGGGATGCGGCTGGGCTGGGTTCTCCCCAGGACACCCGAGAGCCTTCCTGCGCACGCAAACGCTGGGGTGCGGAGCAAAAGCAGGGTGGGCCCAGCACCCACGGACCCCTGCACACGGCGAACAGCTCCAGTTGCCACCGAGCCATCCCTAAGGTCCAGCATTGTTTTGGCCACAGCGCGCTGGAACGTGAACTGCAAAGACCAGGTGAAAGGACCACCTTTAATCCCCGAGGCCCAGAGAGGGAAAGTAACTGGCCCAAGATCACACAATCAGATAGTGGCAGAGGCAGGACTAGAACGCAAGTCGTCCTCTAGATTCTATCCTTTCAGGCTGGAGTTTATTTCGGAATCAAAAGAAGAATCAAGAAACAGTCACTGAGGAATGGCCGCGGGATGCCTAATGCTCCGGGGAATTTTTTATTTATATTTTCATTTTTTATTTATATTTTCCCACTTTGGGAATCCTCTCGGAGGGCTCCGGGCGCCCTCCCCGGCTGGCTGTTGTCGCACAGTCCCCAAAACAGCACAGCATCCCCGGCACTGCCTGTGCGTCCCTCGGTCCCTTGAGCACAACCGGTCAGCTGTCAGTGACGGCGGGGGTACAAAGCCTGGGCCTTGCTGCTCAACCTTCAACCTTCAGGCAGGGAGGGTGTGTGGATGGAATGCGGTAACTGCTCTGGGGCCAGGATACCTGCGTTCAAACCTCTGCCCTGGTACTCACTAGCTGTGAGACCTCCCCGCTCTGTGCTTGTTTCTTCATTATTATTATTATTATTTTAATTTTTATTTATTTATTTTCTGGCCATGTTGCCTATGGGATCTTAGTTTCCCACCAGGGATCGAACCAGTGCCCCCTGCAGTGGGAGCGCAGAGTCTTAACCACTGGAATGCCAGGGAAGTCCCCATGGTTCTTCATTTTTAAATCAATGAAAATAGCAGTGCTTCACACAGTTGGGTGTGAGGATTAAATAACATAAGCAGTGTTCAAGGGCTTAGTAAGGCTTGCCACAAGATAAAGCCCGGTATTACTATTCACTTGGGAATCAGTAGGCTTGGGTGCCTGCCACTGACTTATCTATTTATTGGACAAACCTTCCAGATGCTGCATAAAATCTGCCTATTCCACAAAGTATACTCGGATTAACTGTGCTCAGTGTAAAGCCTCCTTGATTCCCAGAATTTAAAGCACAGCTGGGGACTTCGCTGGTGATGCAGTGGTTAGTTAACACTCTGCTCTCCCAATGCAGGGGGCCCGAGTTTGATCCCTGGTCAGGGAACTAGATCCCACATGCATGCTGCAACTAAGAAGCCCACACGTCTCAACTAAGAGTGAGCATGCCACAACTAAGGAACCGGCGAGCTGCAACTAAGACCCAGCGCAACCAAATAAATAAATAAATAAATATTTTAAAAAAATAAAGGGACTTTCCTGGTGGCACAGTGGTTAAGAATCCACCTGTCAATGCAGGGGACATGGGTTCGATCCCTGGTCCGGGAAGATCCCACATGCCGTGAAGCAACTAAGCCCGTGCCACAACTACTGAGCCTGTGCTCTAGAGCTCATTCGCCACAAGTACTGAAGCCCGCACACCTAGAGCCCATGCTCCGCAACAAGAGAAGCCACCGCAATGAGAAGCCCGCATACCGCAACTAGAGAAAGCCCACTCACAGCAAGGAAGACCCAATGCAGCCAAAAATAAAAAAAAAAAAGAAAAGAACTTAAAATAAATAATTAATTAAAAAATAAAGCACAGCTGGCATTCTCTAAACTAAATGTAATGGCAGTGGGAAAGAGCAGCCTGTGTATCCCCCCTCCTCTCACAGCACTAAGCCAGACTCAGAAGGCCTGGGGGTTGTAGTCTTACCCCGGACTAGCTGCTGACTAATCAATTTGGGGTAAATGATTTCATCTTTGTGACTCATTTCCTTCAGTAAAATAAGGGTGACAGTATCTGTTTTGCATGATGAAAAAAGTCAGATTCCTGACTACACTTTGAGAATGGGAAGAAACAAAGAGGCAAAATGTTTTTTCAAAGCATATTTCATAAACCAGAAAAATGCTAATAAATAGTGTTTTTCTTTTCTGAATTTTACCTTATTTAAAAGTTTTACAAGAAGATGCATTAATACATTCTCATGGTGAAAGATTCATAGTATTAGTCAAAAAAGGGCAATCAGTTATATATGAAATGTGACCCCAACTTTGTTTAAAAAAGCGTAAATACACTGAAAAAATAAACAAGGAAATCCACCAACATGTTAACAATGGTGGTAGGATTACTGGTGATTATTATCTTCATTTCATTTTTCTACATTTTCCATTTTTTCCTGATGAGGATATATTATTTTTATAAACAGAAGAAAAGTACAATTATTTTTAAAGCAAAATAATGTATTTGCAAATATTCAAGGCTAAGCAAAAGCAAGTTGGATGTCGTCTACGTGTGAGTCATTAGAAACCTTTAAGATTAAAATTCTGCCTTTTGGAAGTACCTGTCCTCCAACTATGAGTCAGTCCATGGTTTTTTTTTTCTCATTTAAAGCCTCATGCAGAGCTCCCCACTCCTTCGGTTTCCAGAACTTCACCAGCCTCCTTGACTGAGGGTCCTCCTTTTGAACTTGGGCCTGGCTGTGCTCTGTGGAGCTGAAGACCCTTGAAATCCCTGCAGTTACCAGCTTACTTCATTAGACGAGAAGGCCTGTTATTCACCAGTTTAAAAAAAAAAAGCCGTGGCATTCGTGCCCCTGCTCTGGGTTATTGTGCCTCTTTTTACAGTCCATGAGGATCTTCTTAAAGTCCACCACAGCCTTACTGAACCTAGAAGCTCAAAAACTTTCAATGGCTCCTCGTTTCCTTTAGGGTGGGTATTGGCCAACTTCCTTAGTCTGGCATTTAAGGACTTGTAAGATGGGAACCACCTTTCCTTACAACTCCCATTAAGTCAAGCAGATGGTCTGCTAGCCAGCCGCACAGCCAGGCCAGCAAGGGACAATAATGAGCGAAGAGTATAGGAATGCAATGGGGGGGACTTTTCTGGTGGCGTGGTGCAGTGGTTAAGAATCCGCCTGCCAGGGGCATGGGTTTGATCCCTGGCCTGGGAAGATCCCACATGCCGCGGAGCAACTAAGCCCGTGTGCCACAACTACTGAGCCTGCGCTCTAGAGCCTATGAGCCACAACTACTGAGCCCGTGTGCCACAACTACTGAGCCCGTGAGCCACAACTACTGAAGCCTGTGCGCCTAGAGCCTATGCTCTGCAACAAGACAAGCCACTGCAATGAGAAGCCTGCACACTGCAACGAAGAGTAGCCCCCCCTCACCACAACTAGAGAAAGCCCGCACGCAGCAATGAAGACCCAATGAAGCCAAAAATAAATAAAAATTTAAAAAATAATAAATACGTTTATATTTAAAAAAAAAACAATGCCACGGGGAAAGGTGTGGACTATGGCAAACAGGAGCAAAAGCATAGACCTTCTAAAGGGACTGTCACTTTTTTTTTAATTAATTTCTTTCATTTATTTATTTTTGGCTGCGTTGGGTCTTCGTTGCTGTGCGCGGGCTTTCTCTAATTGCGGAGAGCGGGGGCTACTCTTCGTTGCAGTGCACGGGCTTCTCATTGCGGTGGCTTCTCTTGTTGCGCAGCACGGGCTCTAGAGCACAGGCTCAGCAGTTGTGGCACACGGGCTCAGTAGATGTGGCTCACGGGCTCTAGAGCGCAGGCTCAGTAGTTGTGGCGCATGGGCTTAGTTGCTCCGTGGCATGTGGGATCTTCCCCGACCAAGGATCAAACCCGGGTCCCCTGCATTGGCAGGCGAATTCTTAACCACTGCGCCACCAGGGAAGCCCTGGGACTGTCATTTCTTGATGTCAATCAATTGCTGCCTGTTGGGATCTTTCAATTTTTCAAGAGAATTGAGAAATCTGGATCTATATGTGAAATCTTATTTTTAAATATTAGCAGTTAATTCACAAAACACATTTGGCCAGTCTGCTGATCACAACGTGTGACATGTCAAAGGAACACAATGAACTTTTCTCCCTCCGTACCTTTGCTTTTGCTGTTCCCACTGCCAAGAACACCCTCGCACTCATGTGGGTCTCATGAACTCCACCTATTCTGTTAGGCTCAGCCGAAACACCACCTCTTTTGTGAGCATTCCCAGATGACCTCAGCTAGAAGTGACACCTTCCTCCCTGGGGCTGCAACATTTAGTCCCCATCTCATGCCATGGTTATTTTGATGAGTCCTATCTCTCTTGGTAGATAATGAGCTCCTAAAATACAGCTGACCCTCGAGCAACACAGGATTTAGGGGCACTGATCATCCCTATAATGGAAAATCCGCATATAACTTTATACCAGCCCTCTTTATCTGCAGTTCTGCATCCTCAGATTCTACCTACTGTGGCTCATATAGTACTACAGTAGTATTTATTGAAAAAAAATTCAGGTATAAGTGGACCCACGCAGTTCAAACCTGTGTTGTTCAAGCGTCAACTATATTCAGCAAATATTTATGGAGCACCTGCTTTGTTATAGGCACCAGGCTAGGCACCGGGGATACAGCCCAGAGCAAGATGGATAGTCTCTGCCGTGATGGAATATAGAGTCTAGTACAGGGGACTGGATTTTTAAATTAACCATTCTCAAGACACCTAATTCCGACGTGTGATGAGTTTTATGGAGTGAAGAGAGTTTCTAAAAGGAACTTAATCCAGACATGAGGATTAAGCTGGTCACGAGGCTGCGCAGGGAAGCGTTAGCACTAAGGCTGCACAGTTTGTATAGCGCACAAAGGTAACGGGTGGAGAGGGCAGGCGAGAGCGGAGATCCAGTCCTGCCCAAACTGTGCCTTTTCCTGTTTTCTTTTTTGGCTGTGCCGCACAGCTCACAGGATCTCAGTTCCCCTATCAGGGACTGAACCCAGGCCACGGTAGTGAAAGCCGGGAATCCTAACCACTAGGCCACCAGGGAATTCCCAAAGCTGTGCCTTTTTCTAATTTGCAAAAAAACATTTTGTAGTCTAACGGGGGCAGTATTTAGTTCCTCCTCCCCTCCGACCACCTCCTCCCCAAAAAGCTGCTCTAAATAAACACAGACTCTATTAAAAACAGTGGTCTCTCTCTCTCTTTATATATATATAAGTATATATATCCTCAAGAGATGTCCCCTGTACTCCCTTTCTACCAGAACACACCCTCTAAATCCTTACTTTAAAGGCTTTGGGGATCAAGGAAGGCATCGCTGAGGAAGTGAATAGGAGCTGAGACTGAAGGTAAGAAGGGGACAGGCAGCTAAAGCACGAGGAGCACCACGCACGAGGCCTCTGAGGAGAGAAAGTGCCATAGCTGAAGGATCTATTGATAATAAGCAGCCAGTGTGGCTGAAGCGTGGATAGACAGGGAGTGCGGCAAGGGTGGGCTGGGTAGTGACCACACCACACATGGCCTGTAAGGCCACATGAAGGGGTTCGATCCTCATCCTGCAATGTCTCATATTTCCCCCTCCCTGACCATGCTGCTTATGGGTGTCACTGCCCATGGGCAATCCCCTAGACAGCATGATAACACAAACTACCTTTACAGAGCTCCCACCATGAGCCACGCACTGTGATGAGGCCACAAGTCCGGTTCACTCTTCCTTCCCTATCCTCCTAAGGAAGTAAGTGTTCTTTGATTCCAACTGAGCAGATGAGAAAATCGAGGCACAGTGAGGATGAGCAGCCTGCCCAAGGTTACCCGGCTATTGAAAGGTGGGCTGGGATTCCAGGTCTCTGATTCTGAGCCCTTCCTCTTGACTGCCTTGTAACAAAGACCCTTGCAAATAAACAGAAGGCACAAGGAGTTCACAGCCTGGCTACTCAAAGAGGGGTCTGGGAGCTTGTAGCATTGGCATCACCTGGAACCTTGTCAGAAATGTAGGAGCTTCAGTTCCATCACCGTCCTACTGAATCACAATTCTCCTCTTACAAAAATCACGTACATATTCCAGACTGTGAAGCACTAGAGAATAATCCAAGCAAACTGGCATATTGTCTTTGCAACCCTTATACAACAGTCTAGTGTCTCAAAGGCCAAGTTTCCAGTGACTTGAAAACAACTTCTTATAACCAAATTTGCCAGAATTGCCAACTGTGCCATCCATCCACTTACCCTAGTTCTGTTTTCCATTCCAACTCCAAGGGAAAGATCCTGAGAGGCTACCATCACCTCCAGAGTTGGGCTGCTGTACACTCTACTTCTGCTCAATTCCTTAGTACAGATCTGCCCTTATATAGAAAGAAATCTGAAGTTGTTGTACCCTTCTGTGGTTAATCACTGTTCCAAAAAATCTTCTATTTGGCGTCCACCCTGATCTCCAGATCATTTCCTGGGACCCACTTTTCACAAGCCAATTCCTTTCCTTAGCCTGCATTCCAAAGGAAGCAAAATGGTTTGGTGGAAGATTGGTAGGTGAGGGAAAGCTGGATTCTCCTTCTGCATTAAGGCCACATGTTGCGTGACTGGGAAACTCCCACCTCCATTTCCTCATTCCCATCTGAGAAATGAGTAGGATGGACTACATTAGGAATCACTAAATCAGGGGCTTCGCAGGTAACAGAAAGGAAGTTCAATGGCCTAGGTGAAATAGGAAGGAGTAGTGGGGACTGTGGTGGATTAGAGGACGCAATGCCTTGACTAAAGAAGGCAGCCCCACTCAGCAGGATGCTACTGTTGTCATGGGAAATATTGGCCCAGTGTTGGCATATATTCTAATTTTTCAAGACTTGGGAATCAGATTTCCCCCCTATGAAACATCCTATGGTGTTTAAACACTGGCATCTGGCTAAAACTTAAACAAACAACACTGTGTGGGCCAAATAAAGATCAGGTGCAGGCCAAACTTGCCCGTGGGCCGCCGGTCTGCGATGCCTGGCCTGGATGCCACCTAATGTTATGCTTAGATTCCATCCTATGTGCAGCTCTTCAAAATGCTGCTGTAAGGGAGGCGGCATCAGCGCCTTCCGGGGCCCGTCGCTCCTCCCCATCGCGGTCCTGGGCCCTGTCTGTGCCTCTTCGCAGGCCTCTCGGGGAGAGGGCCATGCGCCGGGACTCAGCCTTGTTCGTGGTGGCGGTCACGGGCCGCACAGGGTCGCTTTCTTCACACCCTCCCTACCTGCTCGCCAGCTCTCCGGGCAGCGTCCGCGGCGATGACTCAGCCTCGGGCAGCCTGAGCCACGAGGGAGGGGAGGGGAAGGAGGCGGGGGAGGGGAAGGGGCGGGCGTGGCCGGGCCAAAGGAGGAGGGAGGGGAGCGAGGAGGAAGGAGGATAGAGGGGAAAGGGAGGGAGGCGGAGCAAGGGAGGGGGAGGGGAGGCCGAAAGCCCAGCCCCCGCGTCCTCCCGCTCGCCGCCTGACGACTTAGGGCTGGGTGGGTGCTGGCGGGCCTGAGAAGAGCGGAGTGTGGGGTGGGGTTGGGAGGCACCGAAGGGAAGGTCTTGAGCTTCCGGCACTCATCCCCCATCCCGGAGTGTCCTTGTTGGCACGCGGTTCCTAGCCACACCCGCGGACCCACCCCTGCCGCGGTTGGATTAGTGCTGGGAAAGGCACCTTTAGACACGGACCCTTAGTGATCACCTCCCTCCCTGTGGAGGCCTTGGAGCACTGGGCAGTTAGAAGGGGACGGAGATGAGGGAGCCGGGGCCCTGCTAACCCGGGTCTTGCAAGGCAGAGAGAAAATCCACATCGCCTACCCGCAAGTGGAAATTTAAAGGAAGAAATGATCTACTGGCACATTCTGCTGGGCTACACAATAGCTATAATGCAAGGTTGAATTTGGAAGGTGGCCCAAGGAAGTTTCCTTAGCAATTTTTAAAAATATAAATGAATTGATGAATGAATGAAATGTGCTACAGGAGCATATCTGTGTGCATAGAGAGGACAGGTTTTCTTTTTGTTGTAATGTCTTTGTGTGTGTGTGTTTGGGAGGATGTATAGGAGTCTGTATGTGTATCTTTTTTTAAAAATTAATGTATTTATTTATGGCTGCGTTGGGTCTTCGTTGCTGTGCGCGGGCTTTCTCTAGTTGCAGTAAGTGGGGCTACTCTTCGTTGCAGTGTACGGGCTTCTCATTGCGGTGGCTTCTCTTGTTGCAGAGCACGGGCTCTAGGCGCACAGGTTTCAGTAGTTGTGGCTCATGGACTCAGTAGTTGTGGCTGGTGGGTTCTAGAGCGCAGGCTCAGTAGTTGTGGCACACGGGCCTAGTTGCCCCGAGGCATGTGGGATCTTCCCGGACCAGGGCTTGAACTGGTGTCCCCTGCACTGGCAGGCGGATGCTCAACCACTGCACCACCAGGGAAGTCCTGTATGTGTATCTCGAATGATGTATGCATATGTATGCTTATAGATATAAGCACATTGATAGCTGTATATGAGTATGTGTGCTCAGAACGTGTCTCTGTGTATATGTACGGATATTTTTATATGCCTAAATGTTAAACAAGTGTGTATATATATGAGATCTATGGGCTTTCCTGAGTTTGCATGTAAATATGTGTATGGACATGAATTTGTGGGTTTGTGAGTGTGACAGCATGTACTTGGGTATGTACTGCTATTGTGTGCCAATGGTGTGTGTGTGTGTGTGTGTGTGTGTGTGTGTATGGGACTCCGTGTGCCTTGGTGAGATTGCGTTATGGTTGTGTATGTGTGTTCGTGAGTGTATGGGAATACATTTGTGAGTCTGTGACCAGGGCTGGGGTGTGCCTTGAGGTTGCTTGTGTGTTTAGATGAGAACAGGTGTGTTTTTGCAAGTCTGAGTGGATATGACTGTAATGAGTCTGGTTATCTCTATAGCCAGCCTAGTGATTCAGTCTATGATAAGGGCCAGGTGATTCTTAAGGGTTGGGCTGGTCAAGGTGCCTCTTGGAGGAGGAGGTCCTCAGAGCGTGGGGACTGTGGAAGTAGGAAAAGCCCCGGGTGTCCTGGCCCAGTGACCATCCAGAGCAGTGGGAGGCAGGGTGAGCAATGTAGGCTGAAGCAAGACACAGTGACCTTGAATGCCAGAACAGGTCGTCCTCCAGTTCGTCAGGGCCTCCTCTGCCTTCCTCCACCCTCTCAAGTCTGCTTCTCTTGTGGCCTCCTCGCTGTCTACCTTGTCAGTGCTCTTCTGCAGAGGCATGCCCTCGGTCATTAACAATAGCAACATTATATAAATAGACATTTCTCTAAAGAAGACATACAGATGGCCAAAAAGCACATGAAAAGGTGCTCAATGTCACTAATTATCAGAGAAATGCAACTCAAAACTACAATGAGGTTTCGCCTCACCCTGGTCTGAATGGCCATCATCAAAAAGTCTACAAACAATAGGGCTTCCCTGGTGGTGCAATGGTTGAGAATCTGCCTGCCAATGCAGGGGACAAGGGTTCGATCCCTGGTCCAGGATAATCCCACACGCTGCAGAGCAACTAAGCCCCGTGCGCTACAACTACTGAGCCTGTGCTCTAGAGCCTGAGAGCCACAACTAATGAGCCTGCGTGCTGCAACTACTGAAGCCCGTAAGCCTAGAGCCCCTGCTCTGCAACAAGAGGAGCCACCGCAGTAAGAAGCCCGTGCACCGCAACAGAGTAGCCCCCGCTCACAGCAACTAGAGAAAGCCTGTGCGCAGCAACAAAGACCTAACACAGCCAAAAATAAATAACTAAAATAAATAAATTTATAAAATAAAAAAAAGTCTACAAACAATAAATGCTGGAGAGGGTGTGGAGAAAAGGGAGCTCTCCTACACTGTTGGTGGGGATGTAAATTGGTACAACCACTATGGAGAACAGTATGGAGGTTCCTTAAAAAACTAAAAATAGGGGCTTCCCTGGTGGCGCAGTGGTTAAGAACCTGCCTGCCAACGCAGGGGACACGGGTTCGAGCCCTGGTCTGGGAAGATCCCACATGCTGCAGAGCAACTAAGCCCGTGCACCACAACTACTGAGCCTGCGCTCTAGAGCCCACGTGCCACAGCTACTGAGCCTGCGTGCCACAACTACTGAAGCCTGTGCGCCTAGAGCCCGTGCTTCGCAACAAGAGAAGCCACCACAATGAGAAGCCCGCTGACCGCAACAAAGAGTAGCCCCCACTCGCTGCAACTGGAGAAAAGCCCACACGCAGCTACGAAGACCCAACACAGCCAAAAATAAATAAATAAATAAATTTATTTTTTAAAAAACTAAAAACTAAAAATAGAATTACCATATGACCCAACAGTCCCACTCCTGGGCATATATCTGTAGAAAACCATAATTCAAAAAGATATATGCACCCCAATGTTCATTGCAGTACTATTTACAATAGCCAAGACATGGAAGCCATGTAAATATCACTGACAGAGAAATGGGTAAAGAAGATATGGTACATATATACAATAGAATATTACTCAGCCATAAAAAAGAATGAAATAATGCCAATGGCAGCAACATGTTTGGACCTAGAGAATATCATCCTAAGTGAAGGAAGTCAGACAGAGAAAGTCAAATATATGATATCACTCATATGTGGAATCTAATTTTTAAAAAATGATACAAATGAACTTATTTACAAAACAGAAACAGACTTACAGATATCGAAATAAACTTATGGTTACCAAAGGGGAAACGTGGGGCAGGGGGCTAAATCAGGAGCTTGGGATTAACACACACACACTACTATGTATAAGATAGATAACCAACAAGGACCTACTGTATAGCACAGGGAACTCAATATTCTGTGATAACCTACATGAGAAAAAATCTGAAAAAGAATGAATATATGAATATATATAACTGAATCACTTTGCTGTACACCTGAAACTAACACAACATTGTAAATCAACTATACTCCAATTAAAAAAAAAAAAAAAGCAACATATGGAACACTTACTGTGTGCCTGTCCCCCAAAAGCTGTGAACAGGCATTGGCTCAGCTTAGTATCCCCAGTGTTACAGAGGGGGCCACTGAGGAGGTGAAGTGCCTGTTCCCGGTTACACAGCTAGTAAGGGTGCCTCCAACTCCAGGGGCTGCATGCCCTCTCAACTGCTGGACCAGGCAGGGTCTCACAACCTCGGCACTACTGACACTTGGGGCCGGAGAGTTGATAGTTCAGTGCCGTGGGGCCGCCCTGTGCACTGTGGGATGTTCAGCGTCATCCTTGGTCTCTGAACGCTAGATGCCAGTAGCACCTCCCATTCCAGTTGTGACAACCAAAATGTCTCTAGGTATTTCCAAATGTCCCCTGGGGATAAAATGACACCCCCCCCCCGATTGAGAACCAGTGTGCTAGACTATCCTGCCTCCCTGGATAAATGTTTTCTGAGGGGCTGCACCATCTGCACCCTGTCCGGTGGCTTCAGCAGTCCCTCTTCTTTCACAGTGATCCTCACTTGCACGCAGGAAGCCCCTGGCCTCTGTCACAGTCAAACAGAATGTTAACTAGCTGGGCCACCTTATCCAACAACTCAACCTCTCTGAGCCCCAGCCACAGAAGGCACAGGGCTCAGCACCTCCACAGCTCTTATTATTATCATCTGAGTCACAGGGATTCCCTGGGGTCAGAGCCAGGAGGAAGAGGGCCCCAAGCTGTAGACGACGCTGGTTCTGCAAGTTTGCCTTCCTGGTTCAGTGAGAAGGACTCAGGGCTACAGAGTTGGGCCAAAGCTGGTCCCAGGTGACGCTATCATATTTATGCTATTTCATCTTTGCAAATAAAACAAGCTGACTTTTTCCACCAGCAGAACCCAATTTTAATGAGCACATGCTATGCTGTGGCCAGAGCAGGTGCTCAGGAGGGGCGAGGCAGAGCCATCAGCAGGACTATCACATGTCCAGGCCCAGACTCCAGTTACAGACAAGACACAGGTGATAACACCTGCAGAGGCCTTCCATTTCCACAGAGTCATGCCTGACTCTGCCACCCAGGAAACTCTCTTTGCCTCTTAGCTATGTGTTCCTTTGCTGCACCATCTCTCCTAGTCTCCAATCCCTGCAGTATTCCTGATATTTACAGGGCCCTATATCCAATCCTCTTGGGAGGCTGCAGAGCCAAGTGGTCAAGGGTGAGGGTTCTGATGCCTCATCGCCTGAACCTGTGTGATCCTGAGCAAGGCACTTCACCTTTCTGTGCCTTAGCTTCCTCATTTTGAAAATGGGGATCTTAAGAAGCCCAATCTGGCAGGATGAAATGAGATAGCAGTACGCTAAAAGATGCTAGGCCTGTAGTAAGCCCTTAATAAATAACAGCTACCATTACTGTTGTTATTCTTCATTAACAATGAACTGCACATGAGCAGTTACTAATTGCAAGGCACTGTGCTAAGCCCTGCACGACTCTTTTCTCATTTGATCCCTTCAGCAGCTCTACAGGAAGGTGCTGTTGTTAGCCTCAGCAGGGAAGAGGAAGCTCAGGTACAATGATAAGTGACTTATCCAAGGTGGCAGAGCTAAAATGAACCAGAACCAAAGTGTTGTTACTGCAAAGCCTCACGGCCCTGAGCTTCTCCACTGAAAGCAGATTTTACCGTAGGAAGGAAGGGCTCCTCTCCAGCTGAGGGGCCCCCGGAAATTTGAGAGGCCCAGAGAAGAAGGCAGTGAGGGGTCTGAACAGAAGGAGGGGTTTGGCTCAAAATGGGTGAAGTTTCCTTTTTCAACTTTTGATGAAATCACCTAACATAGTGGGCTGTGGTCTCATGACCTCTAAGAGGAGTTGCCAAGCTTTTACTCGCGCATAAAGTTTATTTTTGTTACAAGCCATGGTGTATATTGTTCCAGTGCTTTTTGTTTGAATTGGATTGTAGGAAGGTACAGAAAGGTGTTAACTTGCTACAAGTCACAGGACAGATGGGAGGCCCATTTTAAAGCTGGTGCCAAAGAAAGATGGTGTGTTTACCAGAAGTTGTGAGAACTAGGCCAGGTGAATATATAAGAGAGGATGGCCTTTGTGGAAGGGTTAGTTCTTCCGACACATGTGCCAAAGGGGACAGAGAGAGTCATCTGGTAACTGTTTTGTTTTCTTTTAAAGATATTCAAGGCATTGTTTTTCATTGTACTGTGATGGTGTATTTATTGCTATGTAGCAAATTACCCCAAAGCTGAGTGGCTTAAAACAAATATTATCTTGTAGTTCCTGTGGATCAGGAATGCAGGGATGATTTAGCTGTGTAGGCTATGGCTTGGAGTCTCTCATGAAGTTGCAGTCTAGATGTCAGCCAGGTCTGAAGTCATCTGAAGGCTTGACGGGAACTGGGGGATCTGCTTCCAAGATGGCGCATTCACATGGCTGTTGGCGGGAGGCCTCAGTTCTTCACCATGTGGACCTCTCCATAGGGCTGCTTGAGTGTCCTCACACCATGGAGGTAGGCTTTTGCCGGAGCAAGGGACAGCAAGATGGAAGCCACGTTGTCTTTTATACCTAGCTCCAGAAGTCACACAACATTGTTTCCTGAATGACCTGTTGCTTACACAGGTCAGCCCTTCTCAGTGTGGGAGGGCACCACACAAGGACGTGAATACCAGGAGGTGAAGATCATGGGGCCATCTTGGAGGCAGGCTATCATAGTGGTCATCATTGCCCATTTGTTTCCTACTGTATGGAAGACTCTGGATTTCAAATCAAATCCAGTATTCAAACTGGGCTGCGAACACCAAAAAGTTGAGAGCTGCTCATCCAATGGCTTCATTTTATCTGGACCTGCCTGTGGGGTCCCCTTGGGGGTGTGGCTCCAGCAGTGTCCCAGGTTGACTCCATCAGAAATAAAGAGCTATGATCCCATGACACTGAAAGTTTGTTATCTGCTCCAGGTGCCAGCAGGGTGCAGTGGTTAAGGAGTATGAACCTTGTAACCAGGCAGAAGTGGATTCAAATCCTGACTCCCCTCTTAATGAGTTGGGGACTGGGCAGTTGGCTTAACTTCTCTGAGCCTTCGTGTCTTTACGTATAAAATGGATTAAGATCAACTTCACAGGGTCATTGGGGTGATGAAATACTGGATGACAGAGCGATGATAAAAGGAGTCAGGTACTCTGCCAATGTTCACCCATAGGTTTGTTATTCATAGTGGTAACAGTAAAGTACTGATAATAGCTCACATTTATGGAGCTCCTAATATTGTCAGTCTCTGAAGCTTAGAGCAGTTAAGACACACAGCTATGAGAGCTGAGACTCAAACCCAAGTTTGTCTGTTTCCAACCAAACTGTTGGATAACTTGCGTTTTTCACCTGATAGTCTGTAATTATGGACAGTACATGGTTTTACCTCCTTCCCCTTTCCCCTCTTTTTGGCTGCTTAGTAGTACATGGACATTGCATAATTAAACTATTTCCCCTATTGTTAGATACTTAGTTTCTAATTTTTTGCTATTAACAATGAGGCTTCACTGAGCATCTCTGCTGCCCAGGCATTTGCCCAGAGCTCACCACGTACCAGGGGCTGTGCCAGGTATCTGACATATGTACCTTGTTCAATCCTCCACCAGCCCAAGGACATCAGCTAGGAAATGACACTTTCAGGCTATCATTCTGTTGTCTAACAGAGTGCCTTTTATAAGGATTGAGAATCCCTTGCTTTCTCACTGCTGAAGTTCCTTATTGCAATAGGGCCCCCAAGGAGTACCTGTGTTTCCTCTGCAGCACGTTCCTGGGAAATCAGAGGGCTTGGAGTCTGCAAACACACGTTTAACAAAAGGACAGGTTCACAGCAACAGGGCTTCCCCAGACACGGCCCTGTAACAGACAGGATTGGCCAGGTTATGCTGCAGTGGCAAACAACCCCAAGATAGTGGCTTAAGACACCAATTATGTGGCTATGACGGGCTCTGTTTTTGTTTTTCAATTTATTTATTTTGTTTTTATTTATTTTTGGCTGCGTTGGATCTTTGATGCTGCACGCAGGCTTTCTCTAGTTGCAGCTCTCGGGGGCTACTCTTCATTGCAGTGCGCTGGCTTCTCATTGCGGTGGCTTCTTGTTGCAGAGCACGGGCTCTAGGCGCGCAGGCTCAGTAGTTGTGGCACTCGGGCTTAGTTGCTCCGCGGCATGTGGGATCTTCCCGGCCCAGGGCTCGAACCCGTGTCCCCTGCGTTGGCAGGTGGATTCTTAACCACTGCACCACCAGGGAAGCCTAGGGGTTCTGTTTTGTGTTGTTCTTACTCCAGGCCCTAAGCTGATAGAGGAGCCACCAACCTGAATACTGCCACTAGCCATTCCAGGAGGCAAGAGAGAATGCAGTCATTTGCACACTGGCTCTTAAAGCTTCCACTTGGAAATGACTGCTTACTTCCTCTCACTTTTTTTTTTTTTGACAAAGCAAGTCACATAGGCATGCGTAACTCTGCAGAGATGTACATCCTACTGTGTGCCCTGAGCAGGGAGAACGAGAATATTTGGTGAACAGCACTGACGACCACCACAGGCCTTTTCTTCTGCTGACCATTTAGAAGGAGTCTGACGATCAGAACCATGTTTTGGAACAACTGAGTCCAGGCCAGAAATGCCCAAGTGTGTCTTTGCCTTCTGTCCTGGAAGAAAGACCCTTACTTCCAACCCTCTTTACTCACACTGTGAAGCTGAGTTGGCCCTGAACCTCTGGGACTCCAGGAGATAAGGAGAACAGAGAAGTGTGGGTCCAGGGAGATGGACCGGGGGTGACTACGGGTGGAGCTCTGTATTCTGAACTGTATCAGCCATGGAGTGACTGTGCGTCTGTGCTCTTCGGCAGTGGAAAGGGCATTTGACTCCTGTGTGACCTTGGAAAGTCATCTGGAAACAACCTAAATGTACTTCAAAGTGAAATGGTTATACCAGCCAGGTATACAGACCTTTAGTATTTATATAAATACTAAAGAGAAATGATAAAGAGTGTTTATATTTATACAGATGTACCTTGAAAACATGATGTTGAGTGGGGAAAAAAAGCAAGTGGCAGAATGATATGTGCAGTCTGATACCATTTACGTAACTTTGAAACACATACACTGAACACTGCTACACATATTGGTCTTTGATGCATGTGCTGCATATAATAGTGGTCGTGGGGTTTGGGGGTTGGGGGAGTGGGGGGAGGGGCTGAGACAGAGAATGAAGGAGACAAGTGGGGCTTCAACTCTGTAATTTAAAATAAACACACAGGATAAGCACATATAATAAACTTTTAATAGCCGTCAATTCTGAGTAGGAAGACTTGGATGCCTGTGATATTATTGTTTGTATTTCTTACATTTTTAGAATGAAAAAGGGGAAAGCTTGCTTGGTCTCTTAGGTCTCAGTTTCCCCATCTCTCAAATAAGGTCATTGATCTAGAATGGTGGGTGGTTATCACAGACCAGTAAAATTTCAGGAAAAAAAATGGGGGATAGGGATGTCCATTTTAAATTTTGCCCACAATGGGTTTTAAGAAAACTGAATTATCTATTCTGACCATGATTTCATAAAAAGAAGGAACATTTTTAACATGAAATTAGTGGGAAGGACACACTCTCAGAATAGAGAGCTGAATAAAATTTTGTTCTTGTTTTCCAATAACTTATTTAGTAAAAGAAACACATACTCATTATAAAACATTTGGAAAATTTATCATGAACAGAATAAACTACTCACCCCTATTTTCACCACCCAGAGAAAAAATTGCTGTCATATATATGTATATGTTTATCGTGTGTTTGGTATTTCTAATTTATACATGACTTTTGCTCCTTTTTTCTTATTGTAAAATTAATACATTAATGGGGATTTAGAAAAAAGATAAATAGAAGAAAATGGAGATATTAATAAACTGAGCTTTCCATCCATAATTTATTTTTCTCATTTCACCTTGAATCAAAGAAAACTTCTCAGACTGGCATTTGGGAATAATAAGTAGAAGGAATAATAATAAATGATATTTATTGAGCCCTTACTACGTACCAAGCCTTGTGCTAAATGCTTTACAGGGCTATCCCACTTAATCCTCACCACTACCCTATGAGGTACATACGTTTACTGCCCCCTTTCACAGATGTGGAAGCTGAGGTTCAGAAAGGTGAAGTAACTTGCTCAGAGTTACACATCTGCTAGAACCTGATGTCCAGAAAGTTTAAATAACCTATGTCAGTTCCCGCATCACTTCCGAGCAATTTGCTCTCTGCTCACCCTGTGCCCTGAGAACCAGAGGGTGGCCTGCTCAGAGTCTGAAGTTCAGCCCAAGGTCAGGGGGCAAAGGAGCTCTTGCTCAGGTCCCAGTGGCATGTGGTCGGGAGGGTAGTGGCCCTTCTTGGAGAGGCGTTTTTGTGGCTTGGTGATGGGGGTAGAACTTTTTCTTCTCGTCAGCCAAGGCCAAGGCCACAGCTGTCTCATCCCCTCATCCCTCTGAATCAGCCCCAGGGGGCTTGGTCCAGGGTCAGCCCCGCCCAGGAGCCACGTAGCAGCACCCTTCATTCGTCTGTCACGTGTTCGCTCATTCACCTCCTTTGGACCAAAGGCCTGCCACGTGCCAGGTGCTGTGGTGAGTGGAGCAGGTCTGGAGAGGGGTAAGAAGAGATCCCTGCCTTCATGGAGCTCACTCTTGGGGAGAGAGTCTGAAGGTGGCGAGAGAAAGGGTCCCTGGCACCTGCTCTGTGCTCACCTACATGCTCCAAACCAGGCGGGTCTGCTAGCAACACGCCCCACTCAGCCCACCAGTGGGCAGATTAGGACAGTGAGTGCCACCCAGCCAACAGGCACGGGTTTGGTGAAACCTGAAGCTCACTTGATCTTAGCAGGCTTCTTTAGGAGAAAGAGTACAAAATCCAAAATTATAAATACAAAATTAGCATAACACGAATGTTTACTTAGCACGTGAAAAGAAAGCACAGCAAATAGCAAATTGTAAAAAACTACCAGTTCTCTGCTGGTCCAGTGGTTAGGACTTGGCGCTTTCGCTGCCGATTGGCTGGGGTTCAATCCCTGGTCGGGGAAGTAAGATCCCACAAGCAGCAAAGCACGTCCGAAAAAAAAAAAACCAACTACCAATTCCATAAACATCACAAAATTCAGAGAAATAAAGTAACACTATGAATTAACTGTTTGACACAGCTCTCTTATATTTCGTCCTATGTTTTTGGCCACACACCCTTTGATTACCGTGTGGACACATATCCAGGGCCCCTTCCAGGGGAAGTGGCAGGGCAAGTGAGGGGCCCTGACGTTTAAGCTTCATTAGCTTCTCTGTAAATCCACCCCTAGATTTAATTCTTTACCTCACCAAATCCTCAGAACAATCCTGTCTTGTAGGCTCTGTTGTTACCCCATTTCATGGATGGGGCAACAGGCTCAGAAACAGAATGGTTTGTCCGAGGTCACCGGCTCTCCACTGTGACCTTCACACTACCCTGCCCTGCATACAACTCCTGGGTTTGGTAAATAGACTCAAGTACATCCCCTGCCCAAAGTGCTCCCAAGCTGGAAGGAAAAGGCAAGACTTGAAACCCAGAAGAAATGAAGCTCTATCACAAGGCCCCCTTGTCCCTTCCCTCTTTCTATCCGGATCTGATCAAACTTCCACCTCCTGCAGGAAAACTCTCAGGGCTTCATGGGCCCACTCTGGCCTCTTCCTCTTTGGCCTGGTTGAATGAATTTATGTCCCCGCTTTGCTCTTCTTTCCCCATGGCGGGGGCGAGTCAAGGTCCCTCTCTGGGATGCAGTATCCCCAACTGGAAAATGGTTTCTAAGGACTCTTTCAACTATGGAAACTCAGGAATTCTTTTTTTTTTTTTTTGAGAAAACCTTGGATCCTTCTGGTCCAGTATCAAGGCTGCAGCACCATCCTATACAATCTCTCACCAAGCCCTTTGCCCTCTCTGACCCAACCCCCAGCTATGGCCCTGGCCAAGCTGCCACCCTTTCTCACCTGGATTATGGCAACAGCCTTAGTCTCCATACAGCTGCTTGAGTGATCTCTTAAAAGTAGAATAAAGACAAAAATCCCTGCGATGGCCGCCGGGCTCCTGGGCCCCAGGTCATCTCTCTCTGCTGCCCTCCAGCCCCACTGCCATATGGCAAACCCTTTATCACCTCAGGCCTTCGCACATGCTGTTCCCTCTCTCTAAGACACTCTTCCCCACACTTCCCCAGGCTAACTCCCATGCATCCTTTTCCATCTCAGGTGCAATATCTCTTCTTCGGAGAGGACTTCTCTGACCCCTCAATTTAAATGAAATCCCTGGGAATAGAAACTGATGTCACCTACTATATGGTAGGCTGAGAAATGGCCACCAAAGAAATCAGGGCCTAATCCCTGGAACTTGTGAATACTACCTTATTCGGAAAAAGGGTAACAGTTGCAGACTGATTAAATTAAGGACCTTGAGATGGGGAGATTATTCTGGATTATCGGGGAGGGCCCTAAGTGCAATCCTATATATCCTTATGAGAGAGACGCAGAGGGAGATCTGACACACATACAAAGAGAAAGTAATACAAAGATGAAGCAGGGAGAGATTTGAAGATGCTGGCCTTGAAGACTGGAGTGATGTGGCTACAAGCCACCAGAAGCTGGGAGAAGCAAGGAATGGATTCCCCTCTAGAACCTCCAGGGGGAGTGCAGCCCTGCTAATATCTTAATTTCAGTCCAGTGATACTAATTTTGGACTTCTGGCCTCCAGAACTGTGACAGAATAAATGTCAGTTGTTTTAAGCCACCAAGCCTGTGGTCCTCTGTTACAGTGACAACAGGAAACTAATAGACCCACTCAGTATCCTGTCTCTCTTTAATTCTTACAGAATTCTTAATTCATTCAGGAGGCCCAGCTCAATTCTTCATTTACCAGCCTCCTTTCCAGCCAGGTGTGCTATGTGACCATGTTCTGGCCAATGAGATATAAGCAGAGGTTGTGTGGATTTCTGAGAAGGCTCCTTAAAAGGGGATAGAGAACCTAGGTGTGCCCTTTTGCTCTTCCATCCTTCCTGCTTTCTGTCTGGAATACACACATGAAGGCTGACACTCCAGTAAACCATCTTGGGAACATGAGGTAGAACCGAGGCCCCCATCCCTGAACTGCTGAACCAACACCAGCAGCCACTACCTCCAGACTTCTCATTATGAAAAGAAAATAAACTTACATGCTGATGCCACTGTCCTCAAGGCCTGTGTTAATAACAGCTGTTCATAATCCCCCCTGAAATATCTTTCCTACTATTCCATCTCATTCCATTTTTTTTTATGGAAATCATCAGAATGTATGATAATACCTTACTTGTGTGTTTAGCTATTTAATGTCTGCTTCCTCTGCTAAACTATAATTTCCATGTGGGCAGGGCCTGTGTCTGCTTTCTTCATAGCACAGGACCTGGTGCAGAGTAGGTGCTCCATAAATATTTATTGAATGAATGAATGCATTAATGAATGAATGAACAATGCCTCTCCTAGTGAGGTCCCAGGCTCATTATAAGACAAAGACCACACTTTTCATTTCTCTTATCTCTAGCCCAGCCCTGGGCCCCAAGTGAATGTTCCTGGGATCCTGATTAAGTAGAATGGAATACAAAGAAGTGAAAATACCTGGGCTCCAGTCAGCCCTGTGGCTTGGTGACAATGGGTGCTGAATAAAGGTTTGTTGAGTGACTGGGGAACAGCCTGGCCCTCTGGAGAAGGACAAGGATATTGGGGGATGGCATTTTAGCTGGGATATGAGGCCCTGAGAGTCCAGTGTCTGCCGAATCTCCAACCAGCCGTCAGATTTACAGGGTAGCAGAAGCCAACCCTGAGCTCGATCAGGCTGTGCCCATTTTAAATTCCTGGGAGTCGAGGCTCAGAGAGGGGCAGGGACTTGCCTGAGGTCACCTGGGAAGTTGGCAGAGCCTGGATGAGGCCATGCAGCTCCCAATTCAGCTCTTCCTCCTGTTCGTGTTCTCGCATCTGCACCCTGCTGCCTTCTAGGTGAGGAGACCAAGGGAAAGGAGGCCTGCATGCCTAGGGCTCCCCAAGGGAACATCAGCTGCAAGGGTTCAACCTTCCCACTTCACAGATGCCATCACTGAGGCGCCGTGAGGCTGCGGGTCCTGCACCAGAGTTTTCAGGGGTTGGAAACTGCGACCAAGTGACCCCAGTGCAGAGCTTTCTCTACAGTCACATCCGGTCTCTTGACCCTGCTCTAGGGAATCACACCTCCCCAAGCTGGGGGCGGATTGTGCATTCCCACTGGGGTTCTCAAGCTCCAGCCTCGAGGCTGGCAGGTTTAGGACTTACTGTTCACACTTGATCCACCAGTTTAAGGTACCTGAGAAACTTGCTTGGCTGACCATGCGTGTCCTTCAGGTGAAGAAAGGAGAAGCTGAAAGTGTCTCAAGGTCTAGTCCAGGGTCACAGAGCAACCAACCTTTGTGGAACCATGTCTCTCTTGGCCAGTGTTCAGACACCTGCAGTTCAGCAATGATCTCCAGCAGGGCAGGCAGAGGAGTGGACACTCGGCCCTGGAGACAGAAAATGATGCATGTTAGCGAGTCCGAGGTCAAGGGCGCCTCCTTCCACAAACGCAGCCAGAGCCTTGCACTCACATAGCCGTTCTCAAACTTTTTGGTCTCGAGACCCTCTTTATACTCTTAAAAATTACTGAACCCCAAAGATTTTTGTTTATGGTGGTTATGTCTATCAACGTTTACTGTATCAGAAATAGAAATTGAGACATATAATATTAAATGATGTAAAAATAATGATAAGCACTCTAACATAAATCTATGTTATGAATAATAACCATATTTTAGAAAATAATTAGGGCGAAGAGTAGCACTGTTTTACATTTTTCCAAATCTCCTTAATGTCTGGCTTAATAGAGGGCAGCTGGATTCTCACATCTGCATCTGTGTTCAATCTGCTATGAAATAACATGACACATAGCCTCTGGAAAACTCCACTGTACACTCACGAGAGAAAGAGAGTAAAAAAAGGTCTTAGTCTTACAATGAAAACAGTTTTGACCTCATGGATCCTCTGAAAGGGTCTTGGGGATCTCCAGGGGTCCCTGGACCATACTTTGTGAACCACTGCTCGGCACGCTTGATTTAATCTTCACAACAACTCTGTGAGGTGGATCTGGTTGTCATTCCCATTTTATAGAGGCCCAAGGTGAGGCTCAGTGAGGCTGTGAGGCTTGCCCAAAGACGCACAGCCAGTGAACAGTAGTGTCAGGGTTTGAACCCAAGACCATCAGTTCTGGGGAACTGTGTCTTTAACAGCAAAACTGTACTCCAGACCCTGGCTGATGGACAGATGTTGTAGGAGGGATGGTATCAGGAAGGAGCCAGAGGTTCTGGGATGCCATTAAGTGGGGAGGGAGATGTAGTGTGGTGGTTAAGAGCATGGGCTCAGGAATGGTCTGCCTGGACCCACGTCCTGGCTCTGCCCTGTACATGCTGTGTGACCTGTGGCAAAGCACTCAACTTCTCTGAGTATCGGATACTCCCTCTGTAAAATGTGATAATAGATATTTACATCATAGGGTCCTTGGGAAGATTAAATATTAAGTCACATAAATTATTACAGCACTCAATAGATGTTATATATAGTGTAGACATCTTTCAGTTGCTATAAATTTGAGAACAGGGCTGTGCACACGGTTTCACTGAAGCTGGAGAGAGGGCTGAAGGTCCCTGCCTTCAGGACCCACCTATAGCATGGGTCCTGGAGGCAGGGGCCAGGGGAGTGAGGAGATGGGGGGCCTGGAGCACGAAGGAGGGGCTCGAGACTAGGAATGTGGTGCTCTCAAGTGCTGGGCATCCCCTGACGCTGATTCCATGGATTTCAGGCGCCCAAGCCAGCAGTGAAATATGCTGTGACAGGAGGGCCACCCTTACCTGCCCCAGGGGACAGGGGCCAAGTCTCTTGCTCAGTTCACCATCCTGGCCACGGGGGACTGGGATCAGGCCTCCAGTTTCCAGCCCAGAAAAGCCCCCATAACCACCTGCCTCTCCGGACCTCCTTCAGGGAGTGAAGCCGCGAGCTCTAGCTCCCTCTTCTGTCCTCCCAACTCTAGAAAATAATCTAGAACCACATTGCCAAAGGATCCTGAGAGCCATCTTGCCCAACTGCCCCCTTTCCCTTTTTGTAGAGGAAGAACCTGAGTCCCAGAGACGGAAAGGGACCACCCACATCATACGGCCAGTTGGGGACAGAAGGCCCAGGCCGCCTGGTGTCTGACTCAAGTTGTACCGTGGTGACATACGCCACCTTCCTTGCTCAGCAGGGACTCAAGACCAATGTGCCTTGTGGTGGCCCTGGAGCTCCCCTGCCTGGTGCAAGTCTCAACTTTGCCACTTTCTGGCATGTGGCCTCATGCAAGGTGCTTAACCTCTCTGTGCCTCAGTGTCTTTATCTACAGAATGGGGATAATAGTTTCACCTCCTTCAACTGGGTGTTGTGTGGATTAAAGTGAGCTGATCCACGCAGAGCCCTTAGCACACTGCCTAGCATTCGGTACCGGCCGTTAACACTGTGACACCATCGCCACCACCATCATCCTTGTCATCGTTGAGGTCCTGAACACCATTAGGGGATACGCTGGGGCTGTTCCGTATCGAGTGCCCACCCTGCTTTGTGCAAAGCCCTGGGGAGTGGTGGGTAAAGGCAGAGGTAGGTTCTGGCCTCTGCATAGAAACCGATCCACAGGTTGATTTTAGGCACGTTGTCTGCCATGTCTGGGCCTCTGGGTCTCCAGCTGGAACAAAGAGGTCTATTTAAAAAATTTTTTTCTATGTATTATACCTCTAGCTTCATGACGTTCCCCTGGCAATAACGACCATAGAGACGTGTATGGCTGCTCCTTACAGTATCATTTATAAGGTAACAGTAAACACCTGGAAACAATCTTAATGTCCTTCCTCATTGCAGCTTTGAAAATAAGAGATTAATAGCCTCAAAGGGAAATAATCCAAATGTCCATCAATGGGTGAAGGGAAACCCAAACTGGCACATCCAAGCGGCGGAACACTCTGCTGCAATGAAAAGCAATGAACTCAGAACACAACAACACAGGTGAATCTCAGTGAGGAAGCCTTGCCCCAAAGAGCGCCTGCTGTATAATCCATTCACATGAAATTCTGGAAAAGGGAAATCTAACTGCAGGGACAGGAACTAGTTTAGTGGTTATCTGGGGCTGGATATGGGGATGAGAGGTTGGTTACAAAGGAGCATGAGGGAATTCTGGGGGTGATAGAAATGTTCTAATTTTTTTTTTTTTTTTGGCTGTACCACGCGGCATGCGGGGGTCTTAGTTCTCTGCACCCCCTGCATTGGAAGTGCGGAGTCTTAACCACTGGATAGCCAGGGAAGTCCCTTGTTTTTCTTTTTTTTAAGAAATGTTCCAGATCTTTTTTTTTTTTTTTAACATCTTTATTGGAGTATAATTGCTTTACAATGGTGTGTTAGTTTCTGCTTTATAACAAAGTGAATCAGTTTCTAGATCTTGATGATGGTATAATTTTTGAAACTCATTGGATTGTACTCTTAAAATGGGTGCATTTTACTGTATGTAAATTATACCACAATAAAATCGGTTAAAAAATAAACGATGACTCACACAGACAAGGAGACTTGGAATTTGTCAAAAGGAGTGGGCTACATCTTCGGCACCAATATGGGAAGATGTCCATGTTGTGTTGTCAAATGAAAAATAAAGGCAGTTATGTAGCAATGCAGGTGACACTGATGGTTACTGAGAGTTCTCTGGGGGCTGGGCCCAGGCTGTCTGCCTCACGTGCATTACTTTGTGTAATATTGACAACATCCAATGCAAGGTTTTATAGATGAGAAGAAAACTGAGGTTCACAGAGATGAAGTAACGCGTATGAAGCCAAGAAGCCACATGGTTGGAACCTACTGTGACTCCAATCCTGTAAATAATTGCCAAGGTTAGTCTGTGTGTACAAAAAAATCTAGAGAGACAACCCCAAACAGGGCCTGGGGATTATGTGTAGGAAACAGATTTATAGGCACTTTCGCTTTCAATACCATCTACTTCTGTTCTGCTAAATTTGTTGTAACATGCCTGAACCTTTCTAATCAGAGAAAGCAGTATAGATTTTTTTTTTTAAATTACTAAAAAAAGTCCCTGTCCTGTATCTCATCTGCCCAGGAGCCGGGCATCCCCCCTCACTGCTCCCTCCTCCAGACGGGCCACATGCCTGCCAGAGCCCCAGGCCCCACTGATAAAGCCAGGGCCCACCAAGCGAGCCCATATCAGGCCCCAGCAGCCCCTACAGTCCCACCCATCTGGTGCAGCCAGGGAGGGTGGGCCCAGACCCAGGAATCAGCAGCCTCCAGGGCCCTGGAGATAACAGGAGCTGCGAGGAGTGGGTGATGAGAACCACTGGGGCCTGGGTCTGCAGCAGGGAGGTGGGGTGTGAGCCAGGGATGTTGACGGACCTCTCCCCACTGGACAGACAAGGCTGCTAAGAGCCAGAGAAGGTGTGACCAGCCTGGTCTATGTTTGTGGACCTGACTTGGTCTGCTATGTGGCCCTGAATACATATCACCCCCTCTCTGAGCCTCGAGTTTCCTTGGGATTCTTTGGTTCCAAGCTGGTCCTCTTTTAGGAAGTAACCTGGGCCCTGAAAACATCCTAGAAAGCCCCCAATGTATGGGCCACATCAGGATGGACACAATGCCCTTGGGCCCCCAGGATCAACTCTTGAGTGATAAGTGGAAGCCCAAAGGCCACGTGACCCTGAGCCCATGTGCAAAGGCCTACCTGGTCATGCCCACATCTGCAGGCCCCAAGGACAAGCCCTGTCACCCCGGGCCAGGCCAAGGCTTGTTTACATGTCCAAAGGTCAGATGCTGCCTTCCAGGGAGGGGCTCAGCTGGTGAGAGTCTGCAGCTGTGTGCCCAGGACACAGATAATGTGTGCCCCGGGGAGGGGCGGGCAGCCCCAGGAGAGGGTGGAGGGAGAATGACACTCAGCTCGCCCTCCCTGGGAGAGCCCCTGCCAGCTCCGCTGCTGGTCCAGGAGCACCCTCATGGCCACGGAGCTCGGTGTTCCCGAGGCTAGGACCGCCCTGTACTGCCCACCACCCCATCTGTGCCACGGGGTGCATCCACCTCCCCGAGCCTCAGTTTCCTCATCTGTAAAATGGGGGAAATCACTGCTCTCAGCTGATAGGGTGCGGAGAGGAACGGAGGAAGCTGAGGCATGATGCTGTCGGGGAGGGGCAGGGACTTGACACAGAAGTCTCATTTGAGCAATAGCGCCACGTTCTGGAAGCCCCCGCCTCTACCGTAAGGAGGCTGAAGAGATCGTCCCTCTGAGAGTCTCGAACTCACAGGGTGGGGCCTACAAGTCCTGCCTGTCCCCTTTCTCCCTTGAGGCATTTTCCAGCTGTTTTCAAATCCTACCTCCTCCCCTCCCTGCTGCCCTATGGTGTCAACAAAAGCCTAGGGGCTTCTAGTCTGGTTGTGATGGGACTTGTACATTGAAACCTAAAAAGTGGCACCTTGTCAATGTGCCCTGTGCACACACATGGGGTGTCCACTCAGCTGGAGCCTCTGCCTGGGAGGGGACTGAAGCCCTTTTCTTCTCTTATCTCTCCCTGCCAGGACACTCTTGGTCACCCAACCTCTGACCACTCACCTGCAAGGAAGGGGGAAGCTGAAGGTAGCTGCGTCTGTTACCAAAATCATTAGCAAAAGTTTCTTATTTTAAACTGGCAGAAGCATGAACACTGATCACCCCAAGGTTGGCATTCACATTCTCTGCAGGCGGGAACGAAACGGCACAGCCTGCCTGTGGGTAATTAGCGTCTCTATCCACACACAGCCACGCACACAGCTCACAACCCAGGGTCACACTCCTGGGAATCGGCGGGACACAAATCCTACCACAGAGGCATTTGTTCACAGATGTTTGCAGAAGCTTTTTTTCTTTTTTGGTAGGAGCATAACAATACTGGAAGATTTCAAATGCCTATCCACAGAGGGTTCATTACCTAGACGTTTTGTGATCCAGCAACACTATGGAATACAGTACAGATGTCAGAAGGCTCGGGACTCCCTTGGAAATGTTTCCAAGATTCATTGTTTTTCACAGGTGAAAAAGGACGTTGAAGAATAATATGTATGAACAAAATTCTGAAAACACACACATAAACAAAACTATTCTCTCCTTCTTGATAAAGGTAAATAGCAACTCAGGTATACTGGCATGGGAAAGTTCTGGCAGGAGTCACACCAAATGACTAACTTAATTCTTGCCATTTTCTAGCTGTGTGACCTTGGAAAGTGACTTAACTCAGCCTCAGTTTCCTATTTTGTAAGTTAGTAATAACAGACCTCATAGGACTGTGACGAGCATTAATACAACTAATTATTGTAAATCATTTGGCACATAACAAGCATTCCATACATAGTTAGGGAAATAAGGTAGGAGTCAATTTTCAGCTAAACAAATTTGTTTTCAGGAATCAAATTTTCAGAGAAGCTGTAAGTGGTGGATGATCGTCTGCCTGTCTTTGCTGCCACCTAGTGGTCACAAGTGAGAAAGCATCCATTGGGATGCTTGCCTTCTCTCTTCCTCCCTTTCATTCAAGTCACAATTTACCCAGGGTCTACAAAGCGGCAGGAACACACAGGTCCTGTGCCTTGGAGTGTGGCCGGAGTCAATGGTCCCAGGCCTCTATGAGTCTCAGTTTTCTCGTCTCAAGAAGGCTGGTAATAACAACTTACCTTATATGTTTGTGCGGATAAAATGCAATAATGCATGTAAAGTATTTAACACTGGCCCTGACACCAAAGAAAGTTCTAGAAATGGTAATTATTGGTATTTACGCCCATTATCTTATTTAGGAAAGCAGTATTTTTTACAATTAACTTATTTATTTTTGGCTGCGTTGGGTCTTCGTTGCTGCGTGTGGGCTTTCTCTAGTTGCGACGAGCGGGGGCTACTCTTCTTTGTGGTACTCGGGCTTCTCATTGTGGTGGCTTCTCTTGTTGCGGAGCATGGGCTCTAAGCGCGCGGGCTTCAGTAGCTGTGGCACGTGGGCTCAGTAGTTGTGGCTCTCGGGCTCTAGACCACAGGCTCAGTAGCTGTGGCGCACGGGCTTAGTTGCTCCGTGGCATGTGTGATCTTCCCAGACTAGGGTTCGAACCTGTGTCCCCTGCCTTGGTAGGCGGATTCTTAACCACTGCACCACCAGGGAAGTCCCAGGAAAGCAGTATTATACCCATTTCATGGCTGAGGATCTTGAGGCTTAGAGGAGTCAAAGTAACTTGCCCAAAGCTGTTTAGCTAAGCGAGAAAGGGCTGAGTTAGAATCCAGGTCTGTCCTGGGGCTGCCTCACCACCCTTAAGATACCATCTTACATGCTTATCTGAGAAGAGGCTGTAAGGACCTGTTTTTACCACCAGAGGCACCTGAAGTTTGGACCCCACAGGTCAGGAACATTAAAAAAATACTCAGCTGTATTGGTTATCTATTGCTTCATCAGGAAGCGCCCTAAAACCCATTTGCCCCTACTTGCCCCAATTGCCTCACCCTAGTCCGGGCCCTGCAGCCGGGCTGTAGTAATCTCAAGGCTCCACGGGTGAGCTGTCTGCTTCCACGCCCATGTGGCTCCTGGCAGGGTTCGTCCTCAGTAACTGCTAGACTGGCTTCCTTCCAGCTGCTGGCCAGAGGCCACCCGCAGTTCCTGGCCACACTGTCAGTCTCTCCGAAGTCACAGTTCGCTTCATCAAAGTGTGCATACAAGGCAAGAAGACATGAGCAGAGTCACCCAGCGAGATGGAAGTCACCATCTTGTGCCACCTAATCATGGAAGTGAACTGTTGCTGTATTCTAGTCTTAGAAGTGAGTCACCTGGCCCAGCCTATCCTCCAAGGCAGGGGATGATACAAAGGCTTACATACTAGGAACAGGGGATCCCAGGGAGCCATTCTAGAACCCTCCTGCCACATCAGAGTTGCCAGCTTTTCATTTCGCCAACGAAGAACATTTAGAAAATCAACTACCCCCTCTGGTTACCATCCCATTAAAAAAAAAAGAACTTTTTACAATTTGCCTGTGGTTAGATAAATGTAGCTCTGTGAGAAATGTGCCACATGGTCCTGAGTTTTCTCACTCTGCGGTGCTCTGGTGCCTGGCTTAGCACTGGGAACCTCCCGCCTGGAGCGGGACTGCCTGCCAGCTTAGGAGAAGCAGAGAGGAGGAGATGGGGTCTGCCTGAGCACGGCTGGGCTCCCAAAGCGCCCAGCACCCCAAAATACACTGGCCGAATGAATGAACATGGCAATGAAACACCTCATGCAGAAGTGCCCCCAAACTCTCAGAGAAGAAGCAGGGCTCTGTAAGGCTAAGGAACAGGTGGGTCTAAGGCTGCATGGCAAGAAAGGAGGTTAATATCCACAGGGTGGTTTCTTTGACATTAATCCCTTCCACATCTATTAGCTAAACCCATAGTCTCCACAGTCCCCAGCAGGAGGAAGGAGGTTCCATTTCCCATTTTAGCACCGAGCAAACAGATCCAGAGAGGTTAAGCAACATGCAAGGAGGGCCTCAGTGTGGCTGTGGGGAAATGGACCCAGAGGACGCCCAGGGAGGTTCAAAGGGAAAGCAGCAAGGGGTCACCAAGCCGGCAGCATCTGGCCTGGGGTCATTTGGCCAGGCTCCCAGATCAGGAGTCAATCCTGGGGAGGGGGGTGCGATTCTGAAGCTGGTGCTCTTTGTTACTCAGCCGAGGCCACCAGCCATCCCCATCCCTCCCAAGAGGGGTGGAGGTGGCACTGCAGCAGGCGGCAGTCAGGGTACCTACCTGAGCCAGACGGCCCCGGGTCGGGGGGAGGCAGGGGACCCTAGAGCGAGCAGCCAGGTCAGCCTCAGAGCTTCTTCCCTCCCCTCTGCTGGGCCAAACCTGCCTGGCTCATTGCCAGCCCTCCACAGCTCAGCAACCCCACCCCGGGGGTGGTCCCTCTACAGCAAGGGCTGCTGCTTTCCCAGCTGGCCCTTTTAACAGCGTACATATCCCCTTATTTACGCCTTCTCTTCCTGAGGAACCCCTCGGGGTTTCCCTCTGCAGCCCCCAGCAGAGCACCTGACCAGTGACATCACTGGGTATGGCATGGCCACATTGTCCAGCATTTCCCACATCCAGGAGGACCCACTGTCCATAAACCCACACACAAAATCCCGAGGTCGGCGCTGCCGTCATCCCCGCTTACAAAAAAGGGAAACCCAGCAACCGAAAGGTTGGCCGATATGGCCAAATCACGCAGTGATAGTCTGTGGTGTCACAGCTGGAAGGAGAAAAGGCCACATTTTACCATCCTTGCTCCTGTGCTCACTTGGGTGGCACATACACTAAAATTGGAACGATACCAAGAAGAGCAGCACGGCCGGCCCCTGTGCAAAAGTGTGAAGCATTTCATATTTTTAACCAATGTTACCCCAATTTAAAAAAATGAATAAAAACAAACACATAAATATGGTTAAGATGGTGACAGATTTTTTAAAGAAAATCCTTCTTCCTGCATGCCAGGCATTGTGTTAACACTTTTATAGGCATTATCTCACTTAATCTCCAGCACATGGTGGCCAATACCATTAACCCCACTTTGTCCTCGAGAAACTAAAGCTTAGCGAGGTCAAGGGACCTGCCCAAGCTTGTCAGGATGGAGCGTGCAGCTGGCCCTCGTCACAGAACACTCAGCTGCCTGTAGAGCTGTCTGTGCACAGACGCACGTGGCTACTTCACCTATTAGGAGTCGAGGTCCTGGTTTTCAACACTTGTTTTGTGGTTGTTGTCTTTGCAGCCCTTGCCTTGTGCTGTGGGTAGAGGGAGTGAACTCTAGAATCAGTCTGCCTGGTGTGGGACCCCGACGGTCATTCCAGGTCTGGGACACTGGGCAGGTCACTCAGCCTCCTTCAGGCTCAGTTTCCTCATCTGTAAAATGGGACTAGCACCAGTACAGACCTCGTAGGGCTGTGGTGTGACCTGAGTGAGGTAAATGCATGTGTACGCTTAGCACTGAGCCTGGCTTCCAGCAAAAGCTGAAAATAAGCTGTTGTTGCTGTTAATTATTCTTACAGCTTATAAAACACTTTTGCATACATTGTTCGATTGGGTTCTTACAATAGCATTGGGAGGGTGGGCAGGGTAGGACTTATTACTCCTATTGTTTCACAAGAGGCAGCCAAATACACTTATTCTAGAGTTACATGGAAGTGTAAACAATAGTCAACAAATTAATGAAACTGGAAGACCTAGAAGGGACACTTCTATCAAATAGCAAGACTTAGTGTAAAGGCTATATATAATTAAGAGAGTACCAACCCTGGAACACCTATTAAGAGAAGGCAAAGCATGAGGAAAACGTGTCTTCCTATTTCACCACTTAGGTCATGAAAGAAACACAATCTAAAATGAGACAGCTAGGCTTCCCTGGTGGCGCAGTGGCTAAGAATCCGCCTGCCAATGCAGGGGACACGGGTTCGAGCCCTGGTCTGGGAAGATCCCACATGCCGCGGGGCAAGTAAGCCCGTGCGCCACAACTACTGAGCCTGCGCTCTAGAGCCCGCAAGCCACAACTACTGAGCCCGTGTGCCACAACTACTGAAGTCCGTGCGCCTAGAGCCCATGCTCCACAACAAAGAGAAGCCACCGCAATGAGAAGCCCATGCACCACAACGAAGAGTAGCCCCCTCTCGCTGCAACTAGAGAAAGCCCACGCGCAGCAACAAAGACCCAATGCAGCTTAAAATAAATAAATTTAATAAATAAATAAAAATAAGAGAGCCTTTTATACCTACCAGGCTGGAAAAATTTGGAATGACAATTTTCAGTGTTGGAGGTTAAGTGGGAAAACACACATTTTCTACACTGCTAAATGTGTGGGGCTTGTGGTGTAGGAATTGAGATTGAGTCAAACTTTTGGGGGCAGCAGTTTGGTGAGATATATATCAAAATGTCACGTGCCATGCTCTAACCCAGAGGTTGCCCTTCCAGAATTTATCCTCATGTAATGGAAGATGTTTATCACAACATCATTTGTAATAGGAAAATATTGGAAGCTGCTTATATGTCCATCAATAAGAAATTGCTTCAATAAATTACATGTCCATAGACTATTAAAAATGATAATATAGACCTATAGTATTGACATAGATTATTGAATAAATAATAAAGATTGCCTTAACCCTATCACTCAGAAGTAACTATTGGTAAAATTTTTATTTTCCCACCCTTTTTTTGTGTGTGCACACACATTATTTTAAGAAATGGAATTATACCATATGTATTACTTCATAACTAGCATTTTACTTAACCATATAGTGAATACTGTAATTTCTTCAAGCAGCATAAATTAGTATACTAAAAAAGCGACTTTTATTAATTTTTAATTTCACATAGTGCATTCTCATCTAACAATGCAAACACTGTAGGTAAAGCTAAAATCTCTTTGCCTCTCTCCCTCCCCAGAAGTCATCGTGTTGGGTGTGCATCCTTTCAGATCTTACCCCAAACTTTTCGGGCCATTTACATTCATATATATGTGCATGTACACATATGGAGTTACGAGTTTATATTATCCTGTAGCTCGGTTTTATAAGTTAACAGTATGACTTGGAACTCTGCCAGGAACCAGACAAATTTTAGTATTTTATTCGTTGTCTCATACTCTATTTCCTTTAAAAGTAAAGGAGGGGAAAAAAACCAGACACATAAAACTTAAAAATAAAGCAATGATGAGGAAGGAAGGGAAGTAGGGAGGGACAGAAAAGGAAAACAAAAAAGGAATATCTTCCTTGTTAAAAAGGTTGTAAAGCTCCCCTGATTTCCAGTAGGGGGAGACAGAGAAACACGGACAAGAAGTGTCCCATTGCACGGTTACTGATGGGAGGTTCATCAAGTAGACAGTAGCCTTCCTGGGTATTCCATCACTCTCTACCATCCCTCCTCCTACCATACCAGCTTTTCAAATGCGTCATATCTTTCTCAAGATTCGAGACTAGGAGTCTTCGGGGGGCGTTCACCTTGTTCACCCACATACACAAACTCTGGGGAGCCCACATCCACACTCACACCCACTGACCCTGGGGAGCGCAGCCGGAAGAGCCGTGGGACCGTCAGCAGATGCGCGATCCAAGGTCCGCTCGTGGCGGGTTAGATGCCCAAAGGTGAGCGAATCTCAAGGATCCTGGCCCCGGCACTGGGTCTTGGTGTTTGTCGCCCCCTCCTGGCGGGATTTATTAGCGCGGCCCGCTCACACCCGCGCGCGCTGCAGAGCTGGTGCAGCGGATGCCGTCAGCCCCAAGAACGACGGAGGTCACAGCGATCCTGGCGCCTCAAACACACCGGCTCGGAGAAATCCCTCCACTCCCTAAGATTCCCCAAAGGAGATGTGCAGGGACAGCAGAGATACCGAACTCCACCCCCCAGGCGTGGTGCGGCGCCGTCTCTCTTAGCCAGAAAGAACGAACATGTCAGCATGCGTCTATTTTCCACATTTCCCACGTGCCCAGCTCCGGGCTGAGTCCATGGGTGTGTGTCGGAGGCGGGGTGGGGTGGAGTGGGGAGTACAACGTAAGATCGGACTCCACCTCTGTCCTCTAGTGGCTTCTGGTCCTCAACAGCTTTTATATTTTGACTGTGTGTTCTCCTCCACTCCCTCCCCGACCCCCAGGCTAGAATATCTGCCCTTCTGAGAAGTGGAGCAGGTGGCTGGCTTCTCTGCCCTCTGATCCCAGGCCTGGCTGACCCTAAGCCCAGCATCCCCCAGTATGGGGACAGAGAGCGGTAGCAAGTCATCTGTGGGGTTTCCTGGGGGAGTGGAAAAAGCACTGCACGGGGAGCCTTCAGGTTGCTTTGGACCCCAGCTTGGCGGTTCCTTGCTGTGAGACCTCGCTTTGGTCTGGCCCCTACCTGGACCTCTGTCTCCACCTCCCTTAGAGATCCCATCAAGCTTTCACACTCCTAAGTCACCTCTCACCTAAATGATCATATCTGGAAGCAACTGTGGTCCATCCTTGGACTTGTCGTTGCGGTCTGAGCTAGGCCAGGACTGGCCCATTGTCCCAGTGGGCTTATGTCCAGGGAGGGAAGTTGGGGAGGTGGCTTAACACAATCCAGGCCGTGATTAGACAGGTTCTCCCGTTATTGCCGTAAATCCCTCCCGCCCCTGTGAGGCTGATGAGCACTCCCAGGCAGGGCACTCACTCTGGCTTCCCTGCAGCCCCTGGAAGGCTGTGCTCGCCCCTCTCCTCCCAGGGGGAAGCCACTTGGGCAGGCCTGGCTCAGGGTGCCAGCCTCAGCCAGGCCTCAGAGAAACCCAGGCGGCTCCCAAGCCCCTCCTGACATTTACGAGGTGCTGCTGAAGCAGGGGACGCCCCAAACCCCAAAGGAATGTTAACTGGCTAAAATTGTTGCCCATGCTCTCACTGGGATCCCAGTTATTACCGTTTCGTTTTTATTTGTCTTCCCCTAGAGGCACCGGGTTGGGCTGTGCATCTGGCTGGCCACCTCTCTGCACTGGAGCCAGAGATGGGAAGAGGCTGAGGACAGGGGCCGTGGGTGTGATGGGGAACAGAGCACCCTCAATTGCCTGCAGCTTCCACCCAGCTTCTTCCACTTGTTGGGGTCTCAACTCAGGGAGGGGGTGAAGAGAAAGAAAGGTCTGGAAGGGGAATGAAATGCAGATGTTGACAGTGCAGCTTTGGTGTCAGACCCACGAGGGTCCAAAGGCTGGCTCTGCCCTCCTTGGCTGTGCGGCCCCGGGAAGGTATAGCCTGTGTATGAGCCTCCATTACTGTGTCTGTTATAATATTGATAACATTAAGCTTTCTGTGCCATCCTGAGGAATAAAGGAGCAGACGTGCCTACCCAGAACATAGAGGTTACAGTTATCACAGGAAAGTCTCTGGGGCAAGTTTGAAGACATCTTACTGGGTGAGTCACAGCTGTGTAGACCCTTCAGTGGGTCTGCCTTAGGGTCCAGGTGGAGAAACTAGCTCAGACAGGGAAGGAGACCTCTGGGGTTCTCTTTGCAGCAGACATGAACCTGGGGGCCAGGCCTTTCTGGTCTGAGTCCAGCTCCATGTTTACCCGAGTCTGCGGGAGTCAGCCACCAGAACCTGGGGGGTCGCATTGACAAAATGATACCCCTACCTTCTCCCAAGAGGGTGATCTAAAGGGGAGGCATGGAGAGGGTCTGGACTTGAATTTGCCAAAAAGGTCCCTCATTTCAAACCCTCAACGGACTTCTAGATCAGAGCCACACTCTTGGGCCATCACAGATTGCCCCTTTCTTCCCCTCTTTCTTCTTCCCTCCCTTTTTCTCTCTTCCTACCTCTCTCTCTTCCTTCCCCTTCTTCTCCTTCCTTCCTTTATTCCCCATATTTCCTCCTTTCCTTTCCTTCCTTCCTTCCCCCTCCCTCCCTAGCTTACTCACTAATTGATTATTTCATCCACTTACTCAGTACATATTGGATGCCATGGTAGGCCCTTTCCTCCATAATTTCTTGGCCTGTAAAAAATTGTGTTGAATTTCTAGTTACAAAAATCTGACTAAATTTTTAAATTTCTCATATAATGAGACATCGAGAGCCAGCAGTCTATGACTGGGATGGCTATATTCTATGATACCATCAAGAACCTAGACTCCTTCTACTCTGTAGTCTTTAGTGTGTGATTTTTATCCTTGAGGTCACCCCCATGTTCCAAGATGGCTGTTGAAGCTCCAGCCATCACATCTGAGTTCTAGAGTTCTGTATAAGAAGAAGAAGGGTAAAAGACACCATTCTCATCCTAGTCAGTTGTCTTTAAAGAGACTTCCTGGAAGTCCCACCCAGTGACTTTTGCTTAGACTTTAGTGGTCTCTCTACCTACAAAGGAGGCTGGGAAATTCAGTTTTTAAACTGGGCACACAGAAAATTGGAATTCTGTTATTAAGGAAAAAGAAGAACAGATGATGGAGGTAGGACACTAACAGTTTGCTCCACCATTCCCGATGACCTTCGTCTCCTATGGCCTTGGGAATGTCTTGTCTCCTATACCCTCCCTGGGAGTGGACAGGTTTCCCCAAAGGCATAGCTGAAGCCTCCCCTTCTCTTCCACCTTCTTCCCCAAGTGTCTCCATGTTGTGCTCTAGAGGGGGAAACCACAACTGTCAGACCCTGGTGGAACAGTTAAAAGACACTTAGAAATCATGAAATAAAAATCACTTTCATCTGCTCTGCAACAGTGTAAAAGTTGTTACATTTGCATCAAGAATGAAGAGCAGCAACATAGGCAAAAATAAACAAGTGGGACTACATCAAACTAAAAAGCTTCTTCTGCACGGCAAAGGGAACCATCAACAAAACGAAAGACAAGCTATAGAAAATATTTGCTAATCATATATCCAATAATAGCCAAAATATATAGAGAACTCAAGCAACTCAATATCAACAAACAACAACAGAAAACCCCAAATAATCTGATTTAAAAATGAGCAGAGGACCTAAATAGGCATTTTCCAAAGAAGATATACAGATGGCCAGCAACCACATGAAAAAATGCTCAACATCACTAATCATCAGGAAAATGCAAATCAAAGCCACAATAAGATATTACCTCACATGTGTCAGAATGGCTATCATCAAAAAGACAACAAATAGCAAGTGTTGGCAAGGATGTGGAGAAAAGGGAACCCTTGTACACTGTTAGTGTGAATGTCAATTGGTGCATCCACTATGGAAAACAGTACGGAGGTTGCTTAAAGAATTAAAAATAGAACTACCATACGATCCAGCAATTCCACTTCTGGGTATTTTTCTGAAGAAAACAAATCACTAATTTGAAAATATACATGCATCTCTATGTTCACTGCAGCATTATTTACAATAGCCAAGATATGGAAGCAACCTAAATGTCCAGTGATAGATGAATGGATAAAGATGTGGTGTATATATACAATGGAATATTACTCAGCCATAAGAAAGAATGAAATCTTACCATTTGCGATATAACATGGATGGACCTAGAGGGTATTATGTTAAGTGAAATAAGTCAGACAGAGAAAGACAAATACCGTATGATTTCACTTACATGTCGAATATAAAAGACAAAATGAATGAACAAACATAATAAAACAAAACTCCTAGATACAGAGAACAGACTGGTGGTTATTAGAGGGGAAGGAGGTTTGGGTGGTGGGTGAAACATGTGAGGGGGGTTGGCTATATGGTGATGGATGGTAACTAGGTTTATTGTGGTGATCACCTTGTAGTGTATACAAAGATCCAATTATTATACTGTTCTCCTGAAACTAACATAAGGTTATATACCAATTTTATCAATATGTCAATTTAAAAAAAAAAAGCAACAACAACAAAAAAAGCAAAGCAAAGAAAGATCACGCCTGCCATGTCACAGAGGTGTCTACCCTGCTGCACGCAGTTGCCCGTGGCTCTGCTCCCATCTTTGCCTTGCTCCCCTAAGGCCTGGCAGCTCACTGGCACTGGCCTTACATTCCAGATGATACTTGCTAGCAATTCTTTGCATTAACATGGGCTAATCAAAGTCCTTCCAAACACTAATCCTGTCAGTCCTCAGAATACTTCTGGGGGTGTAAATAGGAGTATCGTCATGTAATAGAGAAGACACAGAAGCTCAGGAATCACAGGAGTAATAATAATAATAAGAGGAATAGCTATAATTTATTGAACACTTATTATGTATCCATCCAGTATATATTTATCAAGGGGCCCATTACATCAGGAACTGGGCTGGGTGCTGGGGACAGAATGGCAGATTAAACAGAGCACAACCACCTAGAGCTTAGATCTGGGGGAAGGGCTGGGGAGGGACAGGGGAAATAAGCAAGTAAACGATCAAATCAATGTGTCATTGCAAACTGGGCAAGTGCTGGGACAGGAGCAGAAATCAAGTGGGACCCCCTTTGGGAGGTCAGGGAAGTAGCACTGGATCAGACCCAGGAAGAGCTGCCTCCCCATTTGATAGACAAGGAAACTGAGGCTCGGACAGGCAAAGGAAGTGGCTGAAGGTCACCCAGTTAGTGAGCAGAGGAGCCTGGACATCACTTTTGTTCCCCAGTGGTTGGCACCTGCTCTGTGTCCTGTCTGTGGGACGCCAGAGGACCCCTCTATGCCTACGCTGAGTGTCAGTCGGAAGGGGCTGCAGAGTCAGGATGGGCTCGGGCTCCTGACTCCTCACTCAGTGCTCTGTTTCTTATGATCTAGCCAGGAGCTCGCCAGAGGCAGTTTAGGGACCGCTGTGACCCACAAGGAGCCTCTGGGTGTCCGTGGAGAACTTCTCACACACCAGGTGCTTCTGACATGACTGCAAATTCTAGCCACTGTCATAAACAACTTCTTCACAACGGGCCTCTAGTCTGAGTAATAATTTACTTAGGAAGTTTAATCAAAACCAGCCCTCGGGGCTTCCCTGGTGGCGCAGTGGTTGGGAGTCTGCCTGCCACTGCAGGGGACACGCGGGTTCGAGCCCTGGTCTGGGAAGATCCCACATGCCACGGAGCAGCTAGGTCCGTGAGCCACAATTACTGAGCCTGCGTGTCTGGAGCCTGTGCTCCGCAACAAGAGAGACCGTGATAGTCAGGGGCCCGTGCACCACGATGAGGAGTGGCCCCCGCTTGCCACAACTAGAGAAAGCCCTCGCGCAGAAACAAAGACCCAACACAGCCATAGAATAAATAAATAAATAAATTTAAAAAAACAAAAACAAACAAAAAAAAACCCAGCCCTCATCTTGGGAATTCCCTGGTGGTGCAGTGGTTAGGACTCGGTGCTTCCACTGCAGGGACACGGGTTCCATCCCTGGTTGGGGAACTAAGATCCCGCAAGCTGCATAGTGCAGCCAAAAAAACAAAAAAACAAAAACAAAAACAACAACAAAAACCCCCCAGCCCTCACCTAATTAGATGTCTCATCAAAAGCAGCCCTGGCACAGATGTAGAGAACAAACGTATGGACACCAAGGGGGGAAGCGGCGGGTGTGTGTGTGTGTGCGTGATGAATTGGGAGATTGGGATTGATGTATATACACTAATATGTATAAAATGGATAACTAATAAGAACCTGCTGTATAAAAAAATAAATTAAATGAAATTCAAAAAAAAGGAAAAAGCAGCCCTGGTTTCCCACTAGTCCTGGGGCCAGTTTTGTGTGTGTTTGAGAGTGGGTGGGGTGTCAGACTGTGTGGCTCCCAGATGGGAAATGTCCCCACCAGGAACCCTGGCTACGAGGATATGTGTGGCTGAGTAGCCCTTGTCCCTGGGATCCAGGAATCTCTGGGCTGTCAGCTTACAGACAGCATTTAACTCACCCCAAGTCTGTGTCTTAGTGCCCACGCCAAGAGAGACCCAGGTTCCTGGACAAAGAGTAGAGGCCAGCTTTGTCTCGGGCAGGTCAAAGTTGATTCAACTTATTTCTTTGTTTTTAAAGCTTTTAAAAAAAATTTTTTATTGTGAACATTTCCAAACATACACAAAAGCAAAGAATGCAACTGACATCCCAGCTTCAAGAACCATCTATATTTTGCCACACTATTATTTTTTTTTAATTTTTAAATTTAATTTCATTTATTTTTTTATACAGCAGGTTCTTATTAGTCATCCATTTTATACACATCAGTGTATACATGTCAATCCCAATCGCCCAATTCATCACACCACCATCCCCACCCCCCTGTGGCTTTCCCCCCTTGGTGTCCATACGTTTGTTCTCTACATCTGTGTCTCAACTTCTGTCCTGCAAACCGGTTCATCTGTACCATTTTTCTAGGTTCCACATACATGTCTTAATATACGATATTTGTTTTTCTCTTTCTGACTTACTTCACTCTGTATGACAGTCTCTAGATCCATCCACGTCTCAACAAATGGCCCAATTTCGTTCCTTTTTATGCCTGAGTAATATTCCATTGTATATATGTACCACATCTTCTTTATCCATTCATCTGTTGATGGGCATTTAGGTTGCTTCCATGACCTGGCTATTGTAAATAGTGCTGCAATGAACATTCGGGTGCATGTGTCCTTTTGAATTATGGTTTTCTCTGGGTATATGCCCAGTAGTGGGATTGCTGGATCATAAGGTAATTCTATTTTTAGTTTTTTAAGGAACCTCCATACTGTTCTCCATAGTGGCTGTATCAATTTACATTCCCACCAACAGTGCAAGAGGGTTCCCTTTTCTCCACACCCTCTCCAGCATTTGTTGTTTGTAGATTTTCTGATGATGCCCATTCTAACTGGTGTGAGGTGATACCTCATTGCAGTTTTGATTTGCATTTCTCTAATAATTAGTGATGTTGAGCAGCTTTTCATGTGCTTCTTGGCCATCTGTATGTCTTCTTCGGAGAAATGTCTATTTAGGTCTGCTGCCCATTTTTGGATTGCGTTGTTGGTTTCTTTAATATTGAGCTGCATGAGCTGTTTACATATTTTGGAGATTAATCCTTTGTCTGTTGATTCGTTTGCAAATATTTTCTCCGATTCTGAGGGTTGTCTTTTCGTCTTGTTTATGGTTTCCTTTGCTGTGCAAAAGCTTTTAAGTTTCATTAGGTCCCACTTATTTATTTTTCAAGGTCCCACTTGTTTTTATTTCCATTACTCTAGGAGGTGGATCAAAAAAGATATTGCTGTGATTTATGTCAAAGAGTGTTCTTCCTATGTTTTCCTCTAAGAGTTTTATAGTGTCCGGTCTTACATTTAGGTCTTGAATCCATTTTGAGTTTATTTTTGCGTATGGTGTTAGGGAGTGTTCTAATTTCATTCTTTTACATGTAGCTGTCCAATTTTCCCAGCACCACTTATTGAAGAGACTATCTTTTCTCCATTGTATATCCTTGCCTCTTTTGTCATAGATTAGTTGACCATAGGTGTGTGGGTTTATCTCTGGGCTTTCTATCTTGTTCCATTGATCTATGTTTCTGTTTTTGTGCCAGCACCATATTGTCTTGATTACTGTAAGTTTGTAGTATACTGTGAAGTCAGGGAGTCTGATTCCTCCAGCTGTTTTTTTCCCTCAAGACTGCTTTGGCCATTCGGGGTCTTTTGTGTCTCCATACAAATTTTAAGATTTTTTTGTTCTAGCTCCATAAAAAATGCCATTGGTAATTTGATAGGGATTGCACTGAATCTGTAGATTGCTTTGGATAGTATAGTCATTTTCACAATATTGATTCTTCCAATCCAAGAACACGGTATTATCTCTCCATCTGTTGGTATCAACTATAATTTCCTTCATCAGTGTCTTATAGTTTTCTGCATACAGGTCTTTTGTCTCCCTAGGTAGGTTTATTCCTAGGTATTTTATTCTTTTTGTTGCAATGGTAAATGGGAGTGTTTCCTTAATTTCTCTTTCAGATTTTTCATCATTAGTGTATAGGAATGCAAGAGATTTCTGTGCATTAATTTTGTATCCTGCAACTTTACCAAATTCATTGATTAGCTCTAGTAGTTTTCTGGTGGCATCTTTAGGATTCTCTATGTATAGTATCATGTCATCTGCAAACAGTGACAATTTTACTTCTTCTTTTCCAATTTGGATTCCTTTTATTTCTTTTTCTTCTCTGATTGCCATGGCTAGGATTTCCAAAACTATGTTGAATAATAGTGGTGAGAGTGGACACCCTTATCTTGTTCCTGATCTTAGAGGAAATGCTTTCAGTTTTTCACCATTGAGAATGATGTTTGCTGTGGGTTTGTTGTATATGGCCTTTATTATGTTGAGGTAGGTTCCCTCTATGCCCACTTTCTGGAGAGTTTTTATCATAAATGGGTGTTGAATTTTGTCAAAAGGCTTTTTCTGTATCTATTGAGATGATTATATGGTTTTTATTCTTCAATTTGTTAATATGGTGTATCACATTGATTGATTTGCGTATATTGAAGAATCCTTGCATCCCTGGGATAAATCCCACTTGATCATGTTGTATGATCCTTTTAATGGGTTGTTGGATTCTGTTTGTTAGTATTTTTGCATCTAAATTCATCAGTAATATTGGTCTGTAATTTTCATTTTTTGTAGTATCTTTGTCTGGTTTTGGTATCAGGGTGATGGTGGCCTCATAGAATGAGTTTGGGAGTGTTCCTTCCTCTGCAATTTTTTGGAAGAGTTTGAGAAGGATGGGTGTTAGCTCTTCTCTAAATGTTTGATAGAATTCACCTGTGAAGCCATCTGTCCTGGACTTTTGTTTGTTGGAAGAATTTTAATCACAGTTTCAATTTCATTACTTGTGATTGGTCTGTTCATATTTTCTCTTTCTTCCTGGTTCAGTCTTGGAAGGTTATACCTTTCTAAGAATTTGTTCATTTCTTCCAGGTTGTCCATTTTATTGGCATAGAGTTGCTTGTAGTAGTCTCTTAGGATGCTTTGTATTTCTGTGGTGTCTTTTGTAACTTCTCCTTTTTCATTTCTAATTCTATTGATTTGAGTCCTCTCCCTCTTTTTCTTGATGAGTCTGACTAATGGTTTATCAATTTTGTTTATCTTCTCAAAGAACCAGCTTTTAGTTTTATTGATCTTTGCTATTGTTTTCTTTGTTTCTATTTCATTTATTTCTGCTCTGATCTTTATGATTTCTTTCCTTCTGCTAACTTTGGGTTTTGTTTGTTCTTCTTTCTCTAGTTCCTTTAGGTGTAAGGTTAGATTGTTTATTTGAGATTTTTCTTGTTTCTTGAGGTAGGCTTGTATAGCTATAAACTTCCCTCTTAGAACTGCTTTTGCTGTATCCCATAGGTTTTGGATCGTTGTGTTTTCATTGTCATTTGTCTCTAGGTATTTTTTGATTTCCTCTTTGATTTCCTCAGTGATCTCTTGGTTATTTAGTACGTATTGTTTAGCCTCCATGTGTTTGTGTTTTTTACGGTTTTTTCCCTGTAATTCATTTCTAATCTCATAGCGTTGTGGTCAGAAAAGATGCTTGATATGATCTCAATTTTCTTAAATTTACTGAGGCTTGATTTGTGACCCACGATGTGATCTATCCTGGAGAATGTTCCATGCGCACTTGAGAAGAAAGTGTAATCTGCTGTTTTTGGATGGAATGTCCTATAAATACCAATTAAATCTATCTGGTCTGTTGTGTCATTTAAAGCTTGTGTTTCCTTGTCAATTTTCTGTTTGGATGATCTGTCCACTGGTGCAAGTGAGGTGTTAAGGTCCCCCACTATTATTGTGTTACTGTCGATTTCCTCTTTTATAGCTGTTAGCAGTTGCCTTATGTATTGAGGTGCTCCTATGTTGGGTGCATATATATTTATAATTGTTATATCTTCTTCTTGGATTGATCCCTTGATCATTATGTAGTGTCCTTCCTTGTCTCTTGTAACATTCTTTATTTTAAAGTCTATTTTATCTGATATGAGTATAGCTACTCCAGCTTTCTTCTGATTTCCATTTGCATGGAATATCTTTCTCCATCCCCTCACTTTCAGTCTGCATGTGTCCCTAGGTCTGAAGTGGGTCTTCTGTAGACAGCATATATATGGGTCTTGTGTTTGTATCCATTCAGCAAGCCTGTGTCTTTTGGTTGGAGCATTTAATCCATTCACGTTTAAGGTAATTATCGATATGTATGTTCCTATGACCATTTTCTTAATTGTTTTGGGTTTGTTTTTGTAGGTCCTTTTCTTCTCTTGTGTTTCCCACTTAGAGAAGTTCCTTTAGCATTTGTTGTAGAGCTGGTTTGGTGGTGCTGAATTCTCTTAGCTTTTGCTTGTCTGTAAAGCTTTTGATTTCTCCATCGAATCTGAATGAGATCCTTGCCGGGTAGAGTAATCTTGGTTGTAGGTTCTTTCCTGTCATCACTTTAAGTATATCATGCCACTCCCTTCTGGCTTGTAGAGTTTCTGCTGAGAAATCAGCTGTTAACCTCATGGGAGTTCCCTTGTATGTTATTTGTTGTTTTTCCCTTGTTGCTTTCAATAATTTTTCTTTGTCTTTAATTTTTGCCACTTTGATTACTATGTGTCTCAGCGTGTTTCTCCTTGGGTTTATCCTGTATGGGACTCTCTGCGCTTCCTGGACTTGGGTGACTATTTCCTTTCCCATGTTAGGGAAGTTTTCGACTATAATCTCTTCAAATATTTTCTCTGGTCCTTTCTCTCTCTCTTCTCCTTCTGGGACCCCTATAATGCGAATGTTGTGTTTAATGTTGTCCCAGAGGTCTCTTAGGCTGTCTTCGTTTCTTTTCATTCTTTTTTCTTTATTCTGTTCCACAGCAGTGAATTCCACCATTCTGTCTTCCAGGTCACTTATCCGTTCTTCTGCCTCAGTTATTCTGCTATTGATTCCTTCTACTGTAGTTTTCATTTCAGTTATTGTATTGTTCATCTCGGTTTGTTTGTTCTTTAATTCTTCTAGGTCTTTGTTAAACATTTCTTGCATCTTCTTGATCTTTGCCTCCATTCTTTTTCCGAGGTCCTGGATCATCTTCACTATCATTATTCTGAATTCTTTTTCTGGAAGGTTGCCTATCTCCACTTCATTTAGTTGTTTTTCTGGGGTTTTATCTTGTTCCTTCACCTGGTACATAGTCCTCTGCCTTTTCATCTTGTCTATCTTTCTGTGAATGTGGTTTTTGTTCCACAGGCTGCAGGATTGTAGTTTTTCTTGCTTCTGCTGTCTGCCCTCTGGTGCCACACTATTTTTATCTACCCTTTTCTACCTTTACTTTTTTCTTTTTTGGAGTATAATAAAGCAAATCTCAGGTATCATGTCTTTCATCATATTTATTTATTTCTCTGAAGTCTTTTAAAAAATCTTTAAAAATATATCACAGTTTCCCCCTCCCATTTTTGTGACACTGACTTGAATTTAACCCATTTCAACAAATATTTACTGAGTGCCTGAATAATAAAGATCATAGGAGGGACTTCCCTGGTGGTCCAGTGGATAAGACTCTGTGCTTCTACTGCAGTGGGTGTGGGTTCCCTGGTCAGGGAACTAAGATCCCACATGCTGCACAGCCAAAATAAATAAATAAATAAATTAATTAATTAATTAATTAAAGACCAGAGGATAAATAAATGAAATAGAGACTAAGAAAACAATAGAAAAGATCAGTGAAACTAAGAGTTAGTTCTTTGAAAAGATAAACAAAATTGATAAACCTTAAGCCAGACTCATCAAGAAAAAAGAAAGATGGCCCAAATAAGTAAAATCAGAAATGAAAAAGGAGAAGTCACAACTGACACCACAGAAATACAAAGGACCATAAGAGATCACTAGAACAATTATATGCCAACAAAATGGACAACCTAGAAGAAGTGGGCAAATTCCAAGAAATGTACAATCTCCCAAGCCTGAATCAAGAAAGAGAAAATACGAACAGACCTACTACTAGTAATGAAATTAAATTAGTAATAAAAAAAAATCCCAACAAACAAAAGTCCAGAAGAAGACAGGTGAATTCTACCAAACATTTAAAGAAGAGTTAACACCTATCTTTCTCAGACTATTCCAATAAATGGAAGAGGAACAAATGCTTCCGAACTCATTCCATGAGGTGTGTATATCCCTGATACCAATACCAGACAAAGACACCACACACACACAAAAAGAATTACAGGCCAATATAAATATATCCCTCATGAGCACAGATGCAAAAATCCTCCACACAATATTACCAAACTGAATTCAACAATACATTTTTTATTTTTTATTTTTTTAAATTTTTGGCTGCATTGGTTCTTTGTTGCTGTGCATGGGCTTTCTCTAGTTGCAGCAAGTGGGGGCTACTCTTCGTTGTGGTGTGTGGGCTTCTCATTGCGGTGGCTTCTCTTGTTGCAGAGCACGGGCTCTAGGTGCCCGGGCTTCAGTAGTTGTGGTACGTGGGCTCACTAGTTGTGGCTCACAGGCTCTAGAGCGCAGGCTCAGTAGTTGTGGCACACGGGCTTTGTTGCTCCGCGGCATGTGGGATCTTCCGGGACCAGGGCTCGAACCCATGTCCCTTGCATTGGCAGGTGGATTCTTAACCACTGTGCCACCAAGGAAGTCCCTCAACAATACATTAAAAGGATCACACACCATAATCAAGTGGGATTTAATTCCAGGGATGCAAGGATGGTTCAATATCTGTAAATCAATCAATGTAATAACCACATTAACAAACTGAAGAATAAAAACCATATGATCATCTCAAGAGATGTAGAAAAAGCTTTTGACAAAATTCAACATCCATTTATGATATAAAGCCTCAACAAAGTGGATCTAGAGGAAACATACCTCAACATAATAAAGGCCATATGTGACAAACGCATAGCTAACATCATACTCAGTGGTGAAAAACTGAAAGCATTTTCTCTAAGATCAGGAACAAGATAAGAATGCCCAGTCTTGCCACTTTAATTCAATATAGTACTGGAAGTCCTAGCCACAGCAATCAAACAAGAAAAAGAAATAAAACAAATCCAATTTGGAAAGGAAGAAGTAAAACTGTCACTGTTTGCAGATGACGATACTATATACAGAAAATCCTAAAGACACCTCCAAAAAACTATTAGAACTCATCAGTGAATTCAGTAAAGTTGTAGGATGCAATATTAAATACAGAAATCTCTGTGTTTCTCTACACTAACAATGAACTATCAGAAAGAGAAATTAAGAAAACAATTCCATCTACAATTGCAACAAAAAGAATAAAATACCTAGGAATAAATCTAACCATGGAGATGAAAGACCTATAGTCAGAAAACTATAAGACATTGATAAAAAAACTGAAGACGACACAAACAAATGGAAAGATATACAGTGCTCATGGATGAGAAGAATTTATATTTCTAAAATGACCATACTACCAAAGGCAATTTACAGATTCAATGCAATCCTTATCGAAATACCAATGGCATTTTTCACAGAAGTAGAACAAATAATTCTAAAATTTGTATGGAAACATGAAAGGCCCTGAATAGCCAAAACAATCTTGAGAAAGAAGAACAAAGCTGGAGGTAGGAGGTATCATGCTCCCTGATTTCAAAATATATGACTACAAATATACTACAAAGCTATAGTAATCAGAAAGTATGGTACTGGCACAAACGAAAAAAAAACACATACATCAATGGAACAGAAGAGAGTGCCCAGAAATAAACCCACATTTATTTGGTGAAGTAATCTACAACGAAGGAGGCAAGAACATACAATGGGGAACAGTATCTTCAATAAGTGGTGCTAGGAAAACTGGACAGCTACATGCAAAAGAATCAAACTGGATTATTTTCTCACACCACATACAAAAATAAACTCAAAGTTTATTAGATTAAAGACCTAAATGTAAGACCTGAAACCATAAAACTCCTAGAAGAAAACATAGGCAGTATGCTCTGTGACATTGGCCTTAACAATATTTTTTTGTATATGTCTCCTCAGGCAAGGGAAACAAAAGCAAAAATAAACAAACTAAAAAGCTACATCAAACTAAAAAGCTTCAGTACAGCGAAGGAGACTATCAGCAAAATGAAAAGGCTGCCTACTGAATGGGAGAAGATATTTGCAAATGATATATCTGATAAGAGATTAATATCCAAAACATACAAAGAACTCATACAACTCAACATCAAAGAAACCCAAACAACTCGATTAAAAATGGGCAGAGGAACTGAATAGACATTTTCCCAAAGAAGACATACAGATAGCCAACAACCATATGAAAATATGCCCAACATCACTAATCATCAGGGAAATGAAAATCAAAACCACAATGAAATATCACCTCACACCTGTCATAATGGCTATTATCAAAAACAACAAATAATGAGTGTTGGCAAGGATGTGTAGAAAAGGTTCCCTTTGTACACTGCTGGTGAGAATGTCAATTGGTACAGCCACTACGGAAAACAGTATGGAGGTTCCTCAAAAAATTAAAAATAGAACTACCATGCGATCCAGCAATTCTACCTCTGGGTATTTTTCAAAAAAATTTAAAAATAAAAACACTAATTCAAAAAGATATGTGCACCCTTATGTTCACTGCAGCATTATTTATAATAGCCAAGAAATGGAAGCAACTTGTGTCCATCAATAGATGAATGGATAAGGAAGATGTGGTATATATATACAATGAATACTACTCAGCCATAAAAAAGTATGAAATCTCACCATTTGCAGTAACATGGATGGACCTGGAGGACATTATGGTAAGTGAAATAAATCAAAGACAGGGCTTCCCTGGTGGCGCAGTGGTTGAGAGTCCGCCTGCCAATGCAGGGGACACGGGTTCGAGCCCTGGTCTGGGAAGATCCCACATGCCGTGGAGCAACTGGGCCCGTGAGCCACAATTACTGAGCCTGCGCGTCTGGAGCCTGTGCTCCGCAACAAGAGAGGCCACGATGGTGAGAGGCCCGCGCACCATGATGAAGAGTGGCCCCCACTTGCCGCGGCTGGGGGGAGCCCTCGCGCAGAAGCGAGAACCCAACACAGCCAAAAATAAATAAATAAATTTAAAATTACCTTTAAAAAAAAAAAAAAAAAAAAAAAAAATCAAAGACAAACACTGTATGATATCACTTATATGTGGAATCTAAAAAATAAAACAAATGAACAAATAGAACAAAACAGAACAGACTCATAGACACAGAGCACAAACAGGTAGTTACCAGAGGGGAGGGCGGGTAGGGGATGAGTGAAATATGCGAGAAAGATTAAGAGGTACAAACTTCCAGTTACAAAATAAATGAGTCACTGGGATGTAATGTACAGCATGGGGAATATAGTTAATTACATTAAAATATTTTTGTATGGTGACAACTGGTTACTAGAGATATTTTTTGAAAAAAGAAAAAATATATCACAATTGCTCTCCCACCATTTGTTATGACACTGACTCAAATTCAACTCATTTCGACAAATATTAATTGAGTTCCTGAGTGCTCTATGACAGGCACTGTGCTAAATGCTTTGCTATTATTAACAATAATACCAGCTATCCTTTCTTTGGTCCTTACTATGTGCCAGGCTCTGTGTTAGCATATATATTTTGTGAGTCAAAATCCCCTGAGAGAGATATTATTGCCTCCCCCTCCCGCCCCCCTGCCGAGTCATAGACACCAGAGAGGCAAGTAACTCACCCCCAAGTCACATAGGTAGCAAGCAGCAGAATTGGGTTTTAAACCAAGCACTGTTGGCTCCAGGGTTATCCTTTTCCCTGCTTCTTTACACAAGCTCTTCATGATAGTCATAACATCCTTCCAAGTAAGCATCATGATTTCCTATTCTACGGTTGAAGAAGCTGAGGCTCAGGAAGGTTAAGTGACTTTCTCAAGGTTGATGCAACTAGAAAGTGGCAGAACCAAGACTTGAACTCATTTCTGCCTTGAATTTGCCTGATTTCCAGGCTGGATGGACCTCTTGCCACTAGGCAAATACTGGCTCCCTGACTGATGTAAGTCCCTGTGACTGTACTAGAGGCACCACAAAAGCCCATGGCAAGGCTCGCTTAACAGAACTACATGTTGACCCCAAGGAGCTTCCTCCTAATCCAGTTCCCTTGCCCCCCAGGGTATGGAAAGCACAGGCATCCTCACTCCATCCATTTCCTAACCTCTGCTAACCATGGCAATTTTCATTGTTCTTTAGGGGCATTACGTTCTGGGGGAAGCAAAGCAAAGCACCAGTTTGCCATGCTCATCTGGTGATTCACCTAACAATCATTAATCGAGCACCTACTGTATACCGGGCACCTGTGCTAAGTGCCTTCTATGTTGTAACTCAGATCAGCCCCATGAGGGCTGATCATGGCCCCCATCTTACAGATGAGACAGAGAAGCCGGGAACTTGCCCAAGGTTGCACGGCTGGTAAATGGCAGAAATGCAATTCGAACCCAGGCGGTCTGACTCCAGAGCCTGTGTATTCTTTTCAAAGAGCTGACAATCTAGTGAGGAAGATGGAGACATGAAAAACAAGTGTGAAGGGGAAACTTCATCAACAGAGGGATGGTGAAGCCAGCTGGGGTCTGGGCATGCTCTGCTCTGCTGTGCAGTAGATAAACAGAACGTGGTGGGTATTGTCACAGATGGATTTTCTAGGCACGCGATCAGTGAAAAATCAAGCTGCAGAACAACATGCACAGTATGATACCACTTACGTAAAATGAAATACGCTAGTTGAGTATGTTTGTAAATGTACTGAAACAAATCTGGGGGAAAACACATCAAACAGTGGGGCTGGTTGTTAAGGGGATTTAAGGCTCACCTGCAATATTTTCAGTTTTTACAAGAAAAATGCATTCATAATTTTATTTTATTTATTTATTTATTTTTGGCTGCACCGGGAGGCTTGTGGGATCTTAGTTCCCTGACCAGGAATTGAACCCGGGCCCTGGCAGTTAGAACGTGGAGTCCTAACCACTGGACAGCCAGGGAATTCCCACATTCTTTATTTTATTATTTTTTTAAAATTTCTATTCAGATTCTCAGCCCATCTTTTTATTTATTTATTTATTTATTTATTTATTTATTTGTCTGTGTCAGGTCTTAGTTGCGGCACGTGGGATCTTCATTGCAGCGTGCGGGCTTCTCTCCAGTTGTGGTGTGAGGGCTCCAGAGCACGCGGGCTCAGTAGTTGCGGCATGCAGGCTCTCTAGTCGTGGCACGTGGGCTCTAGAGAATGTGAGCTCAGTAGCTGCGGCGCACGGGCTTAGTTGCCCCGTGCCATGTGGGATCTTAGTTCCTCGACCAGGGATCGAATCCGCGTCCCCTGCATTGGAAGGTAGATTCTTAACCACTGGACCACCAGGAAAGTCCCCCACGTTCACAATTTTAAAAGGACAAAAGACAACTTTCAGAATGGGAGAAAATATTTGCAAATGATGCAACCAACATAGAATTAATTTCCAAAATATACAAACAGCTCATACAGCTCAGTATCAAAACAACAAACAACCCAATAAAAAATGGGGAGGAGATCTAAATAGACATTTCTCCAAAGAAGACATACAGATGACCAAAAGTCCCATGAAGAGATGCTCAGCATCGCTAATTATTAGAGAAATGCAAATCAAAATACAATGAGGCATCACCTCACACTGGTCAGAATGGCCATCATCAAAAATCTACAAATAATAAATGCTGGAGAGGGTGCGGAGAAAAGGAAACCCTCCGACATTGTTGGTGGGAATGTAAATTGGTACAGCCACTATGGAGAACAGTATGGAGGTTCCTTAAAAAACTAAAAATAGAGCTACCATATGATCCTGCCATCCCACTCCTGGGCATACATTCAGAGAAAACCATGTTTCAAAAAGATACGGGGACTTCCCTGGTGGCGCAGTGGTTAAGAATCTGCCTGTCAATGCAGGGGACACGGGTTTGATCCCTGGTCCGGGAAGATCCCACATGCCACGGAGCAACTAAGCCTGTGCACCACAACTACCGAGCTTGAGCTCTAGAGCCCGTGAGCCACAACAACTGAGCCCTCGTGCCACAACTACTGAAGCCCGCGTGCCTAGAGCCCATGCTCTGCAACAAGAGAAGCCACCACAATGAGAAGCCAGCTCACCACAATGAAGAGTAGCCCCTGCTTGCCACAACTAGAGAAAGCCCGCACACAGCAACGAAGACCAAACACAGTCAAAAAAAATTAAAAATAAAAATAAGTAAGTAAATAAATAAATAATAGAAAAGATACATGCACCCCAATGTTCATAGCAGCACTATTTACAATAGCCAAGACATGGAAGCAAACTAAATGTCCATCAACAGATGAGCGGATAAAGAAGATGTGGTGCATATATACAATGGAATACTACTCAACCATAAAAAAGAACGAAATAATGCCATTTGCAGCAACATGGATGGAGCTAGAGATTATCATACTAAGTGAAGTAAGTCAAACAGAGAAAAACAAATATCGTATATCACTTATAAGTGGAATCTAAAAAAAGATACAAATGAACTTATTTACAAAACAGAAACAGACTCATAGACATAGAAAACAAACTTATGGTTACCAAAGGGGAAAAGGTAGGGGGAAGAGATAAATTAGGAATTTGGGATTAACATATACACACTACTATATATGAAACAGATAAACAACAAGGACCTACTGTATAGCACAGGGAGCTATACTCAATATTTTCTAATAACCAAATGGGAAAATAATCTGAAAAAGAATCTATATCTGTATAACTGAATCACTTTGCTCTATACCTGAAACTAACACATTATAAATCAACTATACTTCAATAAAAAATAATTAATTAATTAAAATAATTTTAAAGGACAATCGACATAATATGTTATATATACTAAGAGAGAGGGAGAAACTCAGAATGCTATGGGTACCCAATCCAGTTAGGAGGAGGTGGTAATCAGGGAAGGCTTCCTGCAGAAAGGGACACTGTGCTGGGTTTTGAAAAATGAGTAGGTCTTAACCAGTTAGAAGCCTGGATGAAAAGTGTTCCAAGCAGGGGGAACAGCACGTGCAAAGGCCCAGAAGGGATATTAGACACAATGTCAGACAGGACCAGGCTAGCCTTTCCTAAAGTATGCTGCTGAGGGTTAAAATGCAGATTTCCAGGCCTCACTACAGACTCTATGGAGGCAGGTCTGGGAATCAGCATTTTGACAGATGCTTCAGATACACTTTCTTTTTCGATATTCAAAAATCAATTGTGTTTCTATACGTCGGCAATGAGAAAGATGAAAAGGAAATTAAGAAGACAATTCTACTTACAAAAGCACCATAAAGAATAAAATACTCAGGAGTAACTTTAACAATAGTGCAAGACACTGCTGAAAGAAACTGAAGACCCAAGCAGAAAGACATCCTATGTTCATGGATAATACTCCACCAAATTGATCCACAAATTCAGTGCAATCCCTACAAAACCATAGCTGGTTTCCTTTCAGACAAGCTGATCCTAAAATTCATATGGAAGCTTGAGGGACCCAGAATAGCCAAAACAAGCTTGAAAAGTATTAAGCTGGAGGACTCATACTTGCGGATTTAAAAATCTACTACAAAGCTATAGTAAAAGCAGGGTGGTACTGGCACCAAGAGACATTTCTCCAGAAAAGATATGGAAATGACCAATAAGCACATGAAAAGATGCTCAACATCATTTAAGAAATACAAATCAAAACCACCATGAGAGACACACTCACACACAGTAGGATTACTTTAATCAAAAACAATTATTGGAGAGGATGTGGAGAAACTGCAATCCTCTTACACTGCTGGTGGGAATGTAAGATGGAGCAGCCCCTGTGGCAAACAGGTGGGCAGCTCCTCAAAAAATTAAACACAGAATTACCATATGATACAGCAATTCCATTTTTTGGGTAGATACACTAAAAAATGGAAAGCAGGGATTCAGACATATTTGTACATCCATGTTCACAGTTGCACTACTCACAATAGCCAAAAGGTGGAAGCAACTCAAATATCCATCAAGGGATGAATGGATAAAGATTATGTGGTATAGCCATACAATGGAAGAGTGTTCCGCCAAAAAAAAAAAAAGAAGAAGACGAAGAAGAAGAAGAAGAAGAAGAAGAAGAAATTTAGTACTGATCCACGCTACAGCATGGATAAACCTTGAAAACACAATAAACGAAAGAAGCCAGACACAAAAGATCATTTAACGGTATAGTTCCATTTATATGAAATGTCTGAAACAGGTAAATCCATAAAGATGGGAAGTAGATTAGTGGTTGCCAAGGGATGGGAGGTATTGGGGGAAATGGGTATGAGACCGCTGAGATGATAAAAATATTCTAGAAAAAGATAGTGGTGATAGTTGCACAACTCTCTGAATATACTAAAGCCCACTGAATTGTACACTTTAAAAGGGTATGTGAATTATATCTCAATAAAGCTGTAGTTTCCTTCCTTTCTTTCTTCCTCCCGCCCTCCCTTTCTCCTTCTTTTTTAAATACCTGTGAGCCATCAGGAGAAAAGGGTCTGGAATTAAAGGCTAGAATAGAGATTTGGGGGTTCTTAATTTGGAGGTCAGAGGCTCCAAGGAGCCCTGTCCAGCCCTGATATTTTGTCTCAATAGCGTCCTAAGAATAATCATATTAAAGACTCTTTACTAACTGTAACTCTTATTTTTTGAGCATTTTACAAGTGCCAGACATGGTGGTACCGGGCTTAATACGTTATCTCTTTTCATTCACACTTATTCCAGGGGGAAGTAAGTACTGTTATTAGTCACATTTCGCAGAGAAAGTCACTGAGGCCAAGAAACGTCAAGTCACTGTGCAAGTAGTCAAGTCTACTTGACACCCACCCGGTCAGCGCTGAGCTAGGACTCGGACACTGGCGGTCTAAGTTGCGGTGGTGGCGCGTGTGCTCGCTAGGTGCCTGGTCCCATTTGAATTACGGTGATTAGCTCGAGAACTAAGGCGTGGGGGTGAGCAGAGGGTGCGGAAACACTTAACGCTCCAGTGAGAAGGAAGGCAGCGCTGGGTGAGGGGGTGGGATTCGCTGGGGGAAATTTAACACCTGCGTGTAGGTAAAATCCTAGCGCCGGCCTGTCAGTCGTTGGGGGCGCCTCCCAACTCCTTCCTCCGACAGCCTCAAAAGGACCCGGGTACCGCAGGAGGACGGAAGCGGGAAGGCTGGGATGGAAACCAGATGCTCTCGCCGCGCGCAAGCGGCGTGCGCACGCGTGCGCCAGAGCGTGTGTGTGTGTGTGTGTGTGTGTGTGTGTATGTGTGTGTGTGTACCCTCGACCGTTCGCGGGTTCGCCTACTTCCGTGACCGCGCATGGGGCGTTAGCAGGAGTGGGGAGAGTAAATCATCGACACGGTGTGCGTGCGGGTGGAAGATATGATTGGGACCGGGCGTGCCTGTCTGTGTCGTGAGTGTAGTTCTATTTTTTAACTCTACAAGTGGTCGTGGAGAGCTAGCTCTGTGCCAGTCCCGTGCGGGGTGGCCGGGATACAGGGTGAGAAGGCAGTTGAGGACCTTGTCCTCCCTGCAGGAGCTGACACTGAGGGGAGGGGGAGTGTTGAGGGGAGAAATGGGAAACAAACCAAGGCAGGAAGAAACATTAACTTCCTGGGTGCGGGTGTCTGGGTCTGGGAGATTGTGTGTGAGCGCGTGTGTATGTGTGCGCGCGCATCTGTGATAGGTGAAACGGTGGTTCTGGAGCATCCACTGTCCAGGGTTCTGTCAGCGCCACGGAGTCGGAACCAACAGCTGTGTATCTTGCCTTGGGGAGGGGAGAGGCCGAGCCTTGAACCCATCTTAAACCCCAGAGGTCTGGGCCCTGCGTCCAGCGGCCACTCGCCTTGCAACTGCTCCTCCACGGCGGACTGGATGTGACCGTCGTTCTACGCAGCACCCCCATGTCCGCCTTAGGGATCTGCCTTCTGAGCTCAGGCTGAGGTAGCTCCCCAAGACTCTCTGAAGGCCTCTGACTAAGCTAATATGGGGGCCGAGGGACACCACCATCCCCATTTAACCTGTGAGGACTGTGAGGCGCACAGAGGGTCGGGGCCTGTCTGCATCACGTGGGGAGTCAGGGCGGATCTGTGGCTTGCACTCGGGCTCCTGTGTCCTCCGCTCCGGGACTGCAGGGTGCGTCATTCTACTTTAGGGCCAGTAGGTGGCGCTGGAGGCCAGGGCAAGGCAGGAGGCCCTCAGGCCTTGGGGCTTTGGACTGGGGGAAAGACCAGACAGAACACGGGGCAGTCACAGGCCGCTTGCTGTGTGCCGGACGCTGTGCTGGGGCCCTTCGCGCATTCGCCTGTTTAACCCTCCTGTTATCTTGTTCCCCATCATCCCTTTTTACAGATGAGGAAACTGAGGCTCAGAGATTCCTTTTGAATAACTTTCCTATGGTCACTCAGCTTTGTACTGGCAGGACCATGGCCCAAGCCCAGTTCAGAGGACCAAGTACAGGTGGGGGAAGCAGGGGTTGAGAGTTGCCCCACGTCTTGCTGGGAGTGGGTTGGAGGCAGGCTATGAGCTGGTCTCTGATGCCAGCAGATGTGAGCTGAGGGGCAGAACTGCTTCTGTGAGGAGAGGATGGGATCCTGGGAGGAGGGGTGGCTGGAAGGAGCAGCAGGGGGTCTGAAGCCAGGCCCAGCCTCCCCTTTCCAGGGCCTCCCTGGGTCTCACCACATCCCACCTTGGGGTCCTGGACTTGAGGGCAAGGGGCGGTGCTCAGCCTTCCCTGTGATTCCCACCCCATCCCCCGACCTCCCTGCCCAGATGTACCTGTGCACCCTGTTCACAACACAGCTCCCCTGGGAAGCCTTCCTTGACCACTGAGGCCCAAGAGTGCCTCTGCCCCTACCTGCTTCTGGAGGGGCGGTCCAGACACCGTCTTGTAACAAGCTCCGCCACGTCCTAACACACGGCCGGTGTGGCACCACGTCCTCCACGCCAGTCCCTAGAGTTTCACTGCTTGCCTTTCTAAATACACCCACCCAGTCTGCTCTACCTCAGTGAGAAGCACATGGGCTCCTTAGAGCAGGGATCCTGGCTCAGCTGCCCTCAATCTCCCCACCCCCCACCCCTCCCCCACCCCACCCCTCCCCCACCCCTGCCCAGAGCCCAGGACGGTGGCTCGACAGGTCCATAACCTCATCCTTTTGCCCTGCAAATTGCTCTTGAGCCCCCATCAGGGGCCAGGCACTGTCCTAAGCCCTGGAGAGGGACACTCAGCTCCCTTCCTCATGACAGAGGCAGACAAGAAGCATATGATACAAATTTCAGTCTGTGATTAAAAAATAAAACAGGGACTTCCCTGGTGGTGCAGTGGTTCAGAATCCGCCTGCCCATGCAGGGGACGTAGGTTCGAGCCCTGGTCCAGGAAGATCCCACATGCCGCGGAGCAACAAAGCCCGTGCGCCACAACTACTGAGCCTGTGCTCTAGAGCCCGCGAGCCACAACTACTGAGCCCGTGTGCCACAACTACTGAAGCCTGTGTGCCTAGATCCCATGCTCCACAACAAGAGAAGCCACCACAATAAGAAGCCCGTGTGCCACAACTAGAGAAAGCCTGCCCGCAGCAACGAAGACCCAACGCAGCCAAAAATAAATAAATAAATTTATTTTAAAAATAAAATAAATAAATAAAACAGAGATATGGTAGGGTGACAGTGGGGTGGGCGGGCCTCTCTGGGGCGTGACTTTTGACAACAGACCTGGAGGAGGAGCCTTTTGAAGATCTCGGAAGGGGGTTCCAGACACAGGAAGAGCCAGTGCCTCAGTCCCAGGGCGAGAGCATGGGGGTGGGTGCTGTCAGGAAGGGAAAGAAGGCAGGCGTGGCCGGAGCAGGCTGAGTTCAGAGAGGTGGGCAGGGCCATTTGGGCGGGGCGCGGTTTGGAGTTTATTCTAGAGTAGAGGACGCCCCCTGGAGGGTCGCCAGCAGGAGAGTGAGGTGCTCCGTTTAGCGTTAATCTCTCTGACTGCTGGTAGTTCCGTTGAAATCTACCTCCGCCCCCCCACCTCTCCCACTACAAGAAGTCTGAAGCTGAGAACCCTGGGGCAAAGCTGGTAGTCAGGGTGCCTGACCCGGGCCAGCCCGGGGTCTGCAGAGTTAATCCTCTGGGCCCGGAGCGGCCTCTGATTAGTAAGCCCTGCCACTCCTGGCTGATAAAGCCCCAGGCAGGCCTCCGGCTAGGAGAAGAGTGGAGAAATCAAAGCAGGCAGAGGAGGGGCACACTCCAGGAGCATCTTAGGAGGGCTTGCCTCTCCCCTGTCTTAGGTGGTGAGTTTCCTGGGCGAGAGCCTACGTACGCATTTGCCGCTTGCACAGCCCTGTCTCCGTCAGGGCCCCGTGTGCATTTTATGGGGCCCTGCTTAAAGAGGAGAAGGCAAAATTGGGTGCAGGGCTTCCGAAGGGGCCCTGGGTGGACGGGGGACCCTGGATAAGCCTCACTAGCTGCGTGGTTAGCGTCCCCCTCTGATCTTCCATCAGGGGAGGGGGCCCCACATGCAGATGGGGAAGCCTGCTAGTTATGGAGGGAGCAGAAGCATCTCCGTGGCAGGTTTCCTGACCCCCTGTCAGTTCTCTTCCCACTCCCCCAACCCACCCAAAATACGGCTGCCCTTTCTCCTCACCTCAGGCCACAAGGGGGAGGGTAGCCCAGGGTATCGTGGAGATGAGTGGGCAGGTGGCTTCCTGGGGAGGGAAAGGGCTCACCTTGGGGCAGTGTCACTGTTGGGGACAGGGTCCTGTGTGGCCAGGACCCCCATCTGCCTGTCAGACGTTCCAAACCCGCACATCTGAACCACCTGGGTTCAGGGGCCCGAGGACCTCGCTGAGGATTAGAATCCCCAGGAGCAGGTTAAAATGCATTTCCTGGGCCGAATCCAGACCTGCAGAATCAGACCTGCCGGGAGAGGCCCAGGACTCTGTCTACTGAACACACTCGCCAGGCTCTTCTTCAGCACAGCCAGCGCTGGGGACCACTGATTTGGCCATTGGCCCCGAGTCCTACCTGTGTCAGGTGGGGCCTCAACAGGGGCGACGAACAACAGAGGTGGTGAGAGAGAGAGAGAGAGAGTGTGTGTGTGTGTGTGTGTGTCTAGGGGAGGAGGCCAATTGTGCACACTTACAGCACGGCAGCCTCCGCTGTGGCCAGGATGGCAGTGGGCGGGGAGGACCAGGCGCTGGGCTTGGAAGCAATGGGCTTTGCCTGGGCTTGAATCCTGCCTCTGGTGCTCAGAGTGGAACCATGTCGTGTTCTCTCTCTGCTCACCTCTGGAAGGTTCATGAGACCCAGCACAACTATTAAAACAGTCATTATCCTTCTGGCCACCCTCTAGAGAGCATGTGCTGTGTGCCGACATCATCCCATGGGGCAGGTGAGAGAGACTGTCGTTCCCAAGGACAGATGAGGAGGCTGGGGTCCCGAGAGGGTAGGGAGCTTGTCTGAGATCACCCAGCTAGTAACCATCGAGACTAGAATTTGGGGCTTCCCTGGTGGCACAGTGGTTAAGAATCCGCCTGCCAATGTAGGGGACACGGGTTCGAGCCCTGCTCCGGGAAGATCCCACATGCCGCGGAGCCACTAAGCCTGTGCGCCACAACTACTGAGCCTGCGCTCTAGAGCGCGTGTGCCACAACTACTGAGCCCGTGCACCTAGAGCCCGTGCTCCGCAACAAGAGAAGCCACTGCAATGAGAAGCCCACGCACGGCAACAAGAGTAGCCCCCGCTCGCCGCAACTAGAGAAAGCCCGCACACAGCAACGAAGACCCAACGCAGCCAAAAATAAATAAATAAATAAATAAATAAAAAATAAGACTAGAATTTGAACCTAAGGCCATCTGATTCCAGAGCATATTATGTTTAGGCCATTCTGTCCTGTTTGCACACTTCTCACCTCCAGTCTTTCTCTCCTCAGCGACATGCACCGAACACCTCCTATGTGCCAGGTGGAAGGGAAGCGTCATCCCTTCACCTCCACCCTGTCTCTGTGAGGGTCGAATCAGCTAGGGTGTATGGCTGGGCTCTGGAATGGCTCACCATGCCTCATTCACAGCCTGACTGGGCGGGGGAGGGCTGTCTCTGGCAGAGACGGTCTCAAAGTTCAGGGGGCATCAGGGTAACCTGGAGAACTTGTTAAAATGCAGATTGCCAGGCCCAACCCCCAGTGATTCTGATGTAGTTGGTCAGGGCAGGGCCTCGGACTGTGTATTTCTGACAACCACCCAGGCTCTCTGTGGCAGGTGGTTTGAAGGTCACACTTTAAGATTGTCACGCTGTACTAGAAAGACTAATGTCAGGAGAAAGGCATAGAATCTGGTGGCCTAAGTCTCAGAGGATGCAAGCTAAGACTTTCTTCGCTGAAAAATAGACAAACCCACGTATATACAAGATTTTGCAGTTTCAGGGGGCTCCAGGATCCTTGAAGGTCAACCATGGGTCCTGGACCCCAACGTAAGAACTGTCCACTGCTCTAAATGCCAAGTCTAGGCTCTCAGGTCACCTCCGCCCTGCAGCCTCCCCAGACCGCTTGACAGAATTGCTTCTCCCTTGTGCTCCCACACGCTTGGTGAGAACATAACTCCACTGGGACAGCTGTTTGCATATTTGCCTCCACTCCTGGACTGTGGGCTTGTGGGCATCATTTTCCTTCTCCCTCCGGGCACTTACTTTTGAGGTTGGGCAGAACCACGTGATTTACTGTAGCCAATAAAATGCTGGTGAGACAAACTTTACAAGCAAGTGTGTGATTTGCCGTATACTCTCTGTCATCCTGCAAATGCACATCACCCTGTGCAGGGTCTACCAGCTGCTGTCCTTGAGTGACTGGGTGAACAGAAACTCCTGCCTACCTGTAATGGACACGTAGCATGGGTGCAAACTAAGTCTTTGTTGCCCTAAGCACAGGGACATTTGTTATTGCAGCCTAACCTGGATTGTGCTAATGGTGCTTTGAAGGCAGAGCCCCTCTCCACCAAGCTTTGGGTCTCCGGTTCCTAGCATAGGCTGGCACAGAGTAGGTGCTCAAAAATCACAGCAGCTACTGTTTATTAAGAACTTGCTAAGTGCCAGGCACTGTTCACTGTTATCTCATTGAATGCTTTTCTCCCAGGCCAGCTGTGGCATGTAAAGTGTTCTACACAGTGCCTGGCATGTAGTAAGTGCTCTGGTAGCTATTATTTCTAATTATGATGCTTCTCTGCCTCAGATGAAAATTGTTTGAAAGAACAAATGAATGGAGAAGGGTGGAGTGAACTGGCAGCTGGGATAAGGTGTCTGGGGACACATTAGGGGCCAAAAAGGAAACTTGGCTCTTTATTTCTGTGTCCTCAGCCAATATTTGTGGTCAGCTTCTGTCTGCTGAGACCCTCCTGGGTGCCTGGTTCTGTGCAAGATGTATTACACTCACTGGCTTATTTAATTCTTACTGGACCCCATGACGGAGGTGTTGTTATTCATCCCCATTTTACAGATGAGGAAACTGAGGCTCAGGGAAGTCAAGGATCATTCCCAAAGGCTCACTCTAAGAAGAGGCAGAGCCAGGGGACCGGCTGACTCCAAAGCCTGGGATATGAACCTCTCACTACACGTGCTGCCCCTTCCTAGGGGAGAAAGAGGGGAGAGCAAGACGGTGGCTGAGCCCAGGCCCTGGGCTTCTAGTCCATTGCTCTTTTTCCTCTACAACTTCTCTCCTCTTACCCGAAAAGTGTGAAAGTGCACACGCATCCCCCCTCAAAAGAAAGCAAGCCAAGGAAACCCCCTAGTGGCTGTGGGGCGGCCCCTCCCTGCCCAGTGCCGGCAGCAGCCCTCCCCATGCCAGCACAGACTCCATGTCACCACCGTGATTGGTAGACTAAACAGCTGGAGCAGAGCCGGCCTCCTCGCTCCCTCTCGCCAGGGCGGCCGGGGGGCTTTCAAAGACCGGCCTCGGCTGCTATCTCCCCCATCAGCTCCAGCAGCATTTAGCCACTTTCTTCAAACACCCAGCCAGAGCATGATGGTTAATGTCAAATCTGGCAGCAAGTCATAACCTATAGGGCTGAGACATTTATCACGGCCCTGGGGCCCCTGGGGACTTCAAAGGGGCCTGAGGGGTGGGGGGGGGAGGGGGCTCTGAACAGGGATTTTCCTCCACCCGGAGCCTCAGATCCCTCAGAGCTGGAGGGATCAAGGGGCTACCTCGGTTGGCCAGCCCAAATAATAATAACAATAATAATAAATATTAATGACTAATAATAGCTGTTCTGTATTGAGGGATTATTACCTCCAGGGCACTTTACATGTTTTATCTCATTTAACGCCCATAGCCACCCTGTGGAGCATTTATTGTTATTTTAATCCTTGTTTTTAGAGATCAGGAAACAGGGCACAGAGAGGCTAAGCCACTTGCCTAAAGTCACACGAGTCATAAAGAAAATGGCATCAACAACGATAATAATTTCTGTCATTTATAGAGTGATTACCATGTGCCAGGTGCTTTGTGTGTTACCTCATTTAATCCTGCAAGTTCTCTCTGAGATAAGCATTATTATTCTCATTTCAGAGGTGGGAAAATAGTCTGAGACGTTAAGTGGCTTTCCTGAGGGGACACAACTGGTAAGTGGCAGAGCTGGGATTCAAAAGCAGACCTTCTGCTCCAAACCTGGCTCCCAACCATTGCACATTACGGCCCCCGGGGGCTGGGGGCTGGGTCCTGAGGGGCAGCCCGTCCTCCTCATCCTTGTCACGGCCTCTGTCAGGCATCAGGAAGCAGGGGAGCGGTCCTGCTGTCCTCTCCCGGGCCTGATGGGAATCCTTGGGGGTATCGTGGCACCTTCCACCTGGGGAACTTGAGGCTCCCTGGGGGCAAGGTAGAGAAATGGAGGGGCCGGTGCTGTGCCTCCATCTAGCTGCCTGCCCAAGTCTGGGACGGGGAAGAGCCTCTTTCATGCAGGTGGTCCTCAAGGCTTTTTCTGGCTCTTGGCTGACAGTAGGATAGTCCCAGCAGGTGTGGGAGAATGCTGTGGGGCTTAACCCCCTGGCTGGGATTCTGCCCCAAGTCAAATTCTAGTGCAGGGAGAGAGCTCTGCCTAAGATGGGGATGAGTTTCCTTACAAAGCTCCCTGGGGCCACTGCACAAATTGATCAAGTTCCACAAACACTATGTTATACCCACAAAGCCCAGCTATCCCAGTGCCGCTGAGAAAGAGCAGAGTTGAATGAGTGTTTGAAGCAGGGAGCAAAAATGGTCCCTGCTCACAAGGATTAAACTCCCTCTATGAGGCCATATATGGCAAGTGTCCCACGAGAGAATGCTCCAGATGGCTTCCTGGAGTAGGTGATGTCTGGGCTGAGAAGAGATGGGGATAAGGTCTATGCAGAGGAGCAGGGCCAGTGTATTAGTCAGGATTCTCTAGAGAAACAGAACCAACAAGATATATATATATATATATATATATATATCTCCTTGGATGAGACCCACCTACATTATGGAGAGTAATCTGCTTTACTCAAAGTCTCTGATTTAAGTATCAATCATATCTAAAAAATACTTTCACAGCAATATCTAGGCTGGTGTTTCACCGAACAACTGGACACCATAGACTAGCCAAGTTGACATATAAAATTAACCATCAGAAAAGACAAAAATTATATGATTCCACTTATCTGAAGTACCTAGAGTAGTCAAATTCACAGAGACAGAAAGCAGAATGGTGGTTACCAGGAGCTGAGGGCAGGGAGGAATGGGGAGTTCTTATTTAATAGGTATAGAGTTTCAGTTTGGAATAATGAAAAAGTTCTGGAGATGGATGGTGGTGAAGGTTGCACAACAATGTGAATGTACTTAGTGGCACGGCATGGTTAAAATGGCAAATTTTATGTTATCTATATTTTCCCCCAATTAAAAAAAAATTAACCATCGCAGGCAGTGAGGGCCTGAGCAGCAAAGGGTGATGGGGAAGCAAGGCCCCTTGTGAATGAAGTGAACTCATTAATTTCTCACCCACCAGATATTTAATGTTAAGCCTGCATGTGACAGCACTCTGCTAGGGCTGGAGAGACAGCAGTGAATGACAAAGTAATTCCTGCTACTATATGCTGCATGTGGTACCAGGCCCTTTACATTCTTTATCTCATCTCATGATCACAAAGAGCCCATGAGGGAAGCATGTCAATGGTCCCATTTTACAGAAGAGGAAGCTGAGGCTCAGAGAGGTGCTGTAACTTGCTCAAGGTCACACTATAACCCAGTGGTAGAGTGAGGGCTGAAATCCAGGTCTGTCCAACGACCAAGTCATTCATGGGGGCACTGGCTGGAAAGGACACACAGAATCCTTTCTGCCCCAAGAAATTTGGTGGTGAAATAAAGGAGAAAGAGGAAGTGGTAGCTTGAAGGATAAAAAGAACTGGGGAGGGTTTTCTCTGGAGAATGGGGAAAACTGGAGAATGTTTGTGGACCTTGGGGTAAGAGCTTGCAGAGGGGGAGGGAGAAGGGGTAAGGTGGGTAGCTGAGGAGGGCACAGTTGAAAGGAAGATGGTAGTATATGAAGAAGCAGGGAAGTCTTGAAGAGAGGTGCGGGGCAGCGTCAGCCTCTTTGGGCCAAGGCCTCTCCTCAGTCAGGTAGAAGCCCAGGGCCCCAGAACAGAGTGTGGGGGCAGGACAGTGCTGGGGCTGAGGAGAAGGGACCCAGGGAAGGGATGTGGGAGGAACAGGGTAGGAGCATGGGCTCCAGAGTCAGAAGGATATAGGCTCAGAGTTCAAGTCGCAGCTCTTGCTGCTCCAAACTCTCAACAGTGAATATCTCAGAGTAGAGAGGCAGGTGAGAGGCTCATGGGAAGAATTTCACTTTATATTTCTTACCCTTCAGTTGGAAAATTAGCAACACTCTGTGATCTGCAAAAATATTTCTGTTGTGAGAAAAAAAAATACTCAACTGTATTTCCTGCCTACTTCAAGGGCATGCATATGGGATAATGGGTGAGAAGGTCCTTTCTGACATGTAAATTGTGAGAAAACAAATGAGAGAAAATATCAGCATTAACATTGGTAGAGCACTTTTTCAACATTGCAAAGAGGTTTCAGAGATTAAAATCGGACCCCACACTTTCACCAAGCTGCTTATTACACCTTTCAGTTCATTCAACAAATGTTTATTGAGCGCCTACTGTGTGCCAGGCCCTGTACTAGGTGCTGGCGATAGAGGACTGAGCAAAGCAGAGAAAGCATCTGCTCCCATGAAACTTACATTTGATGGGAGGGAACGAACAAGCAAACAAATATCTACTAAGCTAGGGAGTACTAAATACTGTTAAAAATATAGGAGGGCACATAGTCAAAGAGGGTTCTATTTTAGATTGAGCAGTCAGGGAAGGCTTCCCTGAGGAGGTGATATTTGACCAGAGCCTTAAATGAAATGAGAGAGCTAAGCCAAGGGAATATCTTGGAGAGTAATCCAGGCAGAGAACCCCAAAGGCAAAGGTCTGGAGGTGGGAACTCACTAGGCAGACACCATTCATGCACCTGACCTTCAGCCACACTCTCCTCCATCCACCCATCCACTCATCCATCCACCTACCTATTCACCTGTGCTTCCATTCTGTTTACCTGTCCATCCATCTATCTATCCATTCATCCATCCACCCACCAAACCACCCACCTATTCACCTCTCTATTCATTCTACTTACCTATCCTTCCATCCATCTATCTATCCATCCATCCATTCACCTCTCCCATCCGTCCATCCATGTATCCATCATCCATCCATCTATCCATCCATCCACCCATCCATCCATACAACATGTACTGAGGATCTGTTACCAGTCAGTCATGGGGAGGCATAGGGGAGACTTCATGAAGAATTAGATACCATCTCTACTGATATGGAGAGACAGGTGCAAACCATTAGTGTACGGGATGGCAGCTGAAAGGGCATCCTCCATCACTCACCATGCACTTTTGCTAAGGAAGCTCTCTCAGCGTTTCCCCACTTTCATAGTTTTAGGAAATCTTGCTTGGGCTTCACAGCTCAAGTCCCAGCCTCTTTCTGCATGAGGTTTCTGGTACTTCCTATTAAAATTCACCACCCCTTTTAGTTTGGATCTTCATTCTGAACAATAATGCTCCATCCTCTTTGGAGTTCCTTGTGTGAAATTGAGTCCCCACTACTGGTTCATGAACTCCTTAAGATCAGGGTAAAAATTAATCAATCGATAGGCTACCACTTACTGAATGCTTAACTACACATTTGGCATTGTGCAAAGCATATCTTTAATACACTATTTGTTACTCAAAACACACAGAAGGGGACCTGCCCTCATAGGAAGGACTTGCTATTATTAGCGCATTTTACAGATGAGGAATAACTGAGGCACCGAAAATTAAAGTGATTCATCCATGTCACAAGCTAGTAAGTGGCTGAGCTAGGACCTAAATCCTGGCCTTTCCAACTGCAAAGCCCGTATCTTAAATGCGCCACTTTACCGCCTTAGTCAATTCCTCTCCGCAACCCACCCCTGCCTGTGCACTGAGCGAACAGAAGGAAGAAGTAAGTTCCTGGCTCTAGCAGCAGACTGCCTGGTTTGAATCGCACCTTCATTACTGGGGTTCATGTTTTGTGACCTTGGCCCTCGTCAAGTCAATTCACCTCTCTGTGTCTCAGTGGTTTCATACGTAAAATAGGGGTAATCTTATAGGTCTATTGTGGTGTAAAATGATGATTCATGTTAAAAAAAGGTCGACAGGTACCTGGCACATGGTATAAGTTAGCCATGCATTTTGTCTAATACAGATCGCAACCTCAGTTCCCTCACAGTTTGGTTTCTTTGTTCTTTAGCAATTTGCCTGTCATATTTTATCATTCTTACTTTGCACTATTTGATGGAGACGGGCCCTAAGAGCACCAGACGTTTTGCCTTTGGAACTCTTCAACTAGGCCAGGAGCCTGCAAGAAGAGCAGCAGATTTGAACAGGACCGTGGAGTGACTCACCGGATGGGGGTGGTGTAGCAAGAGGTGCCCATCACCAGCCCTCACTGGGATGGGGAGGTGGGCAGAGGGGGGCTCAGGCGGCACTTATCTGCCCCTCCCCAGGGATCCACGTCAGCCGGGCCTTCAGACCTTCCAGGGCCTCCCCGTAAATCACCCTGGATGATTTATAGGGAGACGCCCAGTCCGCTAATCCAATAAACAGGATAAGCAGGGTCCAGCTGGATTTATGGGCTGCCAGAAGGGCCCTTCGCCGAGGGAGATGTGCGCACTGTGACCCTTCTCCTGACCGCCGGCCTGCAGCACGCTACGGGCAGGGGTCACACTGCCTGGGCTCCGGGCCTCACGCTGCTCCTTCAGCTGCTGCTGGTGATGTTGGGCTTTCCCTCTCTAGGCTCCAGGTCCCCGAGGCCCAGGTGTTCATCGGGCACTTGGCGCATGTGCAGTCAGCACATAGGGAGCCTAAAGGCACTGTAAGCCGGTCCCTGATGTCCCATGGTCGGGGGGCGTGGTTTGGAGCACAGGGATGCGGCTCACAGGTGCCAGAGCCAGGCTGGCCTGCGTTCAGATTCTGGCCGGGATATTTCCCAACTTCTCCGAGCCTTAGTTCCCTCATATGTACATTGGCAAAGAGTAGTAATATATTTTCCACAGAAATGTTATTATAATAATAGAATGCAGACCAAGTGCTCACACAGCACCTGGCAATTAATAAAGGGTCCATAAGTATTAGCTAATCACAATTATATCGCATGGATAAGTGCACTGGGAATATCACAGAGATCCTCATGCAGAGGGGCTGGCCCAAGGGGGTGTGTTGCAGCTTTGTTGTGTTCGTGGGAAACTGGAAGGAACCATATGTCCCTCAAAGGGCAGAGGATGGGTAACCATGAGTGAGCAGCAAAAGTTAGATATGACAGAGGCAGACCCAATGTTCACATAGCAACATGGATGGATCTTGAAAGTAAAGTGAAAAAAGATACAGCAATGACACAGCACCCATATAGATTCAATACAACACCTATAAAAATCTCAACAGTATTTTTTACAGAAATAGAAAAGCCCATCCTCAAATTCATATGGAATTTCAAAGGATCCCAAATAGCCAAAAACAATCTTGAAAAAGAACAGGGACTTCCCTGGTGGCGCAGTGGTTAAGAATCCGCCTGCCAATGCAGGGGACACTGGTTTGAGCCCTAGTCTGGGAAGATCCCACAAGCCGTGGAGCAACTAAGCCCGTGTGCCACAACTACTGAGCCTGCGCTCTAGAGCCCGCGAGCCACAACTACTGAAGCCCGGGCACCTAGAGCCCATGCTCTGCAACAAGAGAAGCCACCGCAATGAGAAACCCACGCTCCGCAACGAAGAGTAGCCCCCGCTCGCCGCAACTAGAGGAAGCCCACGCACAGCAACGAAGACCCAACGCAGCCAAAAATATATAAATAAATAAATTCATATATCAAAAAAAAAAAAAGAAGAACAAAGTTGGAGGTCTCATACTTCTTGATTTCAGAATGTACTACAAAGCCACAGTAATCAAAAACATTTGTGGTACTGGCATAAAGATAGACGTAGAAGCCAGTAGAATAGAAAAGAGATCCCAGAAATAAACTCTAACATATATGGTTAACTGATTTTCCAACATGCCAAGACCATTCAACGGGAAAAGGACAGTCTTTTCAACAAATGGTACTAGAAAAACTGGATAGCCACATGCAACAGAATGAAGTTGGACCCTTAGCTCCCACCATGTACAAAAATTAACTCAAAATGGATCAGAGACCTACACTTAAGAGCTAAAACTACAAAACTCTTAGAAGAATATACAGGGGGAAATCTTCATGGCAATTATTTTTAAAATATGACACCAAAAGTACAGGCTATGCACCTACAAAAGAAGATAAATCAGACTTCATCAAAATTAAAAACTTTTGTACATCAAAGTACACTATCAAGAGAGTGAAAAGAAAGCCCACAGAGTGGAGAAAATATTTGCAAATCATATATCTGATAAGGGATTAATATCCAGAATATATAAAGAACTCCTACAACTCACCAGTAAAAAGACAACTCAATTGAAAAACGGGCAAAGGACCTGAATAGACATTTCTCCAAAGATGATATACAAATGGCTAATAAGCACTTGAAAACATGCTCAACATCATTAGTCATCAGAGAAATGCAAATCAAAACCACAGTGAGATACCACCCATACCCACTAGGATGGCTATTTTTAAAAAACCAATACCAATACAGAACAAAACCAGGAAAATAACAAGTGTTAACAAAGATGTGGAGAAATCTGAACCCTTGTGCATTGTTGGTGGGAATGTAAAATGGCCCAGCTACTGTGGAAAACTGTTGGCAGTTCCTCAAAAACTTTAACATTGAATTCCAATTTGACCAGCATTCCACTCCTAAATACATACTCAAATAATTGAAAACAGGAAGTGCAACAGATACTCGTACACCAATGTTCATAGCAGCATTATTCACAATAGCCAAAAGGTGGAAAGAAGGCAAATATCCGTCAACAGATAAATGAATAAACAAAAGGTGGTCTATACATACAATGGAATATTATTCAGCCATTAAAAGGAAAGAAATTCTGATACATGCTACAATATGGGTGAACCTCGAAAACATTATGCTAAATGAAATAAACCAGACACAAAAGGACAAATATTGTATGATTCCACTTGTATGAGCTATCTAGAATAGGCAAATAGAGAAATTCATAGAGACAGAAAGTAAGATAGTGGTTACTGGGGGCAGGGTGAGGGGAAAATGGGGGGGTATTGCTCATGAGTACAGAGTTTCCTTGGGGTGATGGAAAAGTTTTGGAGATGGATAGTAGTGATGGCTACCCAACATCATGAATGCACTTAATGTCACTGAATTGTACACTTATGTCACTGAAGTGTACACTTAAAAATGGTTAAAATCGTAAATTTTATGTTATTTCTCTTTTATCACATAAATATGCACACATGCAAAATAACCATGCATATTTCATTTTAAAAAATGGGTAAATTAAACCAATAGAACATTTGCCTTTGTGTGTGTGTGTGTGTGTGTGTGTGTGTGTGTGTAGGATAGGAATGGGCAATGAGGATAAAAAGGAATAGAGAAAACTGGGGCTTCCCTGGTGGTGCAGTGGTTTAAGAATCCGCCTGTCAATGCAGGGGACACGGGTTCAAGCCCTGGTCCGGGAAGATCCCACATGCCACGGAGCAACTAAGCCCGTGCACCACAACTACTGAGCCTGTGCTCTAGTGCCTGTGAGCCACAACTACTGAGCCCTTGTGCCACAACTACTGAAGCCTGCACGCCTAGAGCCTGTGCTTCGCAACAAGAGAAGCCACCGCAATGAGAAACCCGCGCACTGCAATGAAGATTAGCCCCTCCTCGCCGCAACTAGAGAAAGCCTGCAGGCAGCAGTATAGACCCAACGCTGCCAAAAAATAAAATAAATTAAATAAATAAAATTAAATTAAAAAAAAAAGGAATAGAGAAAACAAATATGTAAAATCCGGGCAAAAAGGACCAATGGTGGTAATACGTCATGAACACAGGAGGGTGATTAACTTGGTGCTTTGAATTTGAGGTCTAAGAAACAAACATGCAAACTCATCCTGGAGACAGAACGATGGATAATAAGGGCTAAAATACCAGGCCACAGAGTGGGCATATAGATATTCATTGTACTATTCTTCTTGGTTTATGTTTTGAAATTTTCATAATAAAAGTTAAAATAGTAAACCTTCAGGGCTGGAGTTCATAGAGCACAGGGAGGCCAGGGGACTTGGGGTCAGAGGCTGACCCACACCCACTCACTTACTCCCTTGTGTACTTAGACAGAGTAGCAGAGACTTTGATCCAGAGTTTTCTTGTCAGGAAAATGGGCCTAGTAACACTGTATGCCAGGTGTAGAGCGCTTTGTGTTTTGTTTTTATGCATGGCTGCTCTACTTCCTCCAGGGGCTGTGGCCAGGAGCCATCCAGGGAAGTCCATGGTGAATGGCAGGGCACCAGGTCAATAAGGGCTTTAGATGTTTGAAAGGGCAGAGAGCTCTGTGAGCTACCCCTATCCTGGTGGGCTTCATGGAGGTGGTGGTGGTAGGGTACACCTTGGCCTTGAGTGCGCATGTGAAGTGGACAGGTGGAGAGGAGGACAAGGAAGGACAGGTTGGCAGCTGAAATTAAAATGACTGATGAGGGCAAAGAAAGGGCAGGACCAGGAGGAAGGAGGGAAGGGGAGAAGGGAGGTAGAGATGGAGGGAAGAGAAGGCAGTGGCTCACGGGAGGTGTATAGTCCATAGGGCACTGCCACCCAGGCTTATTTACTCATACATGGATTCATTCACTTGTTCATTCATTCAACATGTATCTAGCCCCTATATGTACCAGATCCTGTGCAGGGGACTAGGGATGCAGCAATAACAAGACAGACAGGGTTCCTGGCCTCATGGAGCTGACATCTACCAGGTGACAGACATTACAGACAAATAACCATGAAATAAAATAATCTCTGATGGTGATCACTGCTGGAGGGAGGAAACAGGGTGCAGGGGGACCAGCTTGTTTGGAGGTGGCCGGGAAAGGCCTTCACAAGATGACATTTAAGAAGAGGCCTGAAGGACAAGAGGGGCCAGCCTTGTGAAAAGCAGGGGACAACCCTTCTAGGCAGAAGGCACAGCCGCTTGTCCCCTCTGGTGCAGGAGCACTTCAGAGGTGGAGGAAATGGTTGCCATGGCAACTTTGGGCCTGGCAGCATCAGGTGCCTCTATTCAGATATCACATCCCTTTTCTGTGTCGGAACCTTACTTCCAGAAAGTTCCCCCAGGGATCTCTCAATCCATTACACAAATGGGGAAACAGTCCCAGAGAGGCTGTCCTAAGGTCACAGTTTGCCCATGGGGGAACCGGATTCTCTTGACCCCATTTAGATTCTTTCCTTCTCCCTTTTTTTGAAATGGAAATTTTTCTCATGTGGACATGGCCTTGAGAGAGCTTGACACGAGGGAGGTGGCCCTAACCGGGTGACTCTGGCTTCCCACATGCCATGGGGGCTGTGCCACTGGAGCCCGTGGACTCAGGATCTTGGGGACAACTCGGGCTGCTTCTGCCAGATAAAAACACAAGATGCACACGCATCCTGGGAGTTAGTTTGAACCACAACGACATGGGAGGATTTTCTTGTCTTTTCCAGAAATTTCTAACTCGAGCCTGACAAAACTCGTGGTTTGGGAGTAGGGTGGGGACAGCCAGCAGAGCTGTTTTCACAGAACTTAAAGACCCCCTGGGGGAGAAAAGCAGCAGACCTGAGAAGCCCTGAAGGACAGAAGTGGGTCAGCGGTGGCTGGACGTTTCAGGAAGGAGGGCAGATTTCAGCCCAGCACCAGAATATGCTTTCTCACTCCTCATCAGTGGTGGAGGCCCATCGCCAGTGCATTCAAGAGGCCAACTGGGGACTTTCCTGGTGGCGCAGTGGTTAAGAATCTGCCTGTCAATGCAGGGGACATGGGTTTGAGCCCTGGTCTGGGAAGATCCCACATGCCATGGAGCAACTAAGCCCGTGCGTCACAACTACTGAGGCTGCGTGCCACAACTGCTGAAGCCCGTGGGCCTGGAGCCCGTGCTCTGCAACAAGAGAAGCCACCACAATGTAAAGCCTGTGCACTGCAGGGAAGGGTGGCCCCTGCTTGCGGCAACTAGAGAAAGCCCACGCACAGCAATGAGAAAGCCCGCACAGAGCAACGAAGACCCAACGCAGCCAAAATTAAATAAATAAATTAATTAATTAAAAAAAAAAAAAAAAAAGAGGCCAACTGGCTCTCCATTAGGGAGATGCCAGGGTAAGAAGGGAAGATGGATTTCTGAGATATTTTCCAACCTGGAGGCCATGACCATACAGGTTTAGGATTTAGGATCCAACCACAAAATTAATAACATAACCACTGAATACTAGTTGAATTAGTAACTGAATAAATGATCCCTTCAACTCCCGTTTTCTATGGTTCTGAGTTGCTTGGTTGACCCCCAAAAGGCCTGTCATTGGGTCCCCAGATATGAAGGTCCCCGACATGTTACAGTCTCAGACTTGTTCTGGGGAAGGAGCGTTGGCTAGAAGTAACAACCTCAAGCATTTCCTTTCCTGCCATCATGGGTTTCAACAAATAGTTCCTGAGCGCTCACTATGTTCTGGGCTGAGCAACAGGCACTGAATTCTCACCACAGCCCTGTGAGAGGTTCTATAGTAGCTCTGATTCTAAGAAACTTCATTCTGTCATCCTTTGTGGTCAGTGTGAGGGGGGCCTTTGAATTCTCTCCTGAGGACCTCAGGAGATTTTCACTTGCATGAGTATTTCTGATGGAGGCTGAGCTTAGCAAGTTCTGGAAGAGAACTTGCCAAGTTCTCTGCAAGTTCTGAGGAAACCAAAAGGGAGTCTGGGGAGGCTGAGGAGAGGGCTGTGTGAGGAGGGTGTCCTTGGAGCAGAGTGGGGTGTGTGTGTGCGCATGTGTGCGTGTGTGTGTGCACGCATGTGTAGGCATGTGCACAGGTGCGCTGGCCATGCTTGGAGCACCATGTAATTCAATGACACAGTCTCCATTTCCAAAAATGGACTCCAGGTCACTCCAAACACATCCAGAATTCATCCCTGTGCTTCTACCAGGTGAAGCAGAACTGGTAAATAGCAACAAGAAGGTTAAATAAAGACAGCGGTGGGAATCATTTTTCGCTCTTTACAAACATTGGCAACAACTCTTAACACTGCGGGTGGATGGCAGGGTTCTAGTCTCCATGCATCCCCGTGCTTGCTTCCCTTCTGCCTACTCAGCGCTGAGACCAAACCCACAGTCCCCAGAGTTACGTGGGGCTCGTCTGCCACATTTTCTGGTCCCCAGGTTTGGACAAAGCTTCAGTGCATTTCTCCTTGATTCTTTTGACCAAATTTGTGGAGAGTTGGGTTTTTTTTTTTAACTTGGAAACAAATTGTAGTTCGGGGGGAGAAAAGGTGTTGCTTAATTTCAAGCTCAGTTCTGTTTTTCTAAGATTTAGTTCTCTAAAAACGTAAGATAAAACAAATATCTATTTACCATAACTAGGCTTTCTAATTAGCTCCCCTGTGCCCTTCGCCTAAATTCAAACCACTTGTCTCCACATAAAATCTCCCATAGGTTCCTCCATTAACACCCTTCTGAAGGAAGGGCTAGCCCACAGCTGGAAACCCCTGGCTTGTGGGCTGCAAGCCATGGAACGTGTGGGGTTGCGACAAAGGCACGTGCAGATGGAGTGTGGGATCCTGGCTGCTTGAGAAGGCTGCTTTGTTGAGGTTGCAGAAGTCACTGACAGTGAGAAAACATCTGGGGGACACAAAGGGCCTCAGGCTCAGATCCAAGAGGTCCCAGAAACTTCGAAGCAATCTTGGCAGAAGATGTTCGGAGCTCAGAGGGAAAAGAATCCATTTCCACATTCTTCTGCCCTGGACGCCCACTAGATGTTTATACATCCCTGGGAGAGGTTATCTGCTTTTGACTTGAGGCAGGCCCCAAACCAGGCCTCCGATGGTTGGACCTGGGGGTTGTTGTGAAAGATGCCTGGGAGTGTGAGTGTGTGTGTGTGTGTGTGTGTGTGTGTGTGTGTGTGTGTGTTGGAGGGAGGGGGTTCAGAAGAGAGGCTCCTTGGAATCCAGAGACCCACAGAACCAGCTCGATGGCAGGCCCTTCTCCATCCACCCCTGCCAACAAATGAAGGGGTCTTCTCGTGGAGATGTCAATGTTTGGAGGGGCCCACCTCTGCCCTCGACTAGTTGTGTGACCTTGAAAAAGTCATTTTTCCTTGTCCTAGGCCTCAATTTCCCCAACTCTGAAAAAAGCCTGTTGGGTGATGGACTTGAACTAGTGGTTCTTAGCATTTTGGAGACACTGGCCTTTTGTCAGTCTGATGTCAGAATGTCTCTCTAGGAAGGACATTTTACAGGTGCAGATTCCAAATTTTACTTACACATTCAGGGGTTCTTAGGGCCCTGGAAGTCCCTCTGAGGACCGGCCATTAGAGGCCCCCCGTGGTGGTCTCCAGGGTCCGAACACAGACTGCACATGGTTGGTGCTCGGGAAATGTCTATGGAATGAACAAATGATCCCTTCCAACTCTCACTTCCTATGAGTCTATGATTCTAAGTGCCTGGCCTTGATTTTGCTTAGTCACGTTCTACAGATGGAAACAAAGGTACGCAGGAAAGACTCTAGTGTGACTGTTAGAGGCACACACACACATACACACGTACACACACGTGTCCTCCGACTGACCTTCCTTTGCTGTACATGTTTTATCAAGCTCCGATGTGTGCTGGGCACCGGGGTTACGGTGATGGGAAGGATAGACCCCCGTCCCTGCCCTCAGTCTAGCCGTTCTGGGCAGAGCTCTGCGCTCGACCTGGATGCACATCGAGTTGCAGACACAGCCCTGCAGTCAGGGCCGCGTTAGGACTTCCGTGGGCCTTGGGCACTTCCGCCTTCATGAGCCCCTTCCTCCATCAAAAAATACTCTAAAGTACCACTGTGTTGGTATAAAGATGAATTCTTTGTTTTATATGTTCATTATTATTATTTTCATGTTTTTCTTCTCATTTAAAAAGATATTAAAACGTTTCTGTGGACCTTGACGTGTATCGTGAGCTCTCAGTACTGTGCCTACTGGGTAAGTCGGCCCTGCCTGCAGCTCAGCTTTAACCCGCCAGATGATGCAAAATCTCAGGCTGCCAAGCATGGGTTTCACAAAGAGAATCCGTAAGATGTCAGAGGAGGAAGGGGTCAGGGAAGACTTCCAGAGGGAGATGGCTTTTAAACAGAGTCCTGGAGGGTAAGCAGGACTGAACTGATGAAGCAGAAGAGGCATCTGGAACGGGGAGAGATCAGAGAGGGCAAAGGCCTAGCAGGAGGACCATGCAGGCAGCAGAGGTGGCCAGAGTGCCAGTGCCCCTCAAAGCTGGACCTGGGGGTCGTTCAGGGTCTTGCCAACAGCCACACCCTGACGTGCACCCCATGGCTCCCACTCCCACTTGTGGAATCTCAGAATGCTGAGGAGGATGAGCCATTAGATAACCCCCACCACAACCCCCGTTTACTGAGTGGGACCAGGTGCATGGAGCACTTCATCATTATCCCATTTTATAGATGAGAAAACCAAGGCTCAAGGGGTTAAGTACCTTGCCTGCAGTCAAACAGCCAGGAAGAGTCAGAGCTGGATTCACACAGGTCCATCTGACCCTAGAGCTCTGAGTTCTTACCCCTACATCATACTGTCTCTCCAAGAGGCTGAGGGAGCGCCCCCATCATCCCACAGATGGGTCAACTGAGGCCCAGAGAGGAGATATGGTTGGCCTAACAGCACAGGAGTTCTGCAACAGAGTTGGGAATAGAATCCAGGGATCCTGGCTCCAGCCCAGGGGTCCTTCCCAGCGGTCAGGGAGATCAGTACCCTCTGAATGATTACATTAGCATCATCAGCCTTCTTCATCCTCTCGGCTTAAAAAGCACAAACTTGTTTCCACAACAGCCTTGCCCCTTCCTGGTAAGTCCTTCCTACCCGACCTGCCCATGCAGGCTCCTGAAGACCCAGCTTCTGTAAGAGTCGGGCCAAGATCCTCCTTTCTCAAAAGTTTGTCCTCAGAAAGGGGAGCCTCTTTTCTTGATGTTCCTCCACTCCCCGCCCCAGGACAGAATAGGCTCCTCTGTGTCCCAAACCCACCCCTTCCATGCAAGAAGCACCTGCCTCCCAGGCTGGCTGTGCAGATGTTATCATGGGCCCGAGCTGATTCACCTTTGCGACAGCTCAGCGCCCTGGGCAGGAACGCAGTTCTGGGTGCCACAGTCTTCCAGGGGTAGAGACACACCGGAGTAGTCCCAGGGTGGGGTGGCAGGAAGGCCAGGGGCCTCCATGCCATGTTCCCTGGGAGGAGGCGCAATTGTAGGAACTGGGCTGTAGAATCTGGGGGTATAAAGCTATCATCAGACCCTGGGAGAGCATCCTGTAGAAGGGTGATAAAAATTGGGGGTCCTCAGGGAGAATTTGGATTCTTAGTGGAACTGACGGGGTACAGGTCCATTCAGTTCAAGATCTTATCACAGCCAATGCTGACCAAGGAGGAAGTGGGTTGTCTAGGGCAGTACTGAGCCCCCATGTACCGGTGATGTGGAAGCAGAGGCTGGGCAGGGATGCTGGGAGGAGATTCAGGTGCCAGATGGGTGATGCAGGAATCCATGGCCTTATGGATTGGAGGGCTTTATGAAGCGTATGCCTCTTCTCATTTTCTAGCAAGGCAACCTAGTTGAGTGGAAAGAAATACCTCAACCTTTGAAGTCAGGCAGTCCCTGTTTAAATATCTGGTTTCTACCACTAAGAAACCCTTCACCTCTCTGTGGCTCAGTTTCCTCTCTGTAAAATGGAGACAAACACAAGGGCTGTTGTGGGAGTTAAGTAAGAATGTATATAAAGGTCCTGGCAGGGAATTCCCTGCCAGAGAAGTGGCGCAGGGGTTAAGAATCTGCCTGCCAGGCTTCCCTGGTGGCGCAGTGGTTGAGAGTCTGCCTGCCAATGCAGGGGACACGGGTTCGAGCCCTGGTCTGGGAAGATCCCACGTGCCGCGGAGCAACTAGGCCCGTGAGCCACAGCTACTGAGCCTGCGCATCTGGAGCTTGTGCTCCGCAACAAGAGAGGCCGCGACAGTGAGAGGCCTGCGCACCTTGATGAAGAGTGGCCCCCACTTGCCACAACTAGAGAAAGCCCTCGCACAGAAACCCAACTCGAACAGAAGACCCAACACAGCCAAAAATAAATAAATAAATATTAAAAAAAAAAAAAAAGAATCTGCCTGCCAATGCAGGGCACATGGGTTTGAGCCCTGGTCCGGGAAGATCCCACATGCCACGGAGCAACCAAGCCTGTGCACCACAACTACTGAGCCTGCGTGCCACAACTACTGAAGACCACGCACCTAGAGCCCGTGCTCCGCAACAAGAGAAGCCACCGCAATGAGAAGCCTGCGCACCACAAAAAAGAGTAGCCCCCGCTCGCCGCAACTAGAGAAAGCCCACGCACAGCAACGAAGACCCAACACAGCCAAAAATAAACAAATTAATTAATAAATTTTAAAAAATGGCCCTGGCAATAAATGAGTTTCTCTTCCCATTTTACTGGGGGAGGGAACAGAGTTTGGAGCTGTTAAGTGACATACTTGGCCAAGGTTAAATGGCTGGGAGGGGCAATTGATTTAGAATGGGAACCCAGGTCTCTTCCAGAACAGTGGGCTGTGTCCTACCTGTTTAGGTCCTATTTATTGAGCACCTACAAATGCTTGAGCTGAATGGTGTTCCACTGAGTAGCTGCTCTGTGACCAGGTACAATTATTATCCTCATTCCACAAATGAAGCTCAAATAATTTTGCCAGTTGCTCAAGGTCTCACAAATGAAGAAGCAGCAGAGTTGGGGTGCCAATTAAAGTCTGACTCCCAAGCCTGACTCTTAATCGGGAGTTGGTAAACTACGGCCCAGGGGCCAAATCCTCCCTACTTCCTGTTTTTATAAATAAAGTTTTATTGGAACACAGTCACGTTCACTTGTTTACGTGTTGCCTGTGGCTGCTTTCACGGTACAATTGCAAGGGGAATCATTGACTCGCAAAGTCTGAAACATTTACTATCTGGCTATTAACCAAAAAACTTTGCCTAGCCCTACTCTTAACCACCATTTTATATAATAGTTTTTTCTTGAGAATTTAAAAGGAGAATCTGCTTAACACCAAGACACATGTTTAGGCAGGTCAGTAAGTACTTGACATGAATTCTGTTATAAATAGAGACTGAATTACCGTCTGGCTCTCCTTGCAACTTTCCTCCATCTCCCGCTAAGCAGATCTTCTTGGTCAAGGGGATGGGCTGAGTAAAACAAAGACAAAGGCATGCGTCAAGCACATTAAAAATGTCCTGTGTTTTGCATCTGTATATTGTGATTTAATCAGGGGATTTTAATTGTTTTATTAAAAATTTTTATTATTTAAAATGATTTAATTGTATTACTTCTTAATTTTTTTTTTTTATAGCTACTTTATTTATTTATTTATTTTTGGCTGTGTTGGGTCTTCGGTTCGTGCGAGGGCTCTCTCCAGTTACGGCAAGCGGGGGCCACTCTTCATCGCGGTGCGGGGACCGCCCTTCATCGCGGTGCTCGGGCCTTTCACCACCGCGGCCCCTCCCGTTGCGGGGCACAGGCTCCAGACGCGCAGGCTCAGCAGCTGTGGCTCACTGGCCCCGCCGCTCCGCGGCATGTGGGACCTTCCCAGACCAGGGCTCAAACCCGTGTCCCCTGCACCAGCAGGCAGATTCTCAACCACTGAGCCACCAGGGAAGCCCCTGCTATTTATTATAAATGTCAGAACTGTATCTTTTCTCCTTTAAAGTATTTATTTATTTATTTGGCTGCTCTGCACAGCTTGCAGAATCTTAGTTCCCCCACCAGGGATTGAACCCGGGCCCTCGGCAGTGAAAGCGTGGAGTTCTAACCACTGGACCCAGGGAATTCCCATCTTTTCTCTTTTTAAATATTACATGATCTCCATTGTGAACGTATAATATCTCAGGACCACTTCCTTACCCAAGCGAACAAGCGGGATTTTTAGCCACGACCAGGGAGATAGTAGATTTCGATATGCCGGAAGTAAAGAACAGAATCAGTAAATGAATAAAAATATCAATCGGAACAGAAAGAGTACTGAATCAGGAGTCAAGAGACCTTGGTTCTAGACACAGCTCCATCCAATCAGTTGTGTGATTTGGGTTTCTCATAAGCCCTCCTATGTCTCAGTTTCCCCTTATAAAATGGGGCTATTGGACCAGATGACTGCTAAAGGCTCTTCCTAGTATGGCAGTGTATTCCCATTAAAAAACGCACCAAAATAAAGCCTTTGGGTCAGTTCTGCCTAGAGGGAGAGGCTTCACAGAGATGACCATTGATCCCACAACGGGGTTCTCTATTCTGAACCTAGCAATTCCTTTGGGAGTAGGGGACAGTCGGCGTGCACCAGGCACCTTCCCAATCATTTCTGGTTTTGTCACAGGATCCAGTACTCTTTTATCAGAAGAAGGGGGATTTAGGTCTGATGAGGGAGGAGTGTCCCTGGCGGGGGCAGTGGGTCAGAAGACGCCAACAATTGGAGGAGGGGGGGGAGCTGAAGGAAGCGGCGACCCTGTCCTGTCATCTCCCCCTGTCCTCGGGATGGCTCGGGGAGCAGGACAGGACGGACATGTCATCGCTGTGAGGGGCGTGGATGTCCCCACCTTCCTGCTAATCCCTAATCATGATTACCCTCTCCCTAGGCAGGAATGAAAACCTTTTGGTCTTTATTTCATATCACTTTTTACAATTTTATAGGCAAAAAAGGAAATTTCATTGCTGTTTTAATTTCTCTCTATTTGATCAAGAAAAAGATCTTTTTCTTGTTTAGCTATTTGTAGTTTTACTTTTGTAAACAAAATTATTTGCGGCCTTTGCTTTAATTTTTTTCCTATTAGCAATATTTATCTTTTCTCTTTTGATTTTTTAAGGTTACATACTTAATGTGTAAATATATCTTTTGTTTTGTCCAGCTTTTAGAAAATCAACAAAACTGGGTGTAGTAAGAAAATGTTAATAGCCTCTTTACGTCCTTGGCAATTCTGAACTCCAGAGGAGGCCATTGATAATTAACATTTGCTGAGTAAGTGCTGTTAGTTTTCTGTATTTACACAAACTTACTCAAATACATATATATGTATATATATAATTTTTCATTTTTTTATAAGAGTGGAAACCTGCTGTATCTTTTAATCTGAAAACTGTTTTTAAAAATTCTACATTGTAAACTGAACTAGCGCTCTCTTAGATTTCTATGCCTCTTCTGTATTTCACAAACTCTTTCTTGTCATCCTCACTACAAGAGTTAGTCAAGAATCATTAGGCCAGAGTTACAGATTAGAGAAACTGAGGCCCAGGGAGGAAACGTGATTTACCCAGATCCTTCAACAGTTCAATATTGGGGGACTTCCCTGGTGGTCCAGTGGGTAAGACTCTGCACTCCCAATGCAGGGGGCCTGGGTTCAATCCTTGGTCAGGAACTGGATCCCACATACTGCAACTAAGACGCCCGCGTGCCACAACTAAGACCCTGAGCAGCCTAAATAAATAAATAAATATAGTAAAAAACCCAAAAAACAATTCAATACTGGGACAAGAACCCCAGGATGAAACCCTCCTGATTCTGGCGGCAGACGCCTCTCTATGCAGAGTGAATCAGACCTTCTGTCCCGAGAGTCACCCTCCTGAGGGGCACAGGCTGGAGCTGGGAGTCAGAGAAAGTGTAGGTACTAAGAGAGTCCGCGACGGCAGAAGAATTCAAACTACCCCCAAGGCCCTCCTCAATTCCTGACGTGCTAGGTGACCTTGGGATGAGCGGTCAGCCCTCTCTGGGGTCCCAGCGCTCATCTATGAAATAAAGGCTTGGGCCTAATCAGAGGATTTCAAACTGTGCTCTTCGGAGCTGCAGGGAGCCTCCACAAGTTACTGTCCCTCAAAAGTGAACACGGGAGCATGTCCTGGGATGCTCATCACAGCACCCGCTGTGTCGGTGAAAAGTTGGAAGCAACTGCCATGTCTTACAAGCATCAGGTCATGCATGTACTCATCCCTTCTTTCGTTCGTGGAATAGTTATTGAGTAACAACTGCCAGGCCCTGTTTTAGACACTGGGAATCACCGCTGAACAAGACAGACCAAGTCTCTGCCCTCTTAGAGCTTACCCGAAAGGCCGGGCCACCCAACCGTGAGTTGAACCCCAGTAAGGTGCAACGAGATGTGTCCCTATGTCCCAGCATGGATGGGTCTCCAGGCCACAGGGCTGAGTGGTAGAGGTGGTACCAAGACCTGGGTAGGCTGATTCCTTTGAAATAAACCCCACCCCTTCTGGATATCTGGCTGTAGGTGGACAGATATATGAAAAGGTGCTGAGGAGGCTTTGGGGGTGCATCTGCAAACGATGGTTTTGTTTCTGGAAAGAGAGGGGAGTAGTCCAGGATTGAGGGTACCTTGTGTGGGGCATTTTATCTGTATTTTTTAAACAAGGAAGACATTCAAATATTGTTTGCAATTAAATATCTATATAGATATATAGATTTTTTAAGGGTAAAATAAAGTCCAGAGAGAGGGAAGGACAAAAAGAAACGTACAAGTTTCAGTCTCACAGAGTCCTTCAAAATCTTACGTGTTCAGGCTCTATGATCTGCCCAAACCTAGGAAGTGTCTTGGTTTGGGGATCAGAGATTCTAAATTAAACAAACCAATGGCGAATATTGCCTGGATCCAAGGCTCAGCCAGCTTCATCATCGAGGCAGCGTCCACTGTGCTCAGCCCCAGCTGATTCTCCCTTAGCTACTTAAAATCTCATCTTGGCACTGCTGGATGGGAAAGCCTCCCCCAAGATTTATTTTACAAGTGAGGAAACCTCTTTTCTCTTTTTTAAAATTTATTGAATATGTTTGACCTATAACATTATGTAAATTTAAGGTGTACAACATGTTAAATGATTTCTTATTTTGCCAAGGACTCAATTAACAGTAGAGCCCAGATTACAGAGCAGGAAGCCAGCCTGCCCTGCCTCCAGATCCTGGGCCCAATGCAGGGGGGAGGGGTGGGGTGGGGAGGGATGGAGGGGGAGGCCATCCTCCAGACTCCCACTGGAAGCTCCAATGATGAGTCCTGGTGTCCAGCACATGCTGAAAGGAAGCCTTGTCAACATGGAAGGAGATCAAGGTGGCCAGGGGGTGCTGAAACCTCCTGTCGGGTCCAGCATCTCTGAGGAGATAGGGACACTTCGTACGCTGCCCCTGTCCCCGCCCCCTCCTTGAGCTCTCTCCACTCGAATTCCGAGGGGCTTTGGAATCACTAGACTGTCTCCTGCTCCCAGGAAACCCCAGGCTTCAGTGGAGCCAGGCGACTGGCCATCCATCATCCTTATCTCGCGGCTCTGGCGGCCCCAGGTCCCTGGCCTGGATGGGCCCAGGGGGCCAGGAGGGCGGGGGGAAGGATGGGGGCAGGGGGGCCTCGATAACAAGAAAAGCAGCTGTTCCCTGGGGGAACTTCAAAGTGCCTAGAGCTGAAATTTATGGGCAGAGTTGTTCACATTAGGGGCCAGAGGGCCATTCATCCTGTAAATATTTATTGAGCACCTACTGTGTGCCAGGCACTGGGCTGGGGGAATCTTATGGGCCCAAAGAGATTTTGTTGTTTGTTAGGTTAACATGTCTACCTCAGTGGACTAGGTTTGATGAATGAATCAGTTCATTAATTCATTAAGTATTTATTAAGCACCCACTGTGTGCTGGGGGTTGCTGGAAATCCAAGACTGTTGGAACAGTTAAATGAATACGCCCCCCTACTGTGGGCAGGGTCTGAGATCCACTAATGCAGTTGTCTGGAGCTTCAGAGTCAGGCAGACGGGCAAGTTACTAAACCCTCCTTGGTCTTTGCTTTCTTAGCTGTAAAACCAGGTTAATAATCGCACCTATCCCATAGGGTTTGGGAGAGGAGGAACTGAAACAAGAAACTATAGGTCAAAATCTTAGCCTGAGCCTGGTAGATGGTCATCTTGTACCAAAGGTGGCTATTTTTGTGACTGCAAATGATCGGCACCATCATTTATTTATTACGTGTGTGTTGAGTGCCTGCCATGTGCTCGGCAGTTGCTGGCAGGGCAACTGGCAAGTCGGCCTGGGAGGGTTTGCAAGAGTCCCTCCCTCTCCCCTGAGGTCTCTCATTGGCTGAGCCTTCGAGGTGTTAAAGAGGGGTTTATGTGGCCCAGAAGAGGCATTTGGACTTAACCCCTCAAATCCCTCTCACCCCAAGACTCTAAGGGCCCATGATCTTCCTTCCAGGCAGGGTCCTGGATGGGTACCTCCCTACCTTCCAGGCAGCCCATGAGGAAGGCCTTCCTTCTGCGGAGCTGAGATCTGTCTTCTGGAAATTTCCCCCATTAGTGTCCCAGCTCTGTCCTCTGGGCCCTACCTTAGCTCTTTGAGCCTCAGTTTATTCATCTACAAAATGGGAATAGCAATAGTTCCTATCCTATAGGGTTACTGGGAGGGTAAAATGAGACAAATATGGTAAAGCACTTGGGACAACGTCTGCAAAATGAAATCTGTGATAAGGGGCAGCGAAGAACAGCAAACAATAAAATAACGATAGCCTCTGGGAGTCAATAAAAAGAGGAGGTGGAGGAAGAGGAAGACGAAGGAGAAGAAAGGGTACCAGAGCTGTACTTTCTGGGGTAGGAAGTCGTCCTCAGGAAACCTGAGTTTGGCAAAGGAGAGCACACACGATTCCCAAAGATGTTTCCCAGCTCACAAAGTCTGGTAAACATGGAAGGGAAGGCGCTTGGAGTTAGTGTTCTTCTCCACGCAGTGGGGGCAGTGTTTCCACTTCCACTCACAGAGGAGCAAGTGAGGCCCCTGAAGGGGACTTGATTTCCCAAGGTCAGGGAGCAGGGGGCACTGGGCATCCCCAGAGCTCGGTCTCCTCTCTCACTCCCCCCAAGGCAGCAGTGGAGGGGGGCTCCCCATGGACAGTGCTAGGGGTTGAATTGTGTCCCCGCCCTAAAATTCATATGTTGAAATCCTAACCCCCAGCACCTCAAAATATGCCTTTATTTGGACACAGGGTCTTTAAAGAGGTAATCAAGTTAAAATGAGGTCATTGGGGTGGGTCCTCATCCAATACATCTGGTGTCCTCATGAGAAGGGGAAATTTGGACACAGAGTGATGCAGAGACAGAAGACAGGGAGAAGACAGCCATCCACGACACAGGAGAGAGGGCTGGAACAGAACCCTCACAGCCCTCAGAAGGAACCAACCCTGCCTACACCTTGATTTTGGACTTCCCAGCCTCCAGAACTGGGAGAACACATTTCTGTTGTTTAAGCCGCCAGTCTGCCGCACTTTGTGCCGGCGGCCCTGTGGCGGTGTGTGGAGTGCCCCACGGAATGCTCTGAGGGCTTCCCTGCCTGTCCCGGGGGGGCGGCTCTTCTCCAGAACCCTGGGATGTTGGTCAGAAGGCGCGAGGCAGGCCCGGCAGTGTCTGACCACAAGGCCATGGTCTTTGCATTGAACTCCCTTGTTCTTGTCGCTCCCTGAGAAGTGAAAACCCATTTTCCTGGTGCCTTCCAGTGACGACTGGATTAACCTCACCTGCTGCTGTCCTCTGCGAAGACCTGCCAGGCTTGCTCTGGTCTCCCTGGGACTGGGGATTTGTCAGAGATTCTGGGAATTACCAAGTCAGCCGCATCCACTTCCTCCTCTCTCTGTGATCTCTTCCCTCTTCCCTCTTTCCTTCTTCTTCGGCGCCCCTCCTCCTGGCCTGTGCTCACCCCACGCCCACCCACATCCCATCCCACGACTGCTTTCTCCTGATTCCCCATCTTCCAGGCCACCCTCACCTGGTGGCCCTCAGCAGAGCAAGGGGCAGTCCAGAACCCAAGGTTGCCCTGGAGACAGAGGCAGGAAAAGTCTAAACTCACTTCTTTGGAGCCGAGAAGAAGTTATCCAGAGCTGGTTTCTCCTCCCACCTTCCAGGAAGCCTCGTTCTTGTCCCTGGCCTGGATACATTATTATATTTTGCTTTAATTGCATTAAAGCAAATGACTATGTCACCCTGTGGTTTCGATCAGGTCAGGGATCTGATAATCGATCCTGGCACAGTCTAGACAGGAGTCACTTTGAAGCTGTTTTTAGCAGGATGAGAACAAACAATTTTTCCAAAGTGGTCACATTAGGCAAACAGGCTGGTGGGTCATCTCTTTGGGAGGGAGTGTGCCCTGGCTCCAGGCAGCCTGCTGACTGATTCCCAGGCCCCTGGGGAGGAGAGAGGACTGCACCCCCTGGGACGCAAGGAGCTTGAAGTAGAGATGCCACAGGCTTAGGTCTCCCAAGATGTGAAATCTGGTCCAGGTGCCTCTTCCAGGAAGCCAATCCTGACTGACGCCACCTGGCTCAGGGCACAAAGGTAGCATAGTGCAGTGTGAGATGGCTGGCTGGAGAGATGGAAGAAAGATGGAATTCATACAGGGCACTGGTAGAGGTGGGACCATGTCCTGCAAAATTATTCTCTCTTCTACTCTCTTTCGATTCTTTGTGAAGTTCATCAAGAGGAAAGCCTCACTGTGGTCTAGTCTGTCTCTAATATGGTTCTAATGTTTGCTCATCTCCCCTTTTAACAAGGAGAGCAGGCCTTGGGCTCTGCAGGGTGCTAAGATCTAGCTAGATTTCAATAACACTGTTTTGTTTTCGTTGTATTTATTTCCTACAGTCTCTTTCAAGCAATACTGGTTTTCCCCTGACAGAAAGTGAACCATTGTTCGAGCACAGTAAGGTAGAGATCCTGAAGGTGGGAGCTGAAGGAGGACTTTGGGAGACGGTGCTGGGGGATCTTATGCACAGGACCCATGCCAGCTCCGCACTTGCTTGCTGTGTGACTTCAGACAAATTGCTTTGCTCTCTGAGCCTTGGTTTCTCTGTGTAAAATGGAGTTGATGATGTACTGCGCGGGGCCATAGTGAGGATTTTCTGAGAATGTAGGCATGTAAAGCATCCAGTGTATGCATGGCGAGCGTGGGGTCTGCCCTCTGCCTGGTGGCCTTGTTCCTTACATGGGCCACTGCTCCCCTCAGCCAGTCTCAGAGTCTTTGCTGGTCCCACGGTCGAAACTGACTAGATTCCAGGTTCAGAGGAAATGAAAGGAGCTTGGAGGCCCGAGCCATGCTCTGGCTCGAGCTCCCTGGCCTGGGGCTTGCTCCATCCCTCCGCTGGCCCATAGTTTCCCCACCTGTCAGCAGAGGCTCTGACCAAATGATTTTAAGACCCTTTGCTCTGACTTAAGGATATTTTGGAGTTACAATGCCACAACAGAAGAATCTCTGTTTTAACAAATGTATCTTGTGGTCCTCCCTACTTGCAGACTTGGCCATGGACAAGCGGCATTGGCCTCACCTGGGAGCAGGTAGAAATGCAGACGCTCAGGCCCCACTCAGATCTCCTGAATTGGAATCTGCATTTCAGGACTTCCCTGGTGGCGCAGTGGTTAAGAATCTGCCTGCCAATGCAGGGGGCACGGGTTTGAGCCCTGGTCTGGGAAGATCCCACATGCCGTGGAGCAACTAAGCCCGTGCGCCACAACTACTGAGCCCACGTGCCACAACTACTGAAGCCTGCGCGCCTAGAGCCCGTGCTCCACAACAAGAGAAGCCACCGCAATGAAAGCCCACGCACCGCAATGAAGAGTAGCCCCCGCTCACCACAACTAGAGAAAGCCCATGAGCAGCAATGAAGACCCAAGGCAGCCAAAAATAAACAAATAAATTAATTAATTTAAAAAAAAAGAATCTGCATTTTAACAAGATGCCCAGTGCTTGAAAAGCACTGATTTATATCACCCAGTCTGAAATGAGAGTTTTAAATGCTTTTACATCTTCAAATATATTTATATATATTTATACATTTCTCAGGGATTTTAAAAAACAATGAACATGTCATTTTTTTTTCTGAAACAATAAAGCTGTTATGAAAATGGTAAATGAACCCAGTCCAGTTCAGAGAAGAAATGGTTTATGTAAATCTGGTGAACAGTTTTTCCCAGGAAATCTTCCTTCTGAGTAAGGTAGGGTCCCCCACTTTCCATAAGTTGGCCTCTTCCCAGCAAGTGTCTCCCTCATGCCTGATTCCTGGAAGGCTGTGTGTGCATGTGTGTGTGTGTGGTGTGTGACTGTGTCTTGCAGCTGATCCACTGAGCAGGGACTTCAGCCAAGTCAGCAAAACCAGGATGGAAAAAAAGCTAGATTCCTAAAGGCTTCAGGGTAAGCCTGGGGAGCTTGGGCCACCATCCCTCAGATAAACCGAAGCAGCATGTACTGTGGATTAGTCAGGCATCCTGGCTTTCCAGTCGGACCCGCCTCCTAGAGGGCTTCCTGCCTATCCCCTCTGTCCGGCTGGGGTCCTCTGTTTCTCCTCATCTCCAAAACAAAAGCCCCAAACACCATCCCATCCACTCTGGGAATTTATCCCAAAGAAGCTATCTCGATGTAGGCAAACATCTTCCTAAAAGAATGATCATCACATGCTGTTGATAAGAGTGAGAAGTCAGAAAAAAAAATCCAAGCGTCCAAGAATAGGGGCCTGAGGTTACTTCATGATGTATTTCAATCCTGTGCCTGCCTGGGAGCAGGCCAGCAGTTATGGGCAGGAGTCGGCAGGTCTGGACTTGAGGGATAATTTAAGCAGTTTATTTAGCCTCTCCAAGCCTCACTTTCCTGAGCTGTAAAATGGGGGTGATAATAATACCACATGCCTTCTCTTGTTTGGAGGATTAAATGAGGACACACACGGAAAACATTTAACACCATGCCTGGTGCACGGTGAGCACTTGGTAAATGGTTGTTTGCTGTGCGCCGGTTCAGATATAGACAAATGTTGGAGGTGAATATTAATAACAAGGAAATATATATACGGCACAGTGAAAGTGAAAAAAAGCAGATTATAACTCAGCATGATCCATTTTGTAAGCATATGTATACATATTCACATTTAACCTGGTATGGAATTGATAAACATGAAGTGGAGATATAGTTGCTACAAGAACAGGAAACGTCTGGCCACTGGGTAACCCTTTCTCATTTCTCAGGCTCACTTCCATCATCTTTGCCTGAGAATGCCAGGGAAAATCAGATTTGGACCTATCGTTGATAAGGACCATAACGAAAAAACAAAAGTGGTACCACTTGAGTGCTTTCTAAGAGACAGGCACCTTCTAGGTGTACTACTAGCTCATTTATTCTTCACAACCACCTATGAAGCGATACTATTAATATTCTCATTTTACAGATGAGGAAACTGAGGCACAGAGGGGCTGAGTATTAATCTGTCCAAGGTCTAACAGCCAAAAAGAGGTTAGAAGATAGTTTCAAACCCGGGCTCTAATTACTATGCTATCCCACCCCCCAGGCCTCTCATTGACAAAGAAGGAAACTAAGGCCCAGAGAAGCAGGGCACTGCCCAAGGCCACACAGCAAAGCAGTGTCAAAGGAGGAACTAGTACTAAGCCTCCTGAAGCTTTGAGGCTCCTCAGTGCCCCCTTCAGGCAGCCTGAGGCTGCACTGGCTACTTGATTCCTCCAGGCTGTGGGAAGGGCACCTGGGCAGCTAAGCGTTTGCACTCCTCTGCATACAACCGGCTGGTAGGGAAGTACAGGTCTTCAGCGAGCAAAGGGGACAACCCACAAACCGCCTGCACCTTCCCCTAAAGCACTGCCTCCACCCTCCAAATCCTGTGTCATTTAAGGCAAATGTAATCCATATGGCTCTGATTCATTTACACTTAAATCTTCAAGACACTGGGTTCTAAGTGCTGTTACCTACAAAGCCGTCAGAACCTGTTATGTGAGATTCAGCTCCCGGACTCCTCCTCTTCACCCCTACCCCCAGTCCAGTCTCCCTCCCCTTCCCCCATCTGGACCAGAGTTCATACCAGCATCTGGCAGGGCTGAAAAGAAACTCACAAACTCAGACTTGGAAACTGTGTGTGTGGGCACAGGACCAGTTATTAGCATGTTCAGAGCAGCATTGTTTGTAATCCCAAAAGTTGGAAACAATGTATATGTCCATCCGTGGGAGAATGGATGAATAAAGTGTGGCAAATTCATACAATGTGACACCACACAGCAGTAAAATGGACAATCTCACAAACATACTGTTGAGGGAAAAAAACAAAACAAGTTGCAGACTAATTCATAATATGATACCAATCATTCAAAATTTAAAAACACTGAAAATCATTATATGCAAATATATAAACTACCTTGGTAAAGTTTATTTTTTAACCTGGTAGTGGGTACATGGATATTTGTTCTAGCATATATACATTTTTGTATAATTTTGAAAAGCTACATAATAAAATTTTCAATAAACCCCTAGATTTCACATCAGCAAAGAAAGTTACCCTATGTGTTGAGTTCAACTCCCTCATTTCACAGAAGGGGAGAAGGAAATAATTTAATATTTGTTAACTACGTAACACTTACTAAATACTCACTTGTCAAGCACATCCTCATTTCATTTAAGTTCCAATCCCCTGCATGGTAGCATATGCTATTACTATTTTCATTTTACAGATGAGGCAGCTGAGGCTCAGCAACTCCCTCAAGGTCATGCAGCTTGTAAACCACAAGGTTGGAATACAAGTCGTGGCCTTCTGGCTCCCAAGCTCACACACCAGACCGCATGGTGTTGAGGCCAGCACTGTTCTTTGATCTTCCCCCACAAGCTTCTGAGTTAGGTTTCATTATTACTGGTTTTAGAGGTAAGGAAACTGAAGCTCTGAGCAGTCATTTGCTAACGCTTGTTCAGGGAGTTACCCCACAGAGACCAGACAAGGGAGCTTCCTGACTCCTTGTCCAGGGTTCTTTCTCTATCAGGCTTTGTCTGGAAGACCTGGGGGTGGGAAAATATGGCTGTGTTTACCCTTACCTTCTACTCTTTAGAAGCTCTATGCAGTTCCAGTACTGCCAAGGGGAATGAAGCTCCCAAAGTCGCCTTGGCCAGGTTTGTGGCACAGAGTTGTATAGAAGGGGAGGACCTGGTGAACCCTGGATCTTGCAGCCAAAGGAGCCATCCTTAACTCCACTTTCATTCACAACCGGCATCCAATCTATCAGTCAGCTCCCTGCAGGAAACAGGTGGCACACTCAAATTGGGTGTTTTGAGGAGAGTTTAATAAAAGGACTATCCACAAATTTACAGGCAGGGTTAAGAAAAAACAACCACTTACAACGTGGTACCCTGGGGCTGGCAAGAGCAGGGAGTTGTCACCACTCAGGTCTGACGGGCAAAGGGAGGAGCCGTTATCCACCCCTGAGGAGCAGCTTTTCTGGGTGGGCTGCCTGATGAGAGCTGTGCCCTTGGTAGGGGGCTCAGTCAAACCAAAAGGAGGGAAGTCGAGGAAATACACCCCAACCTCACACTTCTCCTTCCGTCAGATCCCTTGCCAGTATTCCTTTTGGCCAAACTCAATGGGAAACTCCTTCGGCCAAACCCAATGGGAAACAGGGCAAAGAAGACTCTGGATGGAGTTCATACAGCTCAGTCTCCCAGGGCATAGAGCAGGGTGGGGAGAGCCAGAGACTGAATCCAGAGGGGCAGGCAGAAGAAAACAGAAAACACTGGCTTTCCTTCAGATATACCCAGACTCTGGTGGTATACTTCATACCACCTCCGTGGCTAGCCCCTGGCGTGAGCCATCATCACCCCTAGGCTGTATTTCTACAATAGACTCCTAGGTGATCGCCCAGCATCTACAGCCTGTTCCCAACAGTCAGTGATTCTTGTAAATTACATGTCAAACCATGTCACTCCTCTGCTCAAAATCTTCAAGGGAAGAGCAAAAGCCAAAGTCCTTACAAAACCTCACAAGTTCCTGCACAATCTGTCATCCGTCCATCACCCCTTGACCTCATCTCCCTATTTTTCTCCAGTATTCACTCTGCTCCAGCCACACTGACCTTTCTCTTCTTTGATATACAAGGACAGTTCCTGCTTTAGGGCCTTTGCTGATCTCTCTGCCTGGAATGTTCTTTCCTCTCCATCCTTTACCTCCATCAAGTCTACTCAAGTGTCTCCTGCTCAAGGAGACCTACTCCGACCCTCCTTTGTAAAACTGCAAACTATCTCCCCCATCTCTCGCCCACTATTCCTGATCCCCATCATCCTATTCTAGTTTTCTTTTCCCCATATCACTTGTCATCTTTTAACATGCCACATAATTTACTTATTTGATATTTTTCTTTTTTTTTTTTTTCTTTTGGCTGCACCGGGTCTTAGTTGTAGCACGCAGGATCTTCATTGCAGCATGCTTAGTTTTGGCATGCGTGATCTTTAGTTGCAACATGCAGGCTCTTAGTGGTGGCATGCGGACTTCTTAGTTGTGGCATGCAGACTCTCAGTGGCGGCATGCATGTGGGATCTAGTTCCCCGACCAGGGATCGAGCCTGGGCCCCCGGCATTGGAAGTGCGAAGTCTTACCCACTGGACCACCAGGGAAGTCCCCTACTTACCTGTTATATTTATTATCTGTATCTTCCCACTAGAACACAAGTTCTGCAAGCATAAGGCTCTGTTTTGTTCATCAGTGGATCTCCAGAACTTGGAATTTTGTAGGTGTTCAACACATACTTGTTGAATGTTGTTGAATGACTGAAATGGGGGTGAGGAAAGATTAGGCTTGGAATTTTCCAGTTAGAAAAGGGTAGAGGATGGGTAGAGCCAGTGACAAGATTAATGGGTCCTATATGAGGGAAAGGAAAAAAGAAGTCAACATGGAATTATTCATTACTATATACCTGTTAAAAGTTGTATCTTACCAACAGATATCAAAGGCCTGAACATTTTGTAGACCCTTTGTCCTAGCAATTCCATTTTCAAGAATGTGTACAAGGAAACTGTCATCGTTTTTTGGTAAAAATGTAGTAATAATGAAATTCTTCACAGTGAAGTGAAGAATAATGAAAAATTGGAACCAAAGTAGCCATCTAACAATTGTGAAATGCTTAACTATGGTACAGCCATAGGTGGAATACTATGCAAACATTAAGTGCATTAATTGACCTGAAAGATATTTATTATAATTGCTTAGTGAGAAAAGCACATTATAAAACAGCATTACATTATTATATATCTTGTTTTTTATTAAAATATACAGTTGTCTCTTGAACAACATGGGTTTGAACTGTGCAGGTTCACGTACACGCAGATTTCTTTCACTAAATTCGTACTATAGGACTACACAATCCACGGGTGGTTGAATCCTCGGATGTGGAATAGTGAATACTGAGGGCTAACTGTGAAGTTACACGCAAATTTTTGACTGCATGGAGGTCAGCACCCCTAGTCCCTGTGTTGTTCAAGGGCCAACTATATATGTATTTTAAAAGGTCGAGAAAGCTATAACCCAAAATATTAATGGCACTTATCTCTGGATGGGCACCATACAGATATTTTATTTCTTTTGCCTCTATTTCCTAAATTTGCTTCAAGGAACTTAATTATTTTAAAAACTAAATTTGTATTTTTTAAACAGCAGTTATTTATGAGCTCTTGGACAAATAACTTGACTTCTCTGGGTAACAGTTTCCTCATTTGTTTGTTTGTTTTTTTGTTTGTTTTTTGTTTATTTGTTTTTGGCTGTGCCAGGCAGCTTGTGAGATCTTAGTTCCCTGACCGGGGATTGAACCCAGGCCCTTGGCAGTGAAAGCTCCGTGTCCTAACCATGGGACTGCCAGGGAATTCCCTTCCTCATTTTTTTTTTCAATATTTTTGTTTTTAACATCTTTATTGGAGTATAATTGCTTTACAATGGTGTGTTAGTTTCTGCTGTATAATGAAGTGAATCAGCTATACATATACATATATCCCCATATCTCCTCCCTCTTGCATTTCCCTCCCACCCTCCCTATCCCACCCCTCTAGGTGGTCAAAAAGCACCGAGCTGATCTCCCTGTGCTATGCGGCTGCTTCCCACTAGCTATCTATTTTACATTTGGTAGTGTATATATGTCCATGCCACTCTCTCACTTCATCCCAGCTTACCCTTCTCCCTTCCCGTGTCCTCAAGTCCATTCTCTACATCTGCGTCTTTATTCCTGTCCTGCCCCTGGGTTCTTCAGAACCACTTTTTTTTTTTTTTCAGATTCCCTATATATGTGTTAGCATACGGTATTTGTTTTTCTCTTTCTGACTTACTTCGCTCTGTAGGACAGACTCTAGGTCCATCCACCTCATTACAAATAACTCAATTTCGTTTCTTTTTATGGCTGAGTAGTATTCCATTGTATATATGTGCCACATCTTCTTTATCCATTCATTTGCTGCTGGACACTTAGGTTGCTTCCATGTCCTGGCTATTGTAAATAGTGCTGCAATGAACATTGTGTTACATGACTTTTTTGAATTAGGGTTTTCTCAGGGTATATGCCCAGTAGTGGGATTGCTGGGTCATATGGTAGTTCTATTTTTAGTTTTTTAAGGAACCTCCATACTGTTCTCCATAGTGGCTGTATCAATTTACATTCCCATCAACAGTGCAAGAGGGTTCCCTTTTCTCCACACCCTCTCCAGCATTGATTGTTTGCAGATTTTTTGGTGATGGCCATTCTGACTGGTGTGAGGTGATATCTCATTGTAGTTTTGATTTGCATTTCTCTAATGATTGGTGATGTGGAGCATCCTTTCATGTGTTTGTTGGCAATCTGTATATCTTCTTTGGAGAAATGTCTGTTTATGTCTTCTGCCCATTTCTGGATTGGGTTGTTTGTTTTTTTGATATGAGCTGCATGAGCTGTTTGTAAAGTTTGGAGATTAATCTTTTGTCAGTTGCTTCATTTGCAAATATTTTCTCCCATTCTGAGGGTTGTCTTTTCGTCTTGTTTATGGTTTCCTTTGCTGTGCAAAAGTTTTGAAGTTTCATTAGGTCCCATTTGTTTATTTTTGTTTTTAGTTCCATTTCTCTAGGAGGTGGGTCAAAAAGGATCTTGCTGTGATTTATGTCATAGAGTGTTCTGCCTATGTTTTCCTCAAAGAGTTTCATAGTGTCTGGCCTTACATTTAGGTCTCTAATCCATTTTGAGTTTATTTTTGTGTATGGTGTTAGGAAGTGTTCTAATTTCATTCTTTTACATGTAGCTGTCCAGTTTTCCCAGCACCACTTATTGAAGAGGCTGTCTTTTCTCCATTGTATATTCTTGCCTCCTTTATCAAAAATAAGGTGACCATATGTGTGCGGGTTTATCTCTGGGCTTTCTATTCTGTTCCATTGATCTATATTTCTGTTTTTGTGCCAGTACCATACTGTCTTGATTACTGTAGCTTTGTAGTATAGTCTGAAGTCTGGGAGCCTGATTCCTCCAGCTCTGTTTTTCTTTCTCAAGATTACTTTGGCTATTTGGGGTCTTTTGTGTTTGCATACAAATTGTGAAATTTTTTGTTCCAGTTCTGTGAAAAATGCCATTGGTAGTTTGATAGGGATTGCATTGAACCTGCAGATTGCTTTGGGTAGTATAGTCATTTTCACAATGTTGATTCTTCCAATCCAAGAACATGGTATATCTCTCCATCTGTTTGTATCATCTTTAATTTTCTTTCCCTTCCTCATTTTTGAAATGGAGTTAAAAACAGTTTCAAGTCCTTCCTATTTGATAAGAGCTGCTCTTAGATGTATACTGGAGAAATCGGCCAAAACTATAAGAGAAGAAAAAGAATTAAGAGATGTAAAAATTGAAAGAGATAAAGCTAGCACTATTTGCAGTGACTATATTTATTGACTTAGAAAAATCAAGCTCAACCTACAAAAATTAATAACCATCTAGAAAATGCAATTTAAAAATATAGTACCATTCATAAATGGTAACAAAAACTATAACGTCTCTGGGAAGTAATGAAGAACAAAGCCAAGATATCCCCTTTTGTAACCAAACAGAACACTATGGGGCCTTCCAGAGACAGACACCCCCTCCCCCATATCCTCTTCACTGAAGTGCCTATATAATATAATATCTGATGTACATTTCCTGAGTTGTTTTACAGATGCTAAAACCACCACCAAATGGAAGAAATTAACTACTTGATGACCATGAACACGTAGCCCCCATACCTACTGGTGCCTAAGGATTGATAATGTTAACCTCTGTGACACCACCCTGTTACCTCACCATCAACCAGAGAATTGTGCATGAGCTGATCACATACCCTGGGACTCCCCCTCCCTCACCTGGCCTTTAAAAATGCTTTCCTGAAAAAAAAAAAAAATGCTTTCCTGGAACCCATCAGGGAGTTTGGGTGTCTTGAGCACTAGCTGCCCTGGATTCCTTGCTTGGTGTCCTGCAATAAACACTGCACTTTCCTTCATCACAACCCAGTTGGCTTTACTGTGCGCAGGTGAGCAGACCCAACTTTGGTTTGGTAACACTTTCACCATTTCTATTCAACATTAAAATCGTTATTTTATCCATTGCAACAAGAAAAGAAAAATTAATAAAGGTATACAGCTTGGAAAAGGAGTAAAATTGTTTTTTTTCACAGATGATATGATTATGTGTGGAAAAACATAAGAAATTTACAACAGAAACTATTAAACTCAGGACACAAGGTCAATATTAAAAAAATTTAATTTTCACTGTACAGTAGCACAGAAAATTTTAAAAATTAAGTAAAAAGTATTATTTATAATAGCTCTAAAACCCATAAAATTCTTAGAAATAAGTGTATCAAAAGATGTGTAAGACCTCTACATTTAAAGCTACAAAATACTGATAAAAGAAATCAAAAAGACCTAAACAAAGGGAGAGTTATACCATGTTTATAGATTAGAGAGCTCAACATTGTTGAGATATTAATTTTCTCCAAATGTATGTATAGATTCAACACAATCTCAATCAAAGTTACAGCAGGATTTTTTTAAAGTACAAATTAAGTCTAAAATTTATATGGAAATGTAAACAACCTCAAATATTCAAATCAACCTTGAAAAAGGTTGAAGGATTTATCCTACTTAATTTCAAGATTTAACTATAAAGACACAATAATCAAGAATAGATATACAGGGCTTCCCTGGTGGCGCAGTGGTTGAGAATCTGCCTGCCAATGCAGGGGACACGGGTTCGAGCCCTGGTCTGGGAAGATCCCACATGCCGTGGAGTGACTAGGCCCGTGAGCCACAATTGCTGAGCCTGCGCGTCTGGAGCCTGTGCTCCGCAACAAGAGAGGCCGTGATAGTGAGAGGCCCACGCACCGTGATGAAGAGTGGCCCCCACTTGCCGCAACTAGAGAAAGCCTTCGCACAGAAACGAAGACCCAACACAGCCATAAATAAATAAATAAATAAATAAATATTTAAAAGCCTACCTGCTTTACTAAAAAAAAAAAAAAAAAAAGAATAGATATACAGGGCTTCCCAGGTGGCGCAGTGGTTAAGAACCCGCCTGCCAATGCAGGGGACACGGGTTCTAGCCCTGGTCCGGGAAGATCCCACATGTCGCAGAGCAACTAAGCCCGTGCGCCACAACTACTGAGCCTGCGCTCTAGAGCCCGCGAGCCACAACTACTGGAGCCCACATGCCACAACTACTGAAGCCCGCACGCCTAGAGCCCATGCTCCACAACAAGAGAAGCCACTGCAATGAGAAGCCTGTGCACCGCAATGAAGAGTAGCCCCCCAGTCGCCGCAACTAGAGAAAGCCCGTGTGCAGCAACGAAGACCCAACACAGCCAAAAATAAATTAAAAAAAAAAATAGATATACAGATCAATGAAACAGAACAGTGTTCAGAAATAGATCCACACATGTATATGGCCAACTGATTTTCAACTAAAGTTCCAAGGTAATTCAATGGGGAAAGAAAACACTTTTCAACATGTTGTGCTGGAACAACTAGATTTCTGTGAGGAGAAAAAAAATGAATCTTAATCCCTACCTCATACTATACCGCCAAATCAATTCCAGGTGAATCAAAGAGCTACTTGCAAAAGCTAAAATTATAAAGCCTTTAGGAAAAAACAGGAGAATATTGTCAACCTTGGGGTAGACAAATATCTCTTGGAGAGATCTCAATAGGCAGGATTTATAAAGAGAATGAGAAGACAAGCCACAGACTAGGAGAAAATATTTGCAAAAGAAATATCTGACAAAGAACTATTATCCACTCTGTTTCTCCAGCCCGAAGAAGAATGGCTAGGGTATAATAAAAGGTTTCTTGTGGCTCAGAGCGTAATCTCGCAATGATTGATGTGGAAACTGAGTCACAGAGAAATTGAGACTTAAAGATAACACAACTCATGTGTAGTGGAGCCAGATTTTGAATCCTGCGTGAGACTTCAGAGCTGATAACCACATGACCAGTCCATCAGATCATGCTGGAGGTGGTTTTTTAATTACCACTCTACCTCTGCCCCACTTTGCTTGATACCTCAGAGAAAATAATACAGGGATGGCTTTTTCCAGCTGGACTTATCTGAAGCAGACAACCTACTCCTTCCAGGACAGGAAAGGATACCCAGGACACAGACCTCTTCCCTGGAGAGAAGAAAGTACAGTCCTATGTACTGCTGGCCTATCTCAGAGCCCAGTAGTTGCCAAAAACAAACCAACCAGCTGATTTCCCTGGGCATGGAGGGTTTCAACATCCTCTGTCCCACCTGCTCTGCTATATGTTAACTGCAGATCTGTGGCAAACTGCAGGGCACTCACTGGAGATAAAGTTGAGGCAGAGCATGGAGAGTGCGCTCTCTCAGAGTTTTCAAACAAGCAGAAACAGGTAAACCACAGTGAAAATGAAAAAGAAAGGGGCCCAATGGAGGTGGCGGATGAGCAGCTGCTCAGTGAGCTCACAGAAGACCCACAGCGGGGTGTGCCTCCCTCATGCCTCAGAGCCCCGCTCTACCTCTGGCCTGTGCCTGTCCCCTACTTTTAGCCAGTGGAAAGGATCTCAAGCTGGGAGGAACAGAGATCTTTCTTATGTTCTAGTGGGGCCAGGGAATTGAGTTCACTGCAGAGAAGTCAGCAGTGGGAGGCTCACGACTGTTTCAGTGACCAGAATATCTCCACCCCAGGTGGAGGAAGATGTGGGAACACAAGGTTTTAGCCAACTACTTAAGTGTTGGCTAAAGTGTTGTTTGTCTGTGGCTTTTCCCTCCTCTCCATCACGATCTGGGAACCAGTACCTTGAAGCACTGTCCTTGATTAATTAATAAAGTTTTCTGCCCTGTAATGATCCCCTGGATGGAGGTGGTCAGAGGTAGGAGAGGGTGAGAATACTGTTATTGATTATGAAAACCTATCTCCATTTTGTGTATCCCTGTATAATTTTAGTCTCCTAAATTGATCTATTATTTTTCACACTGTACTTTTGTAGAAAATAATTTTCCAGGAGACATATAACATTGTCCTTAAAGAACTATGCAATTCCTGTACATAAAACATGTCATATATGCACTTATAAATGTATATATAATGTTTAAGAATAAATCATTCTGAGTTTTTGAAAAAAAAAAAAAAAGAACTGTTATCCAAAATGTACAAAGAACACTTGAAACTCAACAATAAGAAAATGAACAACCTGGGACTTCCCTGGCGGTCCAGTGGTTAAGGCTCCATGCTTTCACTGCCGAGGGCCTGGGTTCAATCCCTGGGTGGGGAAGTAAGATCCTGTGTGGCGTGGCCAAAAAAAAAAAAAAGGGCGGGGGGACTTCCCTGGTGGCACAGTGGATAAGAATCCGCCTGCCAATGCAGGGGTCACGGGTTCCATCCCTGGTGGTCCGGGAAGATCCCACATGCCGCAGAGCAACTAAGCCCATGTGGCACAGCTACTGAGCCTGCGCGCCTAGAGCCCGTGCTCCTCAACAAGAGAAGCCCCTGCAACGAGAAGCCCGCGCACCACAACGAAGAGCAGCCCCCGCTCGCCGCAACTAGAGAAAGCCTGCGTGCAGCAATGAAGACCCAACACAGCCAAAAATAAATAAATAAAATTGAAAAAATAAAAGGAAATGAACAACCTGATTAAAAAATGGGCCAAAGACATGAACATATACTTCACCAAAGAAGTTATACAGATGGCAGATAAGCATATGAAAAAATGCTCACCATCATATGTCAGTAGGGAATTGGAAATTAAAGCAACAGTAAGATACCACTACATACCTATTTCAATGGCCAAAATCCAAAACACTGACAACACCAAATGCTGGCAAGGAAGTGAAGCAGAAGGAACTCTGATTCACTGTTGGTGAGAAAGCAAAATGGTACAACCACTTTGGAAGACAGTTTGGCAGTTTCCTATAAAACTAAACATGCTCTTACCATATGATCCAACAATTGTGCTCAAATGAGTCAAAAACCTATGTCCTCACAAAAATCTGCATGGATATTTATAGCGGCTTTATTCATAATTGCCTAAACTTGGGAGCAACTAAGATGTCCTTCGGCAGATGAATGGATAAATAAACTGTGGTACATCCAGACAATGCAATTAGTGCTGAAAAGAAACACGCTATCAAGCCATAAAAAGACATGGAAGAAGCTTAAATGCACATTACTAAGTGAAAGAAGCAAATCTGAAAAGGCTACATACTGTATGATTCCAACTACATGACATTCTGGAGAAGGCAAAACTATGGAAATAGTAAAATTACAGATCAGTGGTTGTCAGGGGTTAGGGGGAGGGAGGGATGAATAGGCAGAACACGGAGGATTTTTAGGGCAGTGAAACTATTCTGTACAAAACTATGGTGATACATGTCTTTATGCATTTGTCTAAATCAACAGAATGTACAATATCCAGAGTAAACCCTAATGTAAACTATAGACTTTGGGTGATAATCATTAATGTGTCCATGTAGGTTCATCAGTTGTAACAAATGTACCATTCTGGTAGGAGATGTTGATAGTGGGGAGGCTGTGCCTGTGTGGGAGCAGTGCTCTCTGTACTTTCCACTGATACTTTCAGCTCACTTTGCCGTGAGCCTAAAACTGCTCTTAATAAATAGTCTATTAAAAATTGATAAACTAGACTTCATCAAAAATATAAACTTCTGCTCATCAAAAGACATCATTAATAAATGAAGAGATGAGACAGATGGGAGAAAATACTTTCAATACATATACATCTGACAAAAGACTTGCAACCAAAATATATAAAGAACTCCTACAACTCAACAATAAAAAGACAATCAATCCAATTTAAAACAAATATATAAAGAACCAAAATATATAAAGAACTCCTACAACTCAACAATAAAAAGACAATCAATCCAATTTAAAACAAAAAGGGCAAAAGACTTGAATAGACACTCTGCAAAGAGATATAGAAATGGCCAAGAAGCACATGAAAAGCTATTCAACATCATTAGACATAAGGGAAAAGCAAATTAAAGCCAACATAAGATACTATATACTAGAATGGCTAAAATTAAAAACATGGACAATATCAAGTGTTGGTGGAGCAACTGGAACTCTCTTACATTTCTGGTTGGAGTGTAAAATGGTAAAACCACTTTAAAACTCTCTGGCAGTTTCTTTTGAAGGTAAAATACACCTACACTCTGACCTAGCAATACCACTTCTAAGAATGAAATAAATACATATGTTAGAATATTATATTTATAGATAATGAATATATGTATATATAAATATATATACACACATATTTATACATATATATATATACATACATACATACATACATACAAAAGACTTGTATGTGAATGCTAATAGCAGTTTTATACACAATAGCCAAAAGCTAGAAACAGCTCTGATGTCTATAATTAGGTGAATGGATAAACAATTTCTTACAATGTTATACTATTCAGCAATAAAAAAGAACAAATTACTGATACATGCAATGACATAAATAAATCTGAAAAACACACTGAGTGAAAGAAGCCAGCCATAAAATGTGTGATTCCATTTATATGAAGTTCTGGAGTAGGAGAAGCTAACCTACAGCAATGAACATGAGAACGGTATTTGCTTTTTGTGGGGACTGAGTGGCCAGTGGCCAGAGGGAAATTTCTGGGGTGATGGAAGTGTTTTATATCTTTATTGTGGTAGTGTTACATGAGTGTGGATGTCCAAACTCATCCAACTATACATTTAAAGTCTGCGCATTTTTTGTGTGTACATTATAACTCAATAAAAATTATGTAAAGCTAAAAAGCACTCAACACACAGAAAAAGAATATAAATATATCAAAATTAAGGATTTAAAAATGGAGAATAACATAGATGTAGTAAAGAGATGACAGATTGAAGGAAGATAAATTGCGTTGTCAAAACCTAACAGGAATAAAAAGGAGCTCTTGACGATTGACAAGAAAACGACCCTTAATAGAAAACTGGCCAAGAGTATGGGTTAGCAGTTTATAGTTCTTAGTTAAATCAGGGGTGCATATATATTATCTAACCATTCCATTCCCAGCTATAGATTCTAATGAAATTTTCACACAGGTCCATAAAGGACATGTACTACTATGTTGAAGGTGATGTTGCTTGTGGGGCAGAGTTGAAGGCAATCTGGAGTCCATCAATTCGATGGTAAGGAGTCACTTTAACTCTACCCTTTGTACCTGAAGTCTCACACATAAGCACACACACACATTTATTGAGGACGTACTATATTCCAGTTATTGCGTGTTACAGAAACTAATTTAGGCTTCGTAATAAGGAAGAACTACTGTCACCACTCCCCATTTGATAGATAGAGAAACCGAGGCACAGAGAGGTTAGGTAAGGTTCTGAAGGTCACACAGCTTATCATTATAGAACCAAGATTCCAACCAAGCAAGCCTGAAGCCCACACTGCCAACTGCTCACTCTGCCTTTCTGTGCTTCCTCTGTGTGCATGTGGAGGAGGACACTCAGAACTTGAGGCCTAAGGCCCAGGGCTGTCTGCCAAGCAACACGAAAGCCCCTAAGAAAAGGTTAACCTGGAGCAAGCCGTATCTGTGCCTTCCGCCCCAATAAACATCCCATGAGCATTTCCTCAAATTCAGCCGTTATCGCAGGGAGGGAACCAGGTGGAGCCCACGTGGTTTTGACAGAACATCCATTCAAGTGAAGCTTTATTATAGTGGCACTGTTGGCACAGTTAAATTTAAGGATCTGTCAGTTTATGATGAATTTTTATTTTTAAGGGTTTCAAGTAAGCAGTAAACATTCACTCCAGACTGAAATTTCCCCCATTTGACACCTGGAAGGGGCAGAGCGGGAGAGCAGGGGTGTGGGTGGTGGGGAATTGAGCAGGGAAAAGGTGAGAAGAGGCCGGGCACTGCATCGGGGGAGACTATTCCCACCAATATCTCCAGGCATGAGTGTGAGGAGCTGTGTGCCCCATAATGAGGGGGGCCGACTGCTACCCCAAAGGGAGCAGGGCTGCTCTCTTTGTGGCCCAATTCAGTTTTCCTTTCCCGCTTCCCAGCAAAGCAGGACTGTAATGGGCATTTAAGAAACACAATCCTTTGGGAACTCTGTGCAATCCGCTGCCAGAGGAAGGAAGGTAGTCGGCACGGTATGCGTGCTATGGACATAATTTTTTTAATGCATATATGTATAGAGAAAAGGGGCCAGGGCTTCCCTGGTGGCGCAGTGGTTAAGAATTTGCCTGCCAATGCAGGGGACACGGGTTCGATCCCTGGTCCGGGAAGATCCCACATGCCGTGGAGCAACTAAGCCCGTGTGCCACAACTACTGAGCCTGCGCTCTAGAGCCCGTGAGCCACACTACTGAGCCCACGTGCTACAACTACTGAAGCCCGAGCGCCTAGAGCCCGTGCTCTGCAACAAGAGAAGCCACCGTAATGAGAAGCCCGCGCACTGCAACGAAGAGTAGCCCCGGCTCACTGCAACTAGAGAAACCCCCGTGCACAGCAATGAAGACCCAACGCAGCCAAAAAGAAAAGAAAATGAAAAATAAATAAATTTATAAAAAAAAAAAAAAGAAAAGGGACCAACATTTTATAGGATTTTTTTTTTTTTTTTTTTGCATTTTGGGTTTTTTTAAGAGATTTGTTGTAAACACGCACAGCTTTTGTGATCACCAAAAAGTCACTGCTAAACAAACAAAAAACAAACTACAGCGAACAATGTGCTACCAGCAGTTGTTGACCTTTTCTGTGCTTTCACCCCGTGCCAGGCCCTGGGCACCCCCTCTTTATCTGCTCTCCCATTTAATCTTCATCCTACCCTCTGCAGTGTTACTATTTTTAATCCCCATTTTATAAACAAGGAAACTGAAGTTTAGGGAGGCAAAGTGCCTGGCTCAGGGATATACAGCTAGGAAGTGGAGTGGCTGAATCATAGGTATAGTTGACTGAAGTATAGTTGATTTACAACATCATGTAAATAGGAAGATCTTGTTGAAGACCTTTTTTTTTCCCGGCCGCGCCCCACGGCTTGTGAGATCTGAGTTCGCCGACCAGGGATTGAACCCGCGCCCTTGGCAGTGAAAGCAAGGAGTCCTAACCACTGGACCACCAGGGAATTCCCTGTTGAAAACTTTTTAAACAGCAGTTCAGCTCGACCCTGAAGTAGCATCTCATTCTCATCTTTAGCAGCACGTAGGGGATCACCTCCAAGAGAGGGGGGGCAAACCTGGGTCGCTTGGTCTCCTCCTGAGGCCACTTCCCACAGAGGAACCCTGTCTACCAGTTGTATGTACCTTGCTTACCTCTCCCACAGCTCCATTTGCCCAGAGACAATTTGGCCTCCTCATTCTCTGAGATAGAAGGATGTAGAATAAACGACACAGGAGAGAGTTGTTTAATGTGAACCCTCTGACACAGGGGCCAAAATTTCACACCGAAGTATGTATGTCTGTGGGAGAGAGACTGTGGCTGGGACTTTACCTTGGAAAACGAAACAAAATACTGCAGAAATATGTTGAATTGAATTTTTGGTAATTGCGACTATGTGCTAATTCTTAGCATGCGCAAAGAAATCAAGCGCTGCTTGTTTTAGCTCTGGTGGCACATTGTTTTCTAATCAAGTCATATGACAACGTCATTCACTTTACTTTTGTCTCAGTGTGATTTATGAAGAAAATCATTAGTGTGAAAATATTCAAGGGTTTTATCAATTTCCCAAAGGGTTTCTAGTCATCCTTTAAGAGTCAAACTGTTCTCTTTTGAAACCCCTGGGGTCATTTCCTCTTTTACAATGTTAATGGGCCTAACTCTGCTGTGTCCCAGTTTGTCAATGACATTGCAAGGACTTGAGCAGTTCAAGACCATTATTTTCATTGATTCTGTGAAATCCATATATCTCTATATATTTTAACAATATTTGCAATTTCACTCAATCACCAAGTTGTACTATTATTTTGTGTCTTTATAAAGACCAGAGAGAAACAGTTGATGCAATGGGTGGAGACAGAAATCTGTATTAAAGCGGCATGTGGGGAAAGGTGACTCATTTTTTAAAGTATCAGTTCCATTAGTGAATTGTTTCATGTTTCAATGCACTATTGCTTCCTTCTGCAAACTTGTAACCCTAGGGACCTTGGATAATGAATATTCAAATAACAGGGGACCCCCTGTGTATACACAGGGGACTCCTTATTAATTATATAGCACACTTTTAAGTATTAAGTATATACAGAAGAAACAGAGCACCCCTGTGTCTCAAAAATGCATCCACAATGGCAGGTGTTGTGGGTAATGGTTTCTCTTTTGAGGTAACAGAGCACTAGTTCTGAGGGCTGAGGTCCATGCTTGCTGCCAGTGAGATGAATCACTTTGATGTGTCCCTGGAGATAGAGCCTGAAGTCAGTCTAGATGTTTCTGTGATGGGGAAGAGGATGGCCAAGGAACTGGGGTACCACACAGCATGGCCACCTGTGGCACCCCTCTGTCTTCTTCCCTGTGTCTATTCTCCACATTGGCAGAGAACTTTCTGCCTCTGGTTGGAGTATGTGGATGAGGATGCACCTGGGAGGATAAACAGGGACAAATGACAACAGCTGTCATTTACTGAGCATCTCAAGTGTGTCAGGTACTTTGCTGATATCATTTCTAATCTTAGCAGCAGTCCTATGAGATAGGTATTATAGTTGTATCATGTGGAATTCTCTGCTTAAAAATGACAGAAAAACCAATCAGGACTAATTTAAGCAAATCAAAAAAACCTATCAGCTATTGCTGCACAGTAAACTGCCCCCAAGTGCAATGCTTAAAATAATGAGCATTTATTATTGCTCATGAGTCTACAGGTCAGCTGGGTGGGTCTTCTGGTCCTTCTGGGCTCAGCTTTGGTGGTCAGCTCTGCTGATCTTGGCTGGGCTCTCTCATGTATTCCCAGCCAGCAGGCTGTGGGCTGGCCCAGGATGCCCTTGGCTGGGACAATGGGCTCTCCTCCACGTGTCTCTTGTCCTCCAGCAGGCTAGCCCAGGTGGTTCATAGGTCCAAGAGAGTGAGTGTAAGTGCACAAGACCCCTGGAGGCCTAGGCTTGGAACTGGCCCACTGTCACTTCTGCCATATTCCGCTGGCCAAAGCAAATCACAAGACCAACCCAGATCCAAGGAATGGGGAAAAAGACTCCACCTCTTGGTGGCAATTACTGCAAAGCCATGTTACAAGAACGTGGATACAGAGAAAGGTAAGGAAGCGTGGCCATTTTTGTAACTAATCTTCCACAAAGCATGTGATGGTTTGTGTATCTGGAAAGTCAAAAGAATTTGGCTTCAGGCACAGCTTAATGTAGGCACTCAAATAATATCGCCATCTCTGGGCTTGGCTCTGCTCTGGGGGGTTGTTCCATTCTCAGATATGCATTTCCTTCATGATAGCAAAACAACAAAAGTGACTTCATATGGCACATTCTCACAGCTTTGCACATACTGAAAAGAGACAGCGGCTGTCCCTTGCAGCTGGACTCTCATTGGCTGGAATGGGTCGCGTGTACATCCCTGACCCAGTCACTGGAGGGAGGGGTGAGGGAAGTGTGGGTAGCTGAGTCCCTGAGTGGAGGGTGTGGTTGCCTCCAAACCATATGGCTGAGGGTGGAAGAGAAGTGGTGCCCTACAGGTACCAGGTGGAAGGTGGAAGATGGAAGGCTGCTGGGCAGCAAAACGCACAGCTGTGCACTGTGTTCATTACTTCTGTTTTACGGAGGAGAAAAGGGAGGCTCAGAGAGGTTAAGTGCCTTGAGGGAGGTGATCCAGTGTCAGAACAGGACTGTAATCCATGCATCCCAGAGCCTCCATGCTTTCCCCAAGACCTAGCTGCCTTTCAATCTAGAGGGAGAAGATTCCTTAACCCGGGCTGCTGCTAACTCCACTCTCCAACTTCGGGTCATCTCTCTGCCCTGACCTCAGAAGGCAGCAGTCAGGATGAGGAGGGGGCTAGAGCCCATGTGATTTGGGGAACTGCTGAAGGCACTGAGTGGCTTGGAGAAGATGTGGGGCTGAGCGCAGCCTCCAACATCACAGTGCCTTCCTAGGAGAAGCCAGGGCAGCTACAAAGGGCAGAGCTGAGGCCAGTGGGTGCAAACCACAAGGAGAGAGATACAAGATGAATGAAGGCACAGTGAGGACGCTCTCAGGGTGGAGGGCGATAGAAGAGGGAGGGGGCTGGGACGGGGAAGAGGAAACAGGGAATAAGGACGGGGAGGGATGGGGAGAGAAGGAGCAAACAGGGGCCCACTGGGTACCCTGAGTTGCCCCATGATTCCGGGCATCTTGTGCATTGAATCCTTAAGGTCAACTCTGTGACATGGGATTCTCAGACGGTGACTGAGCTAAGTCAGGGGCAAAACCCAGACAGGAAGAGTCATCTGCTAATCCTCCGTCTCTGAGCCAGGAGACACTTCCTAAATTCCAGCCCAGATGGCTTCTAGGGAGCCCCAGTGACAAGAAAGCGTAGTGGTGAGACCATAGACTTTGCCTCCGTTAGAGTGGGTTTGAATCCTTCCCGGACACTCCCCAGCTGTGTAAGAGGGAACAAGCCCCTTCACTTCTCTGAGCCCCTGGTTCCTCATCTGAAAATGAGAATAATGCCAACCTCCCAGGGCTGCTGTGGGAACCCAGTGAGCTAACGTGTGCCCGCGTGGAGTGGAGCCCAGGGCACCTGGAGCCGGTGTGCATCTGCAACCCCTCGGGGGTCCTCCCCACTTCAGGCCCTGCACAGCACCCCCTACTGATGCAGAAATGGGATCCAGCTGCCACTTTCAGGAAACCGAGGGGCCCTGAGGGGGTCCCCTCCCCAGCCCTCCTCTAGCCTTCTTCTCTGTCCTCCTCCTTGCCTCCTTGTGCCCACCGATACACAGATCTCTTTCACCTCCAACTTCAAGAACCCGGCAGCTGATTTAGGAGTGTGCTCAGGGCCCAGAATGTAAATCGTTTCTCACCAGGAATGTGTAAACAACCCATAAAGCAAAGGATTTGGGCCCTGGTCACGTGGCCCAGCTGCTCATAAAACCACAGCATTGATCTCCACTCTCCAGCAAGCCTCTAAGCCACGGGGATGATGGAGGGGCTGCGTCTTAGAAACCTGTAATCTCCCACCATACATCTGAGGTGGCGTGTTTGAAGTCCCAGGATGAGTTATTTACATCATTTTTGCAATGTGTACTGAAAGGGCATTAGCCCAGCTCCTGGCAATGGGGCTCCTGGCTGCTTAAAAATATAGCGGGGTGTAAAAGGATCCCTCTGGCAAGTCACTCAGTTTCTCTGGGCTGCCATGTAATCAAAGCCAGATCATCTGGCCTAGTCTTCCCCAAGGCCGCTGTTCAAGGACCACCTTCTCAATTTCTGCCACATCCTAGCACCACCTGATCTGTTATTTACTTAATGGTGTTTACTTTCAATCATTACCTTTTTGCTTAGCTACATTCCAAACAATACCCATGAAATCATGCATTTGGTATCTGAGTTTTATTTTTTCCTCTTATACATTACAATATATTCATAACCTAAAATGACACATGTTCACTTTGTATCACGTAAAATCGTCCAGCTTACCACCAGTGTACCACAGGTGGGGAAACACTGACCTAGTCTAACACGCCCACTGTACAAATTGGGAAGCTGAGGCCCATAGATAAGGGTCTTGTCCAAGGTCATGGCTATTTAGGGGAAGAACTGAGAGCAAAAGAGGCTAATAATAACAGCTTCCTAGTCACTGAGCATTTGCTATGCACTCAGCACTGCGCTGAGCCTTTTACACATAATTCCTGATTTACATAACAACAATGAGATAGTGTCAGTCACTGTCCCAACTTTGCAGATGAGGGAGTTGAAGCCCAGAGAGGTTAAGTGTCTTGTCCAAGGCCACACAGCTAGTCAGTTGCTCAACCAACATTTTAACTCAGGTCTGCCTGACTTCAAAGGCTGGCTCTTAATCATCCAAGGGAAAGAGGGAGAGGCAAGAGGAAAGAAGGAATGGTATATTTATTAAGTGCTAGCAACTTTTACATCTATTGCTGTGCTCTTCTCTGCTCACCCATTCAGTGTCCTTGTTCCATAAAATCTTCACCCTAGCCTAGAGTTGCCACAAAGAGGAGTGTCTCGCCCCCAAAGCCTTTGGGCAAAGGAACAGACGTTTAGATTCCAAGGCCCCAGGGGTGGATGCCCTCCAACTCTCATCCTCTCCACAGAGGCCGCCACAGAGCTGTGGTTGTGGGTGCTTGCGCATGCTTGGGAAAGTTGGGCTTTGCATCAGGCAGACCTAAGATCAAACCCTAGCACCTCTGCTCCCTAGTTAAGTAAACCGGGCAAGCCCCTCTACCTCTCTGAGTCTCGGGGCGCCGTGCATTCGATGGGAATAATGTTAACACCTACCTCATGGGATTTTACTGAAGGTGAAAGCACTGCTGTGTGTGAAGTGCTGAGCACAGTGCCTGGGACGTGGCAAATATTCTTGAAAAAGAAAGCAAGGATCATATGGCGGGGCGGGGAGCGGGGGACAATGAGGAGTGACCTCCATCTCCTCCAGGACCCGAGAGCCGGTGTGCAGCAGGACATGCAGCTGCAGCCACCACGTAGACCACGGTCAGGGTGCTGGACCGAGAGACGCTGAGGCATGGAGAAAAAGAGCACAGGCTGGGGAGCACAAAAGATGGGCCCGGCACCCAGCTCCACCACCAAGGAGCCAGTGTTTTGTGCCAGTCACAGGTTCTTGCCAAGCCTGTTTTCTCAACTGCGAAATAACAGTCACCCTGGGTCTCAAGTTTAAATGATCATCTTTATGTTCATGGAACTGATTGAGTCCTTGGCTTATCAGGGCCGAAGGTGCTATCCAAGGCCATCAGGACTAATCACTAATTTTACAAATTTGGGGACTCTTCACGCATGAGCATGCATACAAAGTGCTGTGTGTGTGTGAGGGATGGCACTCAGGGATCTGGGGTTCTGATCTTACCTCTGCCATTACTCTAGAAAGCGCTGGCTTTGTTAAATCTCAGTTTTCCCGGGTGTGAAATGGGCACATTCAAAGCCTCTTTTTTTTTTAATTTTTTAAACTTTTAAAAAAATTTTTTTTAAACTTTATTTTTTTGGCTGTGCCACACAGCTTGTGGGATCTTAGTTCTCTGACCAGTTTTTGAACCGGGGCACTCAGCAGTGAGAGTATGGAGTCCTAACCACTGGGCCACCAGGGAATTCCCAAAAGCCTCTTCTTAAAGAACTGTCTAGAGGTTTATATGGATGAAGTTTACAGAGCACTTTGTAAAGTGCCTGACATATGGTAAAGGCTTAATACACAAGCTACTGTTCCTTGTTTCTGGGAAACACATTTTCATGGTCCGATTAAGGAAATAAAGAACTGGTTTTTTCACCAAAAACATGGATGGTCAAATAAATATTAGCTGCAAGATTGGTTACACTTCCTTCATTCAACATACAGTTTTTTGAATACTAAGTGAAGGTGCAAGGTGCCTGGCACTAGGGCAAGAACCCTGAACACACCACCCCTGTCCCCAAGCAGCTCAACCCTCCCAACTAGACAGGAAGACATCAGGCAAGCAGCATACAGTTTGCACTGTTAATAACGCTCTGTCAATGGGGGTGCTGGGAAACCATGAATAATTCCAACCAGTGGGATTCAGTAAGCAGGAAGCAGCCTTTGAGTTGATCCTCTAAGAATGGGAAGAATTTCCCTTTTTTAAAAAAAAAGTTGCCCATGGCTACATGTCCAAATTCTACCCATCCTTCAAAAGTCACCTCCTCCCAAAAGCCTTCCAGGAGCACTCTTTAATGGAAGTGTCCCCTCCCTCCTCTTTTGAAATTCCATTTATCTGCCCAGCTCATTTGGCCCTTATCACCACTACTATTTGGTATTTACGTATTTCTGGGGCTCTTTAAGGAAAACTCCCTGAGGGCCTCTCTGGCACCCAGTGGGCACTCAATAACCGAACTGGACTGAATGGACATGTGTGTTCTAATGGCCAAATCAGGGCACTGAGACAAAAGCCAGACTGATGGCCCCTGGGGTAGAGTTCCCTGCCTGCACACATCCCAGTCCCAGGCTCCTCCCAGAGTGGCTTGGGCTCTGCAACAACAAACAAGATACTTGAGCCTCGTCTCCCACCCTGCCCTGGACCTTCTCCATGTCCCACCTTGCCTTGATGATCAGAGCATCCCAGGCCCTCAGCCTCCCCTGGGCAAACCCCCAGAACACATGGTCTTTGGGGGTGACAGAGAGACCCTACCAAGCAGGCTCTGGTTTTTAGGTGGCTGCTTCCTGGCTGAGTTACTTGGGAGTGAAAGAAGGTGATGGGCACATTCTGCTGGGCATTTTATATGTTCCTTCGTTTCATCCCACAATTCTGTGAAATAGGTGGTATCATTCCTTAGTTTCCAGGTGAGGGAATGGAGGAATTCAAGATCACCCAGTTAGTAGCAACCTGGAAATCTTCTATCACCACCCCACAAACCAACCCATTCCCTGTCCAGGCCATCTGCTGGGCGTTTCTCAAGCCCATCCTTTTGTCTCTATGCTCACTGTCAGCCCCTGGTCCAAGTCACCATCCCCCCTCCCTGCTAAAGGGCACAGCCTCAGTGGTTAAGAATCAGCCTGCCAATGCAGGGGACATGGGTTCCAGCCCTGGTCCCGGAAGATCCCACATGCCGCGGAGCAACTAAGCCCACACACCACAACTACTGAGCCCATGTGCCACAACGACTGAAGCCCATGCGCCTAGAGCCTGTGCTTCGCAACAAGAGAAGCCACCGCAATGAGAAGCCCACGCACCACAACGAAGAGTAGCCCCCGCTCGCCACAACTAGAGAAAGCCCGTGTGCAGCAACAAAGACCCTACGCAGCCAAAAATAATAAATAAATAAATAAATAAATAAATAAATAAATAAAGGGCACAACCTCCCAACCAGTCACCCTGCCACCAGGCGGTCCTAATACTGTAGCCAGCGACTTTTTGTTTTAAAAATCTTTTAAATATGATTTCTTTATGTGTATGCCCACAATACATACACACATACATACAAATACATACACGTATAATTTTCTGTGAATACCTTAAAATGATCAGAAATATACTTCATTTAGTCAGCACAGTTTTCCTTCTTTCCTTTTTCGTTTGGCTCCTCTTTTTCCATCTCTTCCCCTCACCACAGTGCCCCACACTCCATGTCAACAACCTAGTGTGCGTCCTGTGTTTTAATCCGCTCATTCAATCCTAAATAGAACTCATTCAATTCTAAGCATGTACCTGTATCCACATTTACATATACAGAGTTTATTTGTCACTATTTCTTTTTTTTAAAAATGGGACCAAAAAAAAACAAAAAAAATAAAAAATGGGACCATATTATAGTTTTCTGCTCTTTGCCTTCTTCACCCACCATTACTTCGTAGACATCTATCTTTTCAAGTCAGCTAGTGTAACTCTAATTTATTGTTTTTAATGGCTGCCTAATATTCCGTTGTGTGGATGGATCAGTTTATTCAGTTGTTGCCTTGTTGATGGTCATTCTCTACTTCCAGTTTTTCACCACTGGGAACAATGTTGCAGTAAGTGTTAGGTAGGGTTCTAAGAAGCCATGGCAGCTTATCCTGTTTGAGCTGGAGGCTCAGTTTCTAAGGTCAAAGCCCTAAACCGCACCACAGAATAGCCTGGTGAATTCACCAGCTGCGGTCTCACCAAGTTGTGCCCTCACCCCACTGCATGCCATCCTGCACCTAGAGCTCCACCTTGCAGCCCCTCAGAGACTGTCCCTGCTACTGCAGCCACCAGAGTTGGACTCCCTGTTTGCCCCTGCACCCACAGAAAATGAAGGAAGCCTTGGGAATTCCCTGGTGGTCCAGTGGTTAGGACTTGGCGCCCTCACTGCCAGGGTCCCAGGTTTGATCCCTGATTGGGGACCTACGATCCCACAAGCCACGCAGCACAGAAAAAAATTTTAAAAAGAAGTCTCACTGGGTGCATCTGATTGGTGGAAACCCACTGGAATGGCCATACCCAAGCAGCAACTTTAAGATTCCTAAATTGGGGAGGTGGAACTCCAACTCCAACACAGGGATTTCCCCAAATGTCAGAGAAAGGCTATTCAAAAGATGATGGGCAACTGTAAGTATGACATCATCTACTGTAATATTCTTACACATAAGTCCTTCCTTATCGGGGTCTTTATTCCTATGGGGTAGATTCCCAAGAGTTGAATTGCTGCTTTCCAAACATCCGTCACACTTCACATTTCCACCAGCAACATGTGGGAGTACCACTTTCCTTACGTGCACACCAGCAGTTGGTGTTACAGCTCTGACAGACGCAAAACTCTATCATATTGCTAGACTTATTTAGGTTTTCCTGACTACTTGCATACGTACATTTTTCATAATCTTTTTTGGCCATTTAATTTGCTCAGTCATTATTTCTCTAATCATCCCCTTTGCCCATTTTTCCATTGGGATGTTCTCTACTTTCAATCTACATGCTGGATATCTTCTACCTGCCCCTCCAGATCCATGCTCTCTGACTTTATCCATCTGCTTTGTGCCTCTTACACCACAGGGACTATAAAGAGCTCCCAGTCCTCAGCTTCTGGTTGGGTTTGGCCAATGGGAGGCACAGCTGGAAGTCACTGGGCAGGAGGAAAGAGAGGTTGGGGTATTTATCCTCAAGCTCTCCCCCCTCCTCCCACTGGGCACAGGTCCTAGGTAGAAATGATTCCCTTCTGATACCAGCTCTTGTTCACCTCCATGGGTGTGTTTCCTCAACCCTGCCCACACCTTTCAAAACAGTCCCTTTGTATTGTCCCTTCATGACATCTCCTTAAACAACTCAATTCTGGTGTGCCACCCACCTCCTACCAGGACCCTGACTGATACAACATAGGAATTCGTTCTCTGTTGTCAGTGTTACACTTCTTTTTTTCAAGTTCTATTTTTTTGCCTAATGACTTTTTTAGCACCTTTTGCCATATTAAAGATTGTGTTTATATATATATATATATATTTTATACATGATTTAATATATATAATATTACATTATATATATAAAATAATATTCTATTTTATGGCTATATCATATTTTATTTATCCATTTATCACTGAGGAACATTTAGGTTGTACAGATTTTATATATATTATATAATGATATATCTTATATATAATATCATATATACCAAATATATATATGATATATCTGACCATATATAACGTCAAATTTAATTTTTAAATAAGATCTCTTTTCTTTTATAGCTTCTTGATTTTCAGCCTTGAAAGGTGAGGTCTTCCCTGCTTCTAGATCATGAGTTGGCAACATTTTTTCTGTAAAAGGCCAAGCAGTATCTATTTCAGATTTTGTGGGTTGTACAGACTCTGTTGCAACTACTTGACACTGCCATTGTAGCAAGAATGCAACCATAGACAATATATCAACAAACATGTTCCAATGAAACATTATCTATAAAAACAGGCAGCAGCAATTCTGCTCCTAGGTATCTGCCCAAGAGAAATGAGAGCATAGGTCCACCAAAAACCTGTACATGAATGTTCATAGCAGCACTAATCATAATAGCCAAAAGGTGGAAACAACCCAACTGTCCATCAACTGATAAATGGATAAATAGCCATACAATGGAATAGTGTTCCTTTATAGAAGTCCTGATCCATGCTGCAACATGGGTGAACCTTGGAAACATTAGGCTCAAGGAAAGAAGTTAGACACAAAAGGTCACATACTGTATGATTCCATTTCTGTGACATATCCAGAACAGGCCAATCTATAGACAGAAAGTAGATTGGTGGTTGCTGAGGGCTGGGGGAGGATAGGAGATAGGGGGTTGATAGTTAATGGTTGTGGAGTTTCTTTTTCAGGTTATGAAAATGTTCTAAAATTGACTTTGGTAATAGTCGTACATATCTATGAATATACTAAAAATCAATGAACTGTACACTTTAAGTGAGTGAATTTTATGGTATGTGAATTATATCTCAATAAAGCTGTTATGAAAACAAAAACAAAAGTGAAAAGCAGCCATGGATTTGGTCCCTGGGCAGCAGCTAGCTGACCCCTGCTCTACTTCACACATGCAGTCTCCTAGAATCTCTAACAATATATTGTATTCTTTTAATTCTTTCATTAAATTTTTTGATCCACCTGAAATTCAGTATTTGATGGTGTAAGATAAGCATTCATTTTAATTTATTCCAGTGGGCTACATTATTGGGCCTGCACCATTCGTGAAATAAACTATCCCTTTTTCTGCTGGGATGAGGTACCTCTTTTGTCCAATATTAACACCTACATCCTGGGATCTAATTCTGGATTATTTATCATGTTCCATGGATCTATTTGTCTATGCCTTTCCCAATATCAGACTGATCTGATTTTAGTGACTTTATTGCATGTTCTGGTTTCTGTAAAGGAAGTCTCCCCTCATGTTCTTTTCTTTCACACTTGACTTGCAGCCAGTGAGCTTATCACAATGGATATCACTCCCTGCTTAAAAGCCTTTAATGGATTTCCACTGCTCTTACAATTATAGCCCAAATCCTAACTGGCCCTTGAGTGCTGTGTGCTTGGCACTGCCTAGCTCTCCAGCTTCACTTGGCCGAGGACGCTTCACCTGTGACTCTGTACCTTAACCACGCTAAAGTAATTCAAGTGCTCCTGTTTCCTCCTACCCCAGGGTCTTTGCACTGGCTGTTTCCGCTGCCTGGAATACTTTTCCATCTCCTTTGTCAACTCCTCTTCTTCTTTAACCTCAGTTTGATCATCATTCCTGGTCAGCCTATGCTGACCTCCCTAACCAGAACAAATGTCCCTCCCCACATTGTGAACCTATGCCATGCTGCACTTGTAATATTACATTTATTTATATAATTTTTGGACCAACTTCTGCCTCCTCCAGCTCCCCTGTGCCTTCCCAGTATTTCACACTGCGTCCCACACATAGTACTCCAAAAAAAAAAAAAAAAAAAAGAAGGCGTGAATAAACAGGTAGAGACTGAACTCAGGCACCTCCCTCCTGGCTCTGAAACCCACCCTCTCCCCTTCCTCGGTGCTGTGTGCTGCCCTGAAGGAAGCCCGGCAGGGGATGTCAGGGGACTTGGGCTCTGGACTTAGCTCTGCCTCTCGTGGAGACAATGCCCTAAATCTGTTTGCAAGGTGCTCTCCCCTTCCTTGCCTCTGGCTTGCAATCCTCACAGCCACCCTGGGAGGCGAGCGGTGCGGGGAGAGATTTCGCCTTGATTTTATTTTATTTATTTTATTTTTAAATTTCTTTTGGCCGCACCATGAGGTCTGTGGGATCTTAGTTGCCCGACCAGGGATGGAATCCAGGCCCTCGGCAGTGAAAGCGCAGAGTCCTAACCACTGGACCACCACAGAATTCCCATCCTTGATCTTGCAGTAGAGAAACCTGAAGCTGGGGATGAGGGGGCTAGCCCAAGGTCACACAGTCAGTCAGAGGCAGAGCCAAGAGCCCTGCTCTCTGGGTCCCCAGTCAAGTGTTCATCTTAGGAAAGACCCTTTCCTGAGTTGGGCCTCAGTTTGCCTGTTTGTAAAATGGAGACGAAGGGTTTGGACTGAATGGTGTCAATGGTGTCACAAACCTCAAGCACCCAAGGTGTTGCCACACCTGAGTTCCACCTGTATTATTATTGACTTAAAATCTTTATTTAAAGGGCTTTTAAAGAAACTTTAAATTACCTTTATTTTTAAATTTATTTTTTGGAAAAGAAACTTCCAAAAATAAGGAAAAGTTCTTTTATTACATCTGTCATTCCACTGTAACCACCGGTCACATTTTATCTAAGACACATTTCAGCGAACGTGTACGTATGCAAGTCAGCCTGGCTCATCTGGGAGCTATCGACAGTCCTCTCGTCCCTCTGGCAGCGGAGGGTCTGTGCTGTGGGAGAAACCATGGTCTGGGGGCTGGATGAGGAAAGGCACCCCTCCGTGAAGCCTTCGCGTGTTCAATCAAGCAACAAATGTCTTGCTTTCCTCATCTGGAAAATGGGATAATAATGTCAAACTAACTCTTAGAGCTGTTTGAGGACTAAATGTGTTAATGTATTTAAAGTGCTTAAAGCAGTGCCTGCCCTCCAGTGAGTGGAGTGCTCAATACACATGAGCTTTCCTTTGAATTATTCTGAAATACTGGTTTTCTCCTCAAGTCACCTTTGCAGCGGACGGGGCTTGGCTGAAACCCTGGGAGGGTGTGGGGAAGCCAGAGAGAGTCAGAGAGAACCCCGAGGCCCAGCCCTGCCACCTGCATGCTCAGTGTCTCTGGCAAGAGCACCAGGCCGGGTCCTGCCACATCAAGGTGGGGTGGGGGGCCGGCCAGGGGCCGTCTGAGGGAGGCATGGGGAGCACCGCTGTGGGCTGTCCGGCTGATGCCCGTGTCAGAGCACACGTGCCTGCCGTGCGTGTCTGTCCAGGTCAGCGTTCATGTGTTTCTGTACACACACCGGCCCACACGCCCTCCTCCCCGGGCTCCCACCACAGCCCGTCCTTCCAAGGCCTGGGCTGGGGTCAGCTCATGTGACTGCCAGGGCGGGGTCTGCTTTCTCTCAGGGCCAGAGCTGTGGAGTGAGTGAGACAAGGGGGGCCACCAAGGCGGGCACCTCGGTCCCGCCAGATCGCCCGGAGGCCAGTAAGCAAAGCGGGCCCCTCAGGAGTTCTCGCAGGGACCAAGCCACCCTGGGACCTAGAATTCTGGAAGGTTCCTGGTCTCACCCTCTCATCCTACCAGTGTGGAGATAGGCCTTGACAGGGGAGAAGACTTGCCAAAAACACTGAGCATGCGAGTGGCAGGGCCGGGCCTCGGGGTTCTCTCTGACTCTCTCTGGCTTCTCCACACACTCCCAGGGTTTCAGCCACGCCCTGTCCGCTGCAAAGGTGACTTGAGGAGAAAACCAGTATTACAAAATAATTCAAAGAAAAGCTCATATGTATTGAGCACTCCACTCACTGGAGGGTAGGCACTGCTCTAAGCACTTTACATACATGAACACATTTAGTCCTCAAACAACTCTAAGAGGTAGTATGACATTATTATCCCATTTTCCAGATGAGGAAAGCAAAGCACAGAGAGGTTCATTAACTTGACCAGGGTTGCACAGCTGATGAGTTGAGTTCATGGCCAACATTCTTTGCTTCTACATTAAGCAGAGAAGGGGTAGAGGCCTGTGGATAGAAAGACACTTTTCTTCATCTGACACTGAGTTGAGAATCGCTGGAACCCTTCTGCCGTTCCATGGTATGTTCTTGAAGCCTAAGCTTTGCCTGTGCTGCCTGGCCTCACTTCTCAGAGGAGGAGAGCAAGTCAAGGAGGCAGAGTTATATATGTGCTCAAGATCACACAGCTGTCCCTGGGTCGCCTCACCACTTGCCATCATTGTGCTGAACACTTTCCCTACTTTGCTTAATTTAATCTCCACAACAACTATATAAGTATGAACTACCATTCTCCCCATTTTATGAATGGGGAAGTGGAGGCTCTGAGTGGTTAAGTAACTTGCCCAAGGGCACACAGCTAGTAAGTGGCTGAGGCAGTACTTGAACCCAGATCCCTCTAATCTGAAGGCTGTGCTCTTAACCACCAGTATCTCCTGCCTCTCGTAACCATGTGCAAGGAGGGAAAGGCACAGACAATGCCCCATCTTACAGAGGAGGAAACAGGCAGCTGGCCTGGGAGCACATAGCCAGTGAACACGGGAGCTGGGACTCAGAACTCCAGGTCCCTCTGACTCCTTGGCTAGTGCCCTTTCCTTTGTTCCTTCAGGAATACTCCAGAAACGGCCCCAGCTCTATGTATGTCTGTGGTCAGCAATGCACTGTTGCCAGTGATGATTTCCAAAGCAATTTCTCACTTATTATCCCACAAGTCCATGAAGGTCAGAATACGCTCCATTTCACAGATGGGCAATTAGAGGCCCAGAGAGGGAAAGAGCCTTGCCCAAGGCCTTGAACTAGGGTCCTTGACTCCAAGTCCAGTGAAGGAGGCCCTGGCCAAGGGGTCCGCCAGGCAGGCTCCAGCTAGCTGGTCTCTTTGCTCTGGCCAGAGGCAGGAAAATGAGGTTATGGTCTTATCAGGCTAATTGCCACCCTGAAGTCAAATCCTGCCACTCGGCTGGAACCTGCAGGAATGATCTCGGAGACAGGAGCTGTTATTGTCCAGATGAGGGGACGGGGGCAGGGAATGGGGCAAGCTGACCCTCAAAATTCCCCTTGAAGCAGTTTGCTTTCTCAAAGGCCTCTGGAGAAAGACATTTCTCAGGCTTTCTCTTGGGCGGGACTGAAGCTTTCTGCTGCTTTTGTGTGCAGTTAGCCGAGATGCCGGCCATAGTAACAGAAACAGCATTAAGACCACGCGCTTCCTATAAATAGACAAAACAGGGCTGCAGTACATGCAAGTGGCGGCCGTTTCTCTCTGATGCACAGGAGTTGGTCACTGATAAGAGTTGAGTAACAGAGCTTGGAAAATGTTAGCACAGGGTCACCCCGCCCAGCTGGGGAAAGCCCTAAGGGCTGGTGTTGGTGGGCCATGGGTCGGGGCAACGTAACCCTGGATGTTGAAAGGAGGGACTGAGAATCAGAAGGCAACAATGACACTCATGGAATAGCCAGCATGGATTTAGTGTGGCCAATGTTCCTGGCACCGTGGGCTTTATAAATGCAAAATGTTTGCATCTTGGGTGCCCCTCTTGCCTCACCCTAGAGGTGGCCCTGTTGGCAACTTACTTTCCCTGTCTGAACTCCAGTTCTGTCCTTATGATGGGGATGAGAATAGCAGCTCCTACCTCGGAGGGCTGTGAGGAGTGAGAAGAGGCAGAGAAAGGGCTTAGCATGGAACTGCCACGGTCAGCATTTAGAATGCCAGCCATTCACTATTTTTACACAGTGGAAGGTGCAGTGCTGTGTGCTCAGCGATGAATAAGGCTGCGATGGGCTGAATGCTTGCGTCACCCTGCGCGAAATCCTAATCCTCAATGCAATGGTATTAGAAGGTGGGGCCTTTGGGAGGTGATTAGGTCATAAGGGTAGAGCCCTCATGAGAGGGATCAGTGCCCTTATAAAGAGACCCCAGAGAGCTGCATCATGTGAGGCTACAGTGAAAAGTTGACACTCTGCAACCTGCAACCGGGAAGAAGTTTCTCACCAGAACCCGACCCTGCTGGCACCCTGATCTCAGACTTCTGGCCTCCAGAACTGTGAGAAATAAATTACTGTTGCTTATAAGTCACCCAGTACTTTAGTACTTGGTTTTAGCAGCCTGAACGAATAGAGAAACACACCCAATCCCTGACCTCATGCTGCTTACAGTAGACCAGGAAGACATCAGGGACAGACTGTGATAAGAGATGATGGGGGAGGAGGAGGGAGCCAGGGAAAACATATCAGTGAGATGAGAAAAAGAAAAATCCCCTTCCCCAAAGATGGTCCCTTAGAACCATGAAAAGTGTGTTCTCACTCTGAAAATTACCAAAACCAGGATAGCACCCTGCATCTCATGCTACTTATTTTATTTAACCCTCAAAACAATTTTGAGCTATCCTCACGGGATGAATAAAGAAACTGAGACTCAGAGAGGTGAAGTGATTTGCCTCAGGTCACACAGCTTGGGACTCAAACCCAGGCCTGCCGGATTCCTCTACAGCTTGACTCTGCCACTAGCTGGATGTGTGATCTCAGGCAAGTTACACCTCTTTTCTCAAGCCTCAGCCCTGTCCCGCTGCCCCACCCTTGCGCGCGCGCACACACACACACACACACACACACACACACACACACACACCCCATCAAGGTAGAAGGTGAGGGTCACATGAGGCCATGGATATGGGAGCGCTTTGGACATTGCAAGCTACAGTCCATGACTGAGCATTATTAGCGTAGGTGACGCAGAAAGCACCAAAGGGCCCCTTATCTGTGATGAGCACCCTGGGGGCCCCATTTCCTCCCACATGATCTTCCTGTGAGTCAGGGTGCTGAGTGTCCCCAGCCCTCTCTTACATCCGTCCTGCTCTTAGGAGCAAAAGCATATGGAAGCATTTTAATCAGCAGTTGTGACTACCACCTCCCTGTGGGAAAAGTGTTCTTGGCTCCTGTTTAACAGATGAGGAAACTGAGGCACACACAGTAAGGTTAAGTCACTGCCGCAGGGGATACAGTTTGTGGGCGAGGGGGAGCCTGGGAGCAGACATCAGTCCCAGACACCCCGTACTGCGATTTCCAAGTGGGTGAGATGCTCCTGGTGAGCAGGCCGGAGGGCAGCACTTGAAGGATGGGGACCAAGGTACTGCTCTGCTCTGGGGGTGAGGGGGGCAAGATAAGCCAGCTGCATCCTTCCACCACCACCCCCCTTTCTGGGGCTGGAGATTTCTTGGCCAAGCCAGCGCTTTCCCCACCATGTAAATACCCCAGGCCCTTTCAAGCTTCATTCTCACCTGCTTGTGAACACTTTAACCGCACACCTTGGTTGCTTTCTTATGGGAAAGAGGAGTCCGGAGCAGAGGGCCAGTCAGATTTAGGGATGGGTTCATGATGGAGGTGGCTGGGCATGGGGGGGTTAGGTGATGAAAGAGATCCCTAATCTAGCAAAGCTGACACCCTCATTTTTTAAAACTGCTGGAACCCAGAAAGGGGTCTCACAGTAGTAAGTCAGGGGCAAAACCTGGGCCTGAACCTGGGTATCCTGAGCTCTAAGTCTAACAATCTTTCCCTCCCTTGCTTTGAGCTGTGACCTTCAGATGGCAAGAGCCTTAGCTATCAGCAGGAAAGAGGCACAGAAAAATACTTGTTGTACATGAATGAATGAATGAATGGATACTGGTCCCTCCTCTAGGGTGAGTATGGGGGTGCGATGCTGACTCCTCTGTGGGACCCCACTTGGATAGGCAGGGCTTACCTCTCTAAAACCATCCCTCCTTCCCTTGGATTTTCACCAGGGTTCCTTCCTTTCCCCAGAGAGTTGTGCGCCACCTAGAGGAAGCTGGGTGCCCAGCAGCCTCATCTCTTGGGGAGAGTGACAAGCACTTCTAAATTGGCCCCTACCTGCTTCCCAGTGTCTTACCTGATGCCAGGAGGCATCATTCTGGCCAGGCTCAGCTTCAGTAAACCTCTAGCGAATGAGGACATTCTTGCAACAGAAAGGACTTAAAGTAGAATAAGCCACATAGGTTCCCACCCTGGTGTTTTCTACTCAGAGGCCACTGTTAAGACCTTTCTCTTCCCCCTTTTGCACCTCCTTGGTTTCCTTACCTTTAAAAAAAAATGCAGACAGAAGAAACAGCATCACATCTGTGGTGTTCCTTCTGCATAACTTGTATTTAATCATCAGATGAAACACAATTAAGGGACATTCTACAAAATAATTGGCCAGTAATCTTTGAAATTGCCAAGGTTGTGAGAGTCAGAGAAAGTCTGAGGGATTGCTCCAGGCTGAAGGAGACCTAGGAGATGCAACGACGGATGCCACACCTGATTCTAGCGTGGTGCACGATCGCGGATGGGGTCTGAGGATTCTATGGCAGGAGTGTGTCAATGGTGATTTCCAGCAGTGATGGCTATATTACGGTTTGCAGGAGATGGTCCATGTTTGTTGGAAATAAACATGAAAGTGTTCAGGGGAGGTGGGGCATTATATCACCAACTTATTCTCAAGTGGTTCAGGGAAAATAACATCTATGTACTTTACTCCCCCCCCCCCCCCCCGCCTTTCTATACACTTGAAATTGTTTCCATTTAAAATATATGTAGCGGGCTTTCCCGGTGGCGCAGTGGTTAAGAATCCGCCTGCCAACGCAGGGGACACAGGTTCGATCCCTGGTCCGGGAAGATCCCACCTGCCGCGGAGCAACTAAGCTCGTTTGCCACAACTACTGAGCCTGTGCTCTAGAGCCCGTGAGCCACAACTACTGAGCCCGTGTGCCGCAACTACTGAAGCCCGTGCGCCTAGACCCCGTGCTCCACAATGAGAGAAGCCACTGCAATGAGGAAGCCCACGCACCGCAACAAAGAGTAGCCCCCGCTCGCCGCAACTAGAGAAAGCCCGCGCACGGCAACGAAGACCCAACACAGCCAAAAGTAAATAAATTAATTAAAAAAAATAAAAATAAAAAAATAAAATATATGTAGCATTAAAAATAAATCAAATTAATGTATTACAGAAAAAAATGCAGACAGTAATACCTCTTTCTTCAGACTGGAATGGTGGTGAAATGGAAATCTGTAATCGTGATATCATTTATTGAGCTCTGACTAAGGGCTTTCCATACACCCCCCCCCCATTTACTTCTCACCTGCTCTGTCTGTGAAGTAGGTATCATCACCCCCCTTTTCAGGTGGACACAGAGACTGAAATCATCAACAATCAAATACACATATAACCCCAAATTGACAGGGGCCATCACGGAAAGAAAGGTGCTATGACGGCAGGATGATCGGGGGCCTCTGGGGAGGAGGCCACTGCGGGCACCAAGGAGGCAGGGGGGACGCACCGGGACAGGCATGCGGCCGGCTTGCTGGAGGAGCTGGGAAAGCAGCAGCTTGAGGGTGGACGTGCCGGAGAACAGTGGGCAGGGGCAAGATCCCACGGGACCAAGGCCATTTTTAAGGAAACTGATCTTTACTCAACTGCCAAGGAAGCCACTGGTGGGTTGTGAGGAGAGAACGGCAGAGATTTACATGTTTAAAAGACCACTCTGGTGCAGCTGTGGAAGATCAGAGGGGACAAGAGTGGAAGCAGATGGGTCCTTATCTCTCCCTCCCTGTTTTCTGGTCGGGTTCGGGTCTTATCTTGCTTTCTAGAGAGCTGCTTGAGGCCAGGGAAGGCATCTGTCTCGGAGGCTGCCGAGCCCAGGCTGTCTCTCTGAGTCCTGGCCGGAAGGCTCGGTCTCCGGGCCTCAGCTCTGTCCCTGGGGACGATCTGGGACACGTTCTGCTCTTGGCTCCCCGGGGCTCTGCGGCCCCAGCACGGGTGGAATGTTTGACAGAGGAGTCCACGTGTTCTCCAAACAGACCTTGATTCATGTTTCCAGGAGAAACTTACAAACAGACTTCTGCCGGCTGCATCCATCAGAGGACAGATGGGCTCTGTAAACAAAGGCCCACAGGCTGTCTCCAGCTTACAGGCAGACACCCTTCCCTGTGGGTCCCTGGCAGAGCCCTGCCCCACCCTGGCTGCTGGGGCCACACTCCATGCCAAGCCCCTCTCTAGAGCCACAAAGACATACTGCCCCTCACTGCCCCATTTTGCAGGTGAGAAAACAGAGGCTCAGAGATGTTAAGTCAGTAGCCCAAGGTCATGCAGTCAGCCCAGCTACTACAAGTACTCTACTGTGTTCTCCTACTACACTATACTAGTAATAAAAATAACAGCAACTAAAAAAAAAAAAAAAAAGATGCCCCCCAACCCCCAAATTACAGCAATTCACATTTACTTATGAGTAGTCAGGTGCCAAGCACTGTTCCAAGTGCTTTATCAGATTAACTCATTTCATCCTCACAACAACCCTATGAGGTAAGGAGTCTTGTTTTCCCATTTTTCATATGGAGAAACCAAGGCAAAGAGAGGGTGGCCAGCTGCTTGTCCAAAGTCATGCTGAGAGTCAGTAGGGAAGGTAGGACTTGAACCCAGGCACAGTGAGTCCGGAGCCCACAAGCTTCACCCCACCCACTGATCCCCTGGTCTCCTGGGAGCTAAGGGCAGGCCCATTCCTCTCTCTCACTTCTGTCTCTGTTTAAGAAGTGAAGGCCCAAAGAGGGAAGTTTCTGTGTCCCAGCCACCTGGCTTCCATGGCAATGGGGCCTGGGGTCTGTGGGCTCTCCTTCTCAGAGGCCAGGAGAGGAGCCGGGGGCCTCGCTCTACTCCCAGCAGTGCCACTGCCTTGCTGTGTGACCTGCACCAAGTCACATCCCCTCTCTGAGCCTCGGTTTCCCTATCTGCTCAATGGGAAAGACAATCCCAGCCGTCACCCACATTATAAAACAAGTGAGTGAAGGGTGGTGGGACGGGATGAGTTTCCTGGCCTGGATTCCTAGCCCATGAACGGAACATCCAAGCAGCTGTTCATTCTGGGGTTGAAAGCCCCAGGGGTGGGACTGGGCTGTGCCGCCTCCATTGTGAGACCCCCCACCTAGGGCTCCAGCCCAAATTGCCAGACACAGACCTGAGAGGAGGGGCCCCCTCCCGGCAGGGGTGACCAGGAGCCAGCCGGCTGGCCATTTGTCCACAGATGGGTGTGCAGATAACAGGCGTCTGGAGATAAGGCAGGGCCTGCTCACAGCCTAGGGGAGAGCCAGGCCGAGCCCCAGGGCGGCTGGGGCAGAGGGGGCTGGACCCTGGCCCTGAGGCCTGGGACAGACTCTCTCTCCCACCCCGGAGCACAGGGCTAGGGCCCTCCACTCTTCTGGACCTGCCCCCGCCTCCCACCAAAACAAAACAGAATAAAGCAAACATATAAACAAACAGAAACATATACTTTTATCAGAAGTGCTGCGCTTAGCTGGAAACAGCCTTGAGTTCCAGCCTAACCCCGCCACTGACTTCCTGGACAGCCTGCCTGCATCAAGTCGCTGGTGGACTCCCAAGTCTTAGTTTCCTCATTCGGGCAGTGGGCACAGGGATGCTGCTCCCTCCTTCCTCACAAATACAGAAAAACACCAGTAACAACAAGCAGCTAACACCGTGCTAATGCTGTGAAGTGGGTACTGTTATTATCCCCACTTGACAGATGAAGAAAGGGAGGAGTGGAGAGTTAGGTCATGCAGTCTGTAAGTGGTGAAGTCAGGATTCCAATTTAGGCAATCCGATTCTAAATGCTTAAAATGTCACTGCTAATTTTATTAAAGGAACAAAGTAAATTGCAATTTGAGCCCATTTCACTTTTAAAAATACACATATTTATATTTGTATATTCACAGACACTTTAGGGAAAATAAACCTGCAAATATTTACGGCGTCCATCTCTAGAGCAGCGTTTCCCGCCTTGGCTCTACTGACATTATAGGCTGGCTGATCCTTTGCCTAAGGGCTGTCCTGGGCACCGCAGGATGCTGGGCAGCACCCCTGGCCTCTATTCATTAGATGCCAGGAGTGGCAATACCTCCTCGCCCACCTCCCTAAAGCTGTGACAACCAAACATGTCTCCCGACGTTCCCAAACGTCCCCTGGGGAGCAGCCCCCGCCCCAGCCCATTGAAAACCACAGATCTAGAGCATGTCGCTAAGAATGATGCTCACTTTCTAAGCCCTGCACTGGAAACGTTGCCATGTGCCAGCGCTACACCTTGGAAGGAGAAGAAACACCAAGAAAGGTGAAAAAAATAAAATCACTGGAGGATGGATGGATGGGTAGAAGGATAAATGAATGTGGCTCAGAGGAGCCAGATGAAAATCAGAGCCTAGGTGTTCTGGGGGAGCATTTTGAATCCAGTCAATCCCTGCGTTTTACAGAGAGGAAAGGGAGGCCCACCGAGGGAAGGGGCTTGTCTGAATTCACAGAATGAGCTGCCGCAGCGGGACACGAAAGGCTGGTGTGTTGACTCCTGGGCCAGTGCCCTCAACCCCAGAATGTGAACAAGCAAATGAGAGAACAGGCAAGTTGAGGGCAGAGCTGCCACCCAGCCTGATGCTTTCAGCTGATGGCTGGAACATTCCAGAGGCAAGTGACTCCACCTGTGACCTGGCCCCCATGGGGCCCTCATGTGCAGGGCAGACATGTGCACACACACAGCAGCTTGTGCCAAGGGTGAAAAGACCGGGGGTGGGGGGGGTGCGGAGTCTACTCCACGGCCCAGTGTGCCCACAGTGTGAACAGGAGACTGCGACAGACTGCGGCCACCTGAAGCCCCTGGAGACAGTGGGAGCCCTAGGGCTGCTGAGGGTGGGATGACCCAAGGGGGGAGCTGCGGCTACGGTTTGAGAGGAGAACCTCTCCTAGAGATGGCCGTAGTGAGGGTGACAGCTCTCCTTCACTGAACACTTACTATGTGCCCACTGTGTCCCCAGGGTCCAGAGGCAGGATTCAAGCCTGGGTCCCTCTGGCTCCAGAGCCTGTGCTCTCAGCCTCGCTGCTCTCCTCCAGCGCAACCATCGGGAAGGAGGTGGCAGCAGCACTCATGACAACAGCCAAGAGGTGCAAGCAACCCGAGTGTCCGTGCATGGACAAAAGGATAGCAAACTGTGGTCCATACATACAGTGGACTCGGATTCAGCCTTAATAAGGAAGGAATTCCGACACACGCCACAACACGGATGACCCCCGGGGACATCACGCTCAGTGAAATCGGTCAGTCACGGAAGGATAGATTCTGTGTGATTCCTCTCATAGGAGGTACCTAGAGGAATCAAATTCATAGAGACAGAAAGTAGAGTGGTGGTCACCAGTAGGAGGGGGGAGTGGGGCTGGTTCTTTAATGGGTGCAGAGTTTCAGTTTTGCAAAATGAACAGAACTCTGGAGATGGGTTGCACAACAATGTGACCGTACTTAACACAACTGAACTGTACATTCAGGAATGCTTACAATGGTAAGTTTTATGTTATGTGTGTTTAGCACAATTAAAAGTACAAAGGACAAGGCAGAACATGGATGAAAGACTCAGGGTTCCCTCAGGGAAACAAAACCACTGTGATTTCTGGAACAAGGAGCTTTGTTATGGGGCAACAACAGAGGGAATGGGGATTCAGGAGAGACCCTGGTGGGTAAGAGGTACCCCGTGATCTGAGGAACCAGCAAAAGGGCCACCCTGGGAGGGCTGGGGGAAGATATGCCTGGGTGGCTGCATCTCTCTGGTCCACCCTCATCCTCTGGGTGGTGGGTCCTGGCCCCTGCCGGTCAGCTGGTAAGAGGAGGTGGTCGTGAAGAGAGTGAGGAGAAGCTGCCACCGTGGGGGCATGTGATTGTCACAACCTTGAGAGGGATGGCCTCTTTGCTTCCACCTTCTAGGTCTCCACAAACTCCTCTTCTGGCCGACTCTAACCAGACACCGTACAGTGAAGGGCGTTTGGGGAAACAAAGTTCCCGCCTTGACCAAGGTGACCAAGAACAGATCACCGCATGGGGCGATGGTGGAATAATGTACTAGACACACCGTTAACTGAAAAAGACGGAGGAAAATATGGATGGCAGGCACATTATGATTACTTTTTTAACTGTAGTAAAAGACACATAAACTTCACCATTTTAACCACTTTTAAGTGTACAATTCAGTAGCATGAAAGACATCCACAGTGTTGTGCAACCATCACCACTATCCTTCTCCAGAATTTTCTTATCATCCCAAACTGAAACTCTGAGCATATCATTTTTTCAGGACACACACACACGTGCACACACACACACTCGTGCACACACACACAGGCACCCCTTTACCTCTGTGTGCACAGAATCTCTCTGGAAATATACTCAAGAAACTCGCAGTGGTTATCTCTGGAGAGGGAGACTGACAGGCACGGGTGGGAGGGAGATTTACTGTTGGAGACAATTTTCACGGTTCATTCTTTTGTACCATTTGAACATGTATTTTTATTCATTTCCCCCCCTGGAAGCTGCTCTCATCCCTTAATTCTGATTGAGTTTAGAAGGAACGTATCCTCCCCCTTATCCAAACAGATCAGAGAACTGCGGTCGCCAGTCCCCACCCCCCTGCCCCCAGGAACACACAACCTCTGGCACAGTCTGGGGTGGAATAAAGATGGCTGGCCTGTGTGACTCACGGTGTGGCCTTAGGCCAGCCCTTTCCCTCTTGGGGCCTCAGTGTCCCCGTCTGTACAAGGAAAGGCTTGGAATCGATGGCGCCTAAGAGTCTGTGATGCTCGGGGATGTCTTGATTCTAATCAAAGTTGCAGAATTCGCCTGGAGGCTGGGTCTTTGCAGTAGGCGAGGAAGCAGAGATGCAGGGTGATAGAGGGACTTGCCCATAACTACCTGGAAAGGCAGCAGTGGGAATGGAATGAGAAATAAGAGTTCCCAGTTACCTTCTGCTCAGAGACAGCCAGGGGCTGGCCCCAAACAAACTCAGCTTCAGTAATGGAAGCAGCAACTCCCATCAAACAATCATGGGACACTGCAGGCTTCCTTGTCACCCTTGTTTTATTTCTTCTCTTATGTATGAAAATACATTCCTAACTATTAAAACAACAGATGCTCACTTTGTATTATATAAAATTATCGAGTTTACCATACTTGGGGAAACACTGATCTGGTCAAATGCGATAATTGTACAGCAGGTATGTCTGGTGCCCTGGAGATGGCAGTACAAGGTGTATACTCGGGATTTAGGCAGATTTCCATTTCACCTTGCCCAGCACATGGTAAATGCTACCCAAGTGTTAGCCATTACTATTATATGCTGTAAAATGAAATGATTACACACTGTAAAATGTGAAATAAAAAATGAACTTATATCTTGTGTTTAAAAACCAAGATGGATATCACCTATACTTAATTAGGCACAGAAAACCTCCAGAAAGATTCAAGGGACATTGAAAGATTCACGGGCTGCCTCTAGGGAAGGGGTTGGGGGTTGGGAGTGTGCTGTACATTCTATACTTTAAAGAATGGCTTGACTCTTAAACCTTACAACTGTATAGCTTTTAAAATATAATTAATAGGCTGATTCCAGGCCAGAAGCAGGAAATGCACAATATGAGCATGGAACATCTTAAAATTAATACTACAGAGCAAAGGAAGCTCTCAGAGACTACTGGGGTCATGCTAAATTGAAAAGGCTCCCACTGCCTAAAGACAGGAGGGGAAAAAAAGGAGTATTAATAAGGATAAATAACTGCAATGAATCATTAAGAAACATAAACAAACCAACCAACAAATAAATACCTCACTGGTCTCCTGTAGAGGATGCTGGGTTTGGCTAATGGCAAAAATGGACCCAATTCTTCACCCTTCCCTGAATCTATGGGGAATTCTGCAGCTCCTCCTATTGGGAGGTGCAGTCTTTTTCTTTACCTTTGAAGTTGGGCTAAGTGACTTGCCTTAGCCAATGGATGCTGGTGAAGATGACCCAGCAGAGCGGTGAAATGTACTTGCATGGCTGGGCTTGCTCTTTAGCTCCTGCCCTCAACACGCGGACTTGTCCTGGGGTAGCCGACTGGCCCCAAGAGAATGAGTAACATGGAAAAGATCGGAGCCCAGCAGCAGCCTGTGGCCAAGCCCCATCTACTTCACCCAAACCCAGCTGCTCCACCCACATGAGAGAGAACCAGCGCCTGTCTTCTACACCACTGAGTTTGGGAGGCTTTGTTAACTCAGCATTACTATGCATTAGTTGACTGATACAGATGTGATAATGGTATTGTAGTTTACTTTAACAGAAGACCCTACATTTTAGAGTTGAAAACTAAAATATTTTCAGATGAAAAAATGAATTCCTTTTCAGAGAAAAACTGTACTCTGTTGTCAGACCACATGTCAAAAACCGTGTGTCCCATCTTGAGTTTACTCAAGTCTCAGTGCCCCTGAGGCACGTGTCTTCTCTCCTGCAGTGATTCTAGGGGTCTGGAGTCCTGGAGGGTCAAAGTGAGGAAGGACTTTGGACTATGCTGTCTGTGTCCTCACTGGGGGAGTCTGTGGACTGTGGAGGTGAAGGGACTCACCAAAAGTCACTGTGAGCTGAGACTCCCATCCTGGACTCCTTACACCTCGATTTTCCAGCCAGCTCTAGGCATCTCCTCCCCTTCCCAGACTCCATCTCTGACTCGGCACAGAAAAACCCAGAATTGCCAATGAGCACAAGGAGGTATCGTCCAGTCTTCAGCCTCTGGCTGAGAAAAAAATCCCGTGAAAATCCCCTGTCCAGATCCCGGAGGGCCTGGTGCAGACTCAGGACACCCCCAGTCCCAGGAAAGGGAGAGCTGGTTCTTAAGCCTAAGCCCAGCTGTCCCTCCCCCACCCCTCTATTCCCTCCAAGCCCCACTGGGCCCAACCATCACAGTAACACCAGCCCCTCCACCCCTTCTAGGCTTTTGATGCACAGGCTCACATCCGTTGGGAAGTCATTCCAATTCTGCGTGACTGGAGGAGCCAAATGACTCCCCACTCCCAGTTTTGTTGACGAGGATACGGAGGCCTCAAGGGGCCTTTCAAAGTCTCTGGGTGTCAGAGGCTGTCTAACCACCTTCCATGAGGGCCCACGGCAGCTTGGCAGGAGCAAGCGCTTCACTGTCTATGGCTGGGCAGTTTGGGCTTCACTAACTGTGCCTTCTGTGCTCTGAGTGTCCTCCCCCGACATCTGCAAAGCTGACTTGCTCACATCCTATAGGTCTGTGTCTCAAAGTTGCCCTACTATGAACCTTGAAAACATGACGCTAAGGGAAAGAAGCCAGACACAAAAGGTCACATGTCATAAAATTCTATTTATATGAAATGTCCAGAAGAGGCAGATCCATAGGAACGGAAAGTAGACCAGTAGCTGCCAGGGAATGTGGGGGAAGGAGGAAGGGGGAGTGACTGCTGCCAGGTACAGGGTTTCCTTTAGGGGTGATGAAAGTGTGCTGGAATTAGACTGTGGTGATGATCACACAACTGCAAATATACTAAAACCTACTGAATTGTACACTTTAAAAGGGTGAATTGTATGATACACAAACTAGAGCTCACAGCAATTTTTCAAAAATGAAAATAGAAAAAAGAGTGTCCCTATGAAGGAGGATTTCCTGTTTGAAACTACAATCCCTCTTGGCCTCTCACACTTACCTTCATTCTGCTTTATTATTCTCTAACACATTTCCACCACTTGCCATGTTATCTGTGTTTTTTTCTTATCTCTCTGCTCCACCAAAATTTCCATCCCTCAGCACTGTATCTGCAGGACCTAGAACAATGCTTGACATGCAGTGGGTACTCAGTAAATTGTTGGTGAGCTCACTAACCAGCCCAGTCCTGTATCAGGTTCCCCGCCCAGGTCCCTGAGAAATGATGCCTTTTAAACATCTCTGAGCCAAAATGTTAGAGTGACTCTCCCTCTGTAACCCATCCGCCTCCCTCCCGCTCGTTCCTCCTGCCCAGTCCCATCCACCCTGTGAAGGCAGGCCCTGCTGCGAGACTTTGCTCCTTCCTGACCTCTGCGTCCCTCACCTGGACGGCATCCCACCTAACCCTCTCCCTCCTCCGCACAGCACAGTGACCTGCGAGCAGGTGCAACTCTGATCCACCCACACAGCCCCTTCTCTAATCTCTCCTGTGACTCCCCACGGCTCTCAGGGTCAACGCCTCAGGTTCACAGCCCTCTGTGACCCGGCTCCTGTCACCCTCACCTCAACCAGTCTCCCTCTTGTCTACTGAACTCTGGCCTCACGAATGCCTTTTAGGCCTTTGAACTCAAAGCCCTCTCTCTTGCTGCTGGTCTCTGCACACTCTGTTCCCTCTGCCTGGAACACTTGTCCTGCCCCACCCTCTCCTTCAGGGCTCAGCTTAAGTGTGCCTTCCTCCGCGAAACTTTCCGAGCCCCGGTAGATTCAGCAACACCCAGGAAGCGCTGTGCACCCACTTCTCTTTTTGTCTGTTTATCTGTCTGTCCCACTCCTTATGACTGGGGGGTCTTGTCCAGTACAGGGCCCTGCCAAGGCCTGCTGTATAGTAGGTGCTCATTAAACATTCCCATCAACAAACAGGTGAAGTAATGAATGCACCCTTTCTTCCAGGCCTTCCCTCATGCCATTCTTCCTGCCTATAGTCCCCCCTTCCTCCTTTCCCAATCCTGCCCACTTGGCCAGGTGCAGTTGGAGTCCCAACTCCTCTGGGCTGGGGAAGCCTCCCCTGATGACTCTAGCAGAAATGCAACTCTCTCCCTCCTGCTTCCCACGGGCACTGGGGTGGCACACCCTGAGCATCGGGGCCAGGCCTGCTCTGTCTTCCTCTTCACACTGCCAGCAATGTGAGGGAAGCAACTTGGCCATCCCCAGCCCCAGAGGCTCAGGGCTTAGGGAGGACACAGATAAGGCGCTAAGTGCAAAGGGTGGTTGGGAGACACAACGGAAGATGTTCAAGCAAGTGCATGTGCCACACAAGAGTCCATGTGTCACAGTCAGAGGGGCTTACGATCAGAATAGATCTTCGAGCCATGCATCACACCTGGCCTCCCAACGAAGGAATTTTATCAACGATTGTGGAACGCTCACTATCTGTCAGGCCCTGGCTGAATTCTCTATCACAGCATCTCATATAATCATCAAAACTGCCTTATGCATTAGGTACTACTAATGCCCTTATTTTACATATGGAGAAAGTGAGATTCAGAGAGGTATAGTAACCTCCCCTGGGTCACACAGCAAGCAAATAACAAAGCAGAGATTCTTAATTTCTCTTAATGACTAAGGCATATGCCACCTGGACAGCATTGGCCACAGGTAAATATCCAGCCTCCACTTGCATCCCACTGTTGTCAGAGAGCTCACTACACACTAGGTCATTCTTTCATTTACTCTTTCAGTTAATAAGTATTTATTAAGCACCACTGTATTTGTCACTGGGGATGAGAGATGCACGAGTTATCTGCTCTCAAGGAGCTTACAGTCTAAAAACTAGAAGCAGAGGACAATGAAAAGTAAAAATGACAGTGCTAAATTCTAAGCAGAATTAAAACAGGCTAAGGTGACTGGTTTCCCTGTGTGAAGAGCACTTGTTAGGGACTCAGAGGATAGGGTTTGAGTCTGTGTGACCTTGGATGGGTACCTCCATCCTCTCCGGGCCTCAGTTTCCCTATCTCAACCTGAAGGAGCTGGAACTTGTTCCCTAAGTGTTTCCCTGGCCTGAGATGTGAGTCCACACCTCCCCCTCAGGGGCCTGGTCCCACACAGGACTCTGGGAGGTGGGCAAAAGGAGGACTGGGGAGGCCACAACTGCCCCTCACCCAGGGCCTCTGCTCCTGGGACCAGAAGCAGAGATGCAGGAAGGACCCCAGTCCTGATGTTAGCAATGCATTCTACCTCCTGCAGGCCCTGTTCCAGGGGGACCTTCCCCCAGAGTTGCCAATCCTATTCCACTTCCCTTAACAGCCCAAAGCTGAAAAGAAGCTGGCGAGAGGTTCTGCCCCCATCCGATGGGTAACCTCAGGCAGGCCCTTCACCTCTCTGGGCCTCAGTTTCCCCAGCTTGGACCTTCCTCGCATCCAGGAAAGCCTCTCTCAGTGGGCCTCTGGGCGGCAGCAGGGTTGCCATGGTGACAGGCTGAGTTGCATCCAGAGGCCTCTGCGGGGGTCACAGTACCCACCACGCAGGATGATGGTGCCTCAGTGGGGCCCTTTATCGGGAGGGAGCTGGCAAGGGAGGCCCGGGGAGGGAATGCACTTTACCTACAGGAGCAGGCCCGGGTCGGATTGCGAGTCTGGTTAATGCCTCCCTGCATTAGGCCTGTCGCCCGTTGACAGGATTTTTTGTTTAATTGGAGGCATAAGAAAACAATAACATCTGTCGGCATGAGGAAAGCAGCAGGAGCTCCAGCAGGGAGAGCTCTCAAGGAGGTGGGGATGGGGGAGTCTGGACTCTGCCACCCGGCCTGGGTGACCCTGGGCAAGTGGCTTCTCCGTGGGTCTCAGTCTTGCTCACTGGCAATGAGCAGGCTGGACCACAGCTGGCTGACTCCAAGTGTGGTCCAAAGAGCACCTGCATCAGGATTTCCCCAGGAGCCTGCTAAATTCAGATTCCCAGGCCTGGTCCCCCTACACTGACCCAGAGTCTCCCAGGGAAGAGGCCTGTGAACCACCAGGTCCTGAGTGTAACTTGGGAAGAACTGCATCGTGGGGCAAGAATTAGCACTGTGGTTCCTGTATGTCAGCACAGGGTCTGGCATACAGAAAAGGTTAGCTGTCCTTACGAGCTGAAAGTCAAAGGGATATGTACCAGAATGTTAATGGGTGGTAATTCCAGTAATTTCAATTATTTCCTTTTTTCTTTTTTTACTTTTCAGCACTTTCTGATTTTTCTATACTGAACATGTATAGCAATGTAGCTGACAAAAATAATTATGGACCAAGGAGATAAAAGAATTATATGCTGAGAACTATAAACATTGATAAAGGACATTAAAGATGATTCGAAGAAATGAAAGATATCCCACGCTCTTGGATTGGAAGAATTAATATTGTTAAAATGGCCATACTACCCAAAGTGATCTACAGATTTAATGTGATCCCTATCAAATTACCCATGACATTTTTCACAGAACTAGAACAAATAATCCTAGAATTTATAAGAAACCACAAAAGACCCAGAATTGCCAAAGCAATCCTAAGGAAAAATAACAAAGCTGGAGGCACAACCCTCCCAGACTTCAGACAATAATACAAAGCTACAGTAATCAAAACAGTGTGGTATTGGCACAAAAACAGATATATAGATCAGTGGAACAGAACAGAGAGCCCAGAAATAAACCCACACACCTATGGTCAATTAATCTTTGACAAAGGAGGCAAAAATATACAGTGCAAAAAAGACAGTCTCTTCAGCAAGTGGTGTTGGGAAAGTTGGACAGCTGCATGTAAATCAATGAAGTTAGAACACTCCCTCACACCATACACAAAAATAAGCTCAAAATGGCTTAAAGACCATAAAACTCCTAGAAGAGAACATAGGCAAAACATTCTCTGACATAAATCGTAGCAATGTTTTCTTAGATCAGTCTGTCAAGGCAATATAAATAAAAGCAAAAATAAACAAATGGGACCTAATCAAACTTATAAGCTTTTGCACAGCAAAGGAAACCATAAACAAAATGAAAGACAACCTGTGGAATGGGAGAAAATATCTGCAAACGATGCAACTGACAAGAGCTCAATTTCCAAAATATACAAACAGTTCATACAGCTAAATATAAAAAAAAACCCCAAACAACCCAATCCAAAAATGGGCAGAAGACCTAAACAGACATTTCTCCAAAGAAGACAGACAGATGACCAACAGGCACGTGAAAAGATGTTCCACATCACTAATTATTAGATAAATGCAAATCAAAACTACAATGAGGTATCACCTCACACTGGTCAGAATGGCCATCATCAAAAAGTCTACAAACAATAAATGCTGGAGAGGGTGTAGAGAAAAGGGAACCCTCCTACACTGTTGGTGGGAATGTAAATTGGTGCAGCCACTATGGAAGTTATGGAACAGTATGGAAGTTGCTTTAAAAACTAAAAATAGAACTACCATATGATCCAGCAATCCCACTCCTAGGCATATATCCAGAGAAAACCATAATTCAAAAATATATGAGTACTCCAACATTCATTGCAGCACTATTTATAATAGCCAAGACATTGAAGCAACCTAAATATCCATCAACAGAGGAATGGGTAAAGAAGATGCGGTACATATATACAATGGAATATTACTCAGCCATAAAAAAGAATGAAATAATGCCATTTGCAGCAACATGGATGGACCTAGAGATTATCATACTAAGTGAAGTAAGTCAGAGAAAGGCAAATATCGTGATATCACTTATATGTGGAATCTAAAGAAAATGATACAAATGAACTTATTTACAAAACAGAAACAGATTTACAAACTTCGAAAACTTATGGTTACCAAAGGGGAAGTGGGGAAGGGATAAATTAGGAGTATGGGATTAACAGATACACACTACTTTATATAAAATAGATAAACAATGAGGATTTGCTGAATAGCACAGGGAACTATATTCAATGACTTGCAAAAACCTCTAAAGGAAAAAAATTGGGAAAAAAAGAATATAGATATATACTATATATATATGTGTGTATAACCGAATTATTTTGCTGTACACCTAAAACTAACACAATATTGTAAATCAACTGTACTTTGATAAAAAAATAATTATGGGGGCAAATGACATGGCTCTATGGTTTGGATTATAGTCAGTCTTGGTAGGTGCTCCTTTAATCATATTTTTTTTCTTAATCGTATGACTTTCCGATTGCAATAGCACTGCAGGCTTACTAAAACAAACAAAATGACAGAACACAAATGTATGCACATGAGGGAATTCCCTGGCAGTGCAGTGGTTAGGACTTGGCGCTTTCACTGGCATGGCACAGGTTCAATCCCTGGTCAGGAAACTAAGATCCCACAAGCCATGCAGTGTGGCCAAAAAATATATACATAGATAGACAGATAGATATAGGCACATGAGAAGTTGTTATCCAGCCCTTCCCTATCCCTATCCCTGAGGTAACCAATGTTAACAGCCGATGGGGACCATTCCACACTGTTCCTCTGGTTCACACACAGACACGTACCTCCTGGCATAGGGTCTCTTTGGGATTTGTATTGCTATTGTTGCTTTTACGGAAATCAAATCATCCTATACACTAGCCTGCAACTTATTTTTCTCTCTTGATAATATTTCCTGGACATCCGTAGGAGAGAAAACCAGCTCTATTTCATTTCTTTTTAGATTCGCTCAGTAAATATTTAATTTTCTTACTTGCCTCTACAAATGGAAATAAATGAAAATAAAAGCTACTCTGAAACTTCAGGGTTCCGGTTTTGAGCTTTGAGCTGCACCCATTCCATACGCATCCCCCTCATCCCCCTTGCAACACACACACACACACACACACACACACACACACACACACACACACACACACCCCTGCCTTCTTTCCTCTCCATGTATTGTTGGTGAACGTGAAATCTCACCCCATGAACCCCTACCTCCTTCAAGAGCAGGAACTGGGTCTTAATCGCCTGGGCTCGACTCACATTATGAAGCCAGACCTTCCTTCTAAAGGAGTGTCTAAAACCAGTAACAGTCAAAGGCAGAAGTAGCCCCCAGACCAGCCCCACCTTCAAGCTCCGGATATGAATTCTGCCGATTTGGGGATAGGGCAGCTTTTGCTTTCACACAAATATTGACCAAAGCCTTTAAGCCAGAGTTGCAAATGGAGGCTACATCCGGCCGCAGATGGGTTGAGTTTGGCCCATCAGCATTAAAAGTGTGCTTTAAGTTAAAACCTTTGAAAATTGGGAAATTTCACATAATAACCTAGATTCTCTGCTTTTCTTGAAAACTCCAGGATTTGGCTGCTTTGGGCCTTAACTCCCAAATGGCTACAACCGGCCGACACCGAACTTCGCTGCCCCCTTAAGACAAGGCACTGCCCTCCAGCTCCATACAGCCCCACCTGAGCCACTCCAGTCAATTGCGTCACCTGCCTGGCCTCTGCAGGCCCTTGGGGGGATCCCTCACAGGTCTACCTGGGATAAGGACAGAAAGCCCAAGAGAACACTGGGAGCCCAGGAGAAAGTCCTTGCCATGGGCCTCCTCTGGCCCTTCACTGGCTGAACTGTTTCAAGTCACCCCTGTGTGACAGCAAGTGACAACACAACAACAATTATTAACAGCTACCATTTCCTGAGTGCCCATTACATACTGGGCACAGGCTAACCACATTCAGGACCTCCTTTAATCCCCCCAACAATCCTATCTAGGCATCATGGCCCCCACTGAACTGATGAAGAAACTGGGGCTCAGAGAGCTTAGGTAACTTGCCCAATTGACACCATTACCAAGTGGCTGAGCTTGAATTCCAATCTAAGTCCAAAACCCAGGTACTTAGCCTGCACTGCCCTCACTGCCTGGAGGAGCAGCGGTGACTCACTCATTTGCATGTTAACCTAAGGGAGAGGAGGTATGGGGGGCTGTGGCTCACACTGGCTTACCCTTCCACGTGAGATAGCGCATCAGAATGGTGAAAAGCAGGGCTTTGCTGTTAGACCTGCGCTCAAAGCCCAGCTCCTAGCAATAGTATTTACTAGCTGTGTAACCTAAGGCAAGTGACTAAACCTCTCTGAACCTCAGCTTCCTAATGTACTTAGGATGACTGGAGGATTAGGATAGCGCATTTACATGCTCTATCTGTACTGTTCTTTGGTGGGCATAAGAAAGGGAGTCTGGCTAAAAAGTGAGCAAAAAGGGATAGAAGGGGCTTCCCTGGTGGCGCAGTGGTTGAGAATCTGCCTGCCAATGCAGGGGACACGGGTTCGAGCCCTGGTCTGGGAAGATCCCACATGCTGCGGAGCAACTGGGCCCGTGAGCCACACTACTGAGCCTGCGCGTCTGCAGCCTGTGCTCCGCAACAAGAGAGGCCGTGATACTGAGAGGCCCGCGCACCGCAATGAAGAGTGGCCCCCGCTTGCCGCAACTATAGAAAGCCCTAGCACAGAAACGAAGACCCAACATAGCAATCAATCAATCAATCAATAAAATAAATAAATCTTTAAAAAAAAAAAAAGTAAAGATTTAAAAAAACAAAAACAAACAAACAAAAAGGGATAGAAGGATGTGGAATACTCAGAATCCAAAGAAAATCTGAAGAACCAGAGGAGCTCCAGGAATCAAAACAGCAGGGATAATAGACAACCTTGTCAGGGAGCCACCATTGGAACACTTTTTCACCTCCATCCTTTATTTAGTGTCCTAGGAGATTGGCCCACCTTGGTTCACATTTCTACCTGTGTTACACGAGGCTCCTTTGAAGCAGAGCTTGAGAAGTGGATTCTTGTGCAATGTATTTGTTGAGATAGTGCTGTCAGAAGAGGAGGCCCACAACAGAACTAGGTAGGGGAAGAAGCTGGTCAGAGATGTGGTTTCAGGAGAAGTCTAGCCTCAGCTGATCCCAAGGGCAGTGCTGGAGCATGGATTGCACCACAGGGTTTGTCCTCCTTTGAGGCCCAGAGAGGCTGGGTTTACGCTACATTAGTCAGCCATTGACCACTGGCCACCCCAGGTGCAACCTCTCATCAGCTCCAAGTAATTCACCTAAGGCAATCCTGCCTCGGGACAAGGAGGCAGGTGTGAGCCATTAGCATCCAACCTTCACAGCACCTGGGAGAGGGTGCACCAGCCCAGAAAGGGAGTCTGAACAGGGCACCATGAGCATCTGCTGTACATCCCATTACTGAATACTCCAACAGCCCACACACAACAAGGGAGAGGTGATTACCTGAAAAGAAATCAGGACGCTGTTTGCAGAAGGAGAAATGAATACAGAAAGCTGAAAAAAATGAAAAAAAAATTCACTACAAATGGTCAGCTCTGAGCCTGCCCTATGTACAATAAGCATCAAATTAAGGGTGGCTATCATTATAAGTGTAACAAGATATTAAAGTGGAAGTGGCAGCCGAGAGGCCAAGATATAACAGATGCCGCTTCCCAGAGCAAGGTGCAAGCCCGTGGTACACAATTTACAGGGTAGACAAAAACTGGCTGTTCTCAATCCCTCACCCACATTGGGGGCGGGTTTTAAAGGACTGGAAGTAGTTGAGGTTGAGGGGAAAATTTCTGAAGAAAGCAGCTGGTGTGCTGTGGGTCCCCCTCCCCGCAAAAGGAGTACCGGGGACACTTCCCCCTTCATCTCCAGATAGGAGGCGGGTACTATGAGTAACTACTCTTGAAGCTCAAAACGTACCTCCTGCGTTTCGGTGGACACAATAGGCTGCTACTTGACCCCTGCCTGTTCCATTTAAAGGGCAACCTTTGCACTGGCCAACAGCTTTGACCGCGGAACACAGGAGCGGCGGCTGGCCTGGGTAGCTCACTCTCAGAATTCATCGGAGCAATGGCTCTGCTCTCTGGGGGGAGGGGGAGACTCACGTGGGACAGCTAGAGAGAGAGCCAGCAGGGGCTTATTTCAGGGTCTGTCCCACAGGGATTCCTGGAGGGCAAGCAGACAGAGGTCTCGGGATGCCGCAGCCTGAGGAAGGCGAGCCGCCAGGCGGTATAAAGATATATTCACCTTGCCAAGGACCTGCAAGGTGCGCAGCTTCAGAGATGGGGAGGGCGGAACGAGTCTCCAAAGGACCCACGGAAAGGCCCCCATGAGGGAGTCTGCTGTAGACGCCTGCCCGGTCCACAGCGCCCAAACTCAGCTACCTCGACAGGACCCATCAAGTAAGAAGTCTCGTCCTGAGCTGCTCCAAACCGGGAGGGTTGGAAATCAAGCCTGTCAAATTCTGAGCGGAGGGGGAGATGCACAAGACGGAAGCTAAAGAGAGAAGAGACCAAATATGCTCCCTCACTGACTGCAGGCTTCCTACTGACTTGCGACCAACCCAGATTGGGGGTGCAGGCCGCGGGGAGAAGGCTCCACTTTGAGTTCAGTGTGAAGATGTGACGATTTGGGGGGCTGAACTGAGGCTATATTTAGTAACTGGAAATGGTTGTAGGACTTTTTAGGACCTAAAGTGAACAGAAAACTCATCACTAGCCCCACAGAAAAAACAAGAAAGGGATAGAGGGGGCAAAAATTCAATTTCCTTCCATGTTAAAGCCTACATATTCCGTGAGTTTCAATAATGGCTACCCGAGGAAAGGCATTGGAAACAACATTTCAGGTATGTGGCCTTGGCAGATTGGGGCTTGAATGAATGTTAGGCCTGAAGGCCTCTTGAGAAAACCAGGCCCCATCATTTTGGGGTTTGGTGAGCCTGAGCCCAAGGTCGTCCCGCACTCTGAGACTTAGGTTCCAACCTGGGCTGAGCAGCCCCAAATCTGCAGAATGCATCTCCAAAGGGTTTAGTCCTTTAGACACGTGTCACACTCCTCAGGTGAGAGGAGGGAGTGTCCCAACAGGCAAATGATGTCACCAAGGTCTCCAGGCCAGGGTGGAAGAGGCCTGCTGGCTCTGTAGGCTCCTGACCCTGGATTCTCAAATTCTGGCCATGACATCCTGGCTCCCACGGTGCTGCTCTGACATCACAGGCTGTCAGTGAGGTCTGTGGGTTGTGCCAGCTGGGCCAGGGTGCTGGGGTGACACACAGGGCTTCCCAGGGATGGACACCAGGCGTTCATAAACGAAGCCAGGCGTTCATAAACGAGGTCTGTGGGTTGTGCCAGCTGGGCCAGGGTGCTGGGGTGACACACAGGGCTTCCCAGGGATGGACACCAGGCATTCATAAATGAAGCCAGAAGCCAAGCGAAGGACCTTCCAGGTCTCGTTCTGGAACCAGTGATCTGTCCAGAGCTGGAGGGCCTTAGAGACCATCCAATCCCCCAGGACAGTTTACAGACTGGGAAACTGAAGCCAGTGTATGTCCAGGGACTTCAAGGGGCTCAGTCTGGCCTAGGCATGAATAGATCTGAGCCCTTGACCATCCTCCGGAGGGCACTGGGAGGAGAGGCTTTGGGGGTGGAGAGGAAACTCCAGCCAAGGTACCAAGAAGGAGCAGTTAGGGCATGAGGTTGGGAAGGGGTGGACATAGGAATTGTTCCATTTGGCTTTAACCACAGGATGTGTGAGGGGGAGACAGGCTGTAGGGCAGGTGTGGACAGGTGCTGCTGAAGGCTGCCTTCCACTCTGCGGGGTCTGTACATCACCCTGCAGGCAAACGAAAGTCCTGGGTGGGGGGTAGGGGAGGTGGCTGAGCAGAAGATGTAATAATAATGGCAGGTATTTGCTGAGTGTTTTCTATATGCTGGGCACTGTTCAAAGCACTTTAACGTGTATTACCTCACCTGATCCTCCCCTGGCCCCGTGAGGTAGGTACAGATATCAAACATCCATCTAACAGGTGACTGAGGCACAGAGAGGCTAAGCCACTTCCCCACAGTTACCCTTGGTTGGAGTCAAGATGCCAACCCCAAAGGTCTGACTCAGGAGCTTGCTAAAGCTGGTACCACTGCCCAAGAATGTTTTAGGAAGAGCACCAGAGATGGCCAGAGATAGATTGGGGGTGGAGGGCTGTGGCAGGGAACATGTGCAATCTTCTCTAGGAGCAAAGTCAGAATTACAGGGCCTGTGAGGACCACACAGAGTTTGCCAGATTTCCCGGGTTGGAAGAATCACAGAATGGAGTGGGAGATCCTAGAGTCAGCTGGTTTGACCTCCTCGTGTTTGCAGGTGGGGACACTGAGACTCAGAAAGGCAAGATGAGTTGTCCCAAGGACATGCTGCTGGCTGCCTAAGCCAGGCTACATCCAGATGGCAGGACTGCAGTGCCAGGAACTGATATTCAAAGACATTAATTATGCTTTCTGGGGACAACATGATATGCTGTAAGAAAAGCCTTTAAAACAGGCATATCCTTTGATACTTTTAGGAATTTGTCATAATATGCATGCAAAGACATATGTAATAGAATGTCTTATTAATAATAATTATAATTATTATAAAAATTCCCAAGAATAGGGGGACTGGTTAAGTGATTTATGATATAACTGCCTGAATACTCTGAAGTCTTTAAAAAAAAATCATGTAGTAGGTCAGAAGTTCTTAACCTGGGTACATGAATGGGTCTCAGGGGACTATGAACCTCCTAAAATTGTGGATGTGGTATGGGAATGTGGATTTTTCTGGGAAGTGGATACATAGCTTGCTTAAGATTTTCAAAGTGATCTGTGACCAAAATAGGTGAAAAACCGGTATTACAGAAGAATACTGCAAAAACCTTGTATTTTTAAAGGTAGACAGCAGAGTATCAACAATTACCAACTTATGACCAACCTTATTTTCTGTCTACTCCCACTCAATTCCCCCTCCTGTACTATTTTGAAGGGAACCCCAGACATTTGACTCAGAAACTGCTCAGAATGTATCTCTAAAAGCACTTTTTAAAAAAGAATAGGCACAATGTTATTGTCATATCTAAAATAAACAACTAGGGCTTCCCTGGTGGCGCAGTGGTTAAGAATTCGCCTGCCAATGCAGGGGACGCGGGTTTGAGCCCTGGTCCGGGAAGATCCCATGTACCATGGAGCAACGAAGCCCGTGCGCCACAGCTACTGAGCCTGCGCTCTAGAGCCCGTGGGCCACAACTACTGAGCCCGAGTGCCACAACTACTGAGCCTGTGTGCCACAACTACTGAAGCCCACGCACCTAGGGCCCATGCTCCTCAAGAAGAGCAACCACCGCAATGAGAAGCCCGCGCACCACAATGAAGAGTAGCCCCCGCTCGCAGCAACTAGAGAAAGCCCGTGTGCAGCAACAAAGACCCAACGCAGCCAAAAAATAAATAAATTTTAAAAATAATAAAAATAAAAAACATTTAAAATAAACAACTAACAATAATTCTTTCTTATCAAATAAATGTCCAGTAATGTAAATAATATTCATTGACCAAAAAAAAAAAAAGATAGAAAAAGTGCTCACAACCCATCGCTAAGTGAGAAAAGTGAACAGGATAAACTCTATGGCCCATTTTGAAAACCATGCACGTCATAATGGTAACATAGTTATTTGGGAGTGGTAGAATTGTTTTCTTCTCTTTCCCAAGTTCTCTGTATTATTTTTTGAATTAAAAAATAAAAGGAAGAATAAGAGGGTAGACCTCTTTTTAAAAGTCTAAATCCCCCGATCCAGCATCCAAGTTTCAAGAGTTTATCCTGTTCCATCTTGGATGAGAAGACCCAGTGCCCTGGAGAAGTTTGGGGTCTAGGCCACAAATTCACAGGGAGGGGAGGCTGTGAAGGGAGAGAGGAGGGTCTGACTGACTTTCCCAGCCTTTTGAGAGGAAATGTAGAAGTGGAGGTTCTGGAACATCTCTCAAGCTCTGGTCCCTGATGTTCTGCCACCTCCATCCTCTTACCTTCCCACTTTTATCAAGCCTCACACGTTTGGGGCACTTTGCTGCTAGAGTTGACAGACCAAACGAAACAGAGGCGGGCGGCAGATAACCAGAGCCCTTTCTGGCCTCACATAGGCCTGTTGGCTTGTTGGGCCTGGAAGAGAAGGCGTCTTGTTTCCCCAACACATTCCACAGTCATGTCCCCCAGGCTGCTTGGCCTCCTGGCCAGATGATCCCCCCAGCCTCCCAGGTCTTTCATGGCTGGGGACAAAAAAAGAATGAAAGACCTGATGTTAGGCTCCCCTTTCCAAAGCAAGAAGTCTCCGTTTTGCTGTGTGACCTTGGGCAAGTCTCTCCCCTCTCTGGGCCTAGGTTCCTGCATCTGGACAGGAAGATAGATAATTTCTGAGCCACCCATCCTTCCTCCCACCCACCCAACCCTTTCGTTCTGAATTCTTACATTTATCAGAAACAGGAAGTAGACCCACCGCACCTCTAAATGTCAGCTTGGAATTTCATGGCTGCCTCAGGCCACGGTGTGAAGGCCAGCTGCTAAAACTTTTTTTGACAGAGAGTGCGTAAGACACATCGTACCGCAAGACCCAGTACACACACTTGAAATAAAAGTTTCATGTAATAACGCTTACCCTTCCTTTGTGAGATGCACTCTGATATTTTCTATTCTTTTTTTTTTTTTTTTTCAAATTTCTGATTGCAATCCATTGAGGCATTTTCCCAATCCATGAAACAGACATGACTTGGACCTTGAAAAACACTGATTCATGCAACTATGCCCCCATTTCTGACAAGGTGGTACCAGTCCAGACAAATACAAATGGATTCTATATTTACTATCTTCAATTACTGGGCTTCCCAAACTTGGAATCCCAACAATTCCCAAACAATCCCTTGGAATGTTTTTAAAAATGCAGATTCTGATTCAGTAGCTCTGAGGTGAAGCTGAGATTTTGCACTTCTGACTAGCCCCTTAGGTGATTCCGATGCGAAGTTAGATGACGGATACCTCAGACATCTACTTCATTGGTCCAACTATTCTTACCAAAGGGATAATTTTTTTCCCTCATGTCTTTTCTTCCTCTCTCCCTCCTTCTTTTCTCCATCCTTTCATAAATGTGTTTGGAGAATCAACAGGTTAAAAAAAAAATCACAACTCTGCCTCTTACCAGCTGGAGAACTTGAATAAGTTACTTAAATTCTCTGTGCCCCAGTTTCTTTATCTGCAAAATGGGAATTAAAACTGCACTTTTTTGATAAAGTACTTTTGAGATAATTGAGATAATCCATGTAAAGTATTTAATTCATTGCCTACTATGTTATGAATGCCAAATAAATGTTATTGTTGTTATAATTTTTGTTGCCAAAGTTGCATTAGAACTTTTTCTTATTGACTATCTCCTGTCATATGAGTAGGTTGTAGATTTAGTTTGGAGTATGAATTCTTTTTTAATTATAGAATTATAATTATAAAACACAACAAGCAATACATTTGGAAAATTGAGGAAAAGCAAAAATATCATCCATAATTTCAATGATTCCACCAACAAAGATTATTTTAGGGTGTCTTCTTTCTTGTGCCTATTTGATGGTTCCGGTATTTAGTTGACACCTGAGTGCATCTTTCTCTTTTATAAAACCCAGTGAAATCACTCACTTTTATTTTTTTGGCCACACTACGCAGCATTCGGGATCTTAGTTCCCTGACCTGGGATCAAAACCGTGCCCCTTGCAGTGGAAACTCGGCGTCTTAACCACTGGGCTGACAGGGATTTCTCCACTCACTTTCATTTAGGTGTTGGTTCATGCTACTTTTTTTTTAATAAATAAATAAATTTATTTATTTACTTACGGCTGTGTTGGGTCTTCGTTGCTGTGTGCGGGCTTTCTCTAGTTGCGGTGAGCGGGGGCTACTCTTCCTTGTGGTGTGCCGGCTTCTCACTGTCATGGCTTCTCTTGTTGCAGAGCATGGACTCTAGGTGCGCAGGCTTCCGTAGTTGTGGCTCACAGGCTCTAGAGCGCAGGCTCAGTAGTTGTGGCACATGGGCTTAGTTGCTCCGCGGCAGGTGGGATCTTCCCGGACCAAGGCTTGAACCCGTGTCCCCTGCATTGGCAGGTGGATTCTTAACCACTGCGCCACCAGGGAAGCCCCATGCTATTTGTTTTGTCTTAAAAATAAAGCCTTTCTTATTTTGAAAAAAAAAAAATCCCAGTATGTTTAATTTTATACCCTCCTTTTTTTACTCACCATTAGATCATACTCACCTTTTTCCTAAAAATGGGTTCTAAAAGTGTAAATGGGAGTAGGTGCAAAGTATGACTTCTGGAATCAAGGACTGGATGCAAACCTCAAATCATTCCAATGAACTTGGCTGAGGTCTGACTCCATCCAATGCTTGACCTGGTGATGGACACACAATTTAGGACCATACAAACACTCAGCCCTTCAGGCCTGGATGATCCTTGGGGAAGATCTGGGGACTGGGATCACATAATAAGGGGCACAGAGCTGAGATCAGAAAACATAGCCTTCCTTATGAAGGAGGCAGCAAGGGACTTAACTAAGATGGAGAATCTATTTTAGTTCTATTTTACTAATTTCGGTGATACTTTATTTTAAAAATTCCATGTGCCAGCTCTCTTCCTAAAAGATTATTCCTTCAACCATGTCTTCCTAAGCACCCACCATGTGATGGGGTTATATTGTATGATTAAGTTCTGGGTGATCATATCGCCAGAGGCATCTCCCCAGAATTGTCTGTATTAAGCAAGTTACCATTCATTCATTCAACAAATATTTATTGAGTAATTTCTATGTGTAGGTACTATGCTAAGTGCTGGAGATACATTGCTGAGTAGAACAATTTGGCTCCTCTCCTCATGGGGTTATAACCTCGTTATGACAAATCATCTCTATAGATGCAACCTGTTGAACACCTGATGCTACTATTAAAACTGATGAACATGAACTCTGTGTAGCAGGAAGGATTCTTAGTATATAGTGTTTGTGGGTGAGGGAGTGAAACAGAGTTTCACTGTTTGGGTAGCAGGTTATATTCTTCTTTCATGAGAGTACATTATTGTTAAAATACTGTTGGAGAACATTTTTCCAAAGAGGAAATGCAGATGGCCAACAGGCATATGAAAAGATGCTCAACATCACTAATCATCAAGAAAATGCAAATCGAATCCACAGTGAGATACCACCTCACACCTGTCAGAATGTCTATTATCAGAAAGAACACAAATAACAAATGTTGGAGAGGATGTGGAGAAAAGGGAACCCTCGTACACTGTTGGTGGGAATATAAATTGGTGGAGCCACTGTGGAAAACAGGATAGAGGTTTCTCAAAATACTAAAAATGGAAGTACCATATTACCCAGCAATTCCACTCCTGGGTATATATCCGAAAAAAACAAAAACACTAATTCAGAAAGATACATGCACCCCAGTGTTCATAGCAGCATTATTTACCATTGCTAAGATACAAAAGCAACCTAAGTGTCCATCAACAGATGAATGGATAAAGAAAATGTGGTATATATATATATATATATATATATATATATATATATATATACACACACACACACATACACATACACACACACACATATGCAATGGAATACTACTCAGCCATAAAAAAGAATGAAATTTTGCCATTCACAGCAACATGGATGGACTTGGAGGGCATTATACTAAGTGAAATAAGTCAGAGAGAAAAAGATAAATACTGTATGATATCACTTATACGTGGAATCTAAAAAATACAACAAAGTAGTGAATACAACAAAAAAGAAGCAGACACATACAGAGAACAAACTAGTGGTTGAGGTGGGAAGGGCAGTATAAGAGTGGGGGAATGCGAGGTACAAATTACTGGGTTTAAGATGGGCTCAAGGATGTACTGTACAACATGGGGAATATAGCTGATATTTTGTAATAACTGTAAATGGAAAGTAACCTTTAAAAATTGTATAAAAAATTCAAAATTTAAAAATACTATTGGAGAAATAAAAGTATTTTTAGCATTTTAACTACACCCTTACCCACCCCCTAACACACACATCATTGTAGTGGTTAAAAACAAGCAAGGACTTTGGAGTCAAGGAGACCTGGCTCTGAATTCTGCTTCTCCAATGTCCTAGCTGAGTGGCCTTGGGCATGAACTCCATATCTATAAAATGGAATTAAGAGTGTTGCTTGGAGGATTCAATGAGAGTCTGTGTAAAGTGCATGGCATACAATAAAAGCTTAACACCACTGCCATTACCGTTCGTACACTGTGACAGAAGGAGAGGAGCTTGTGTCATGGTTTCAGGAAAGAACTGCACATTTGTGTCTGTTGTTGTTGTTTGTTTTGTTTTGTTTGGCCACACTGCACGGCACGAAGGACCTTAGTTCCCCGATCAGGGATCGAACCCGTGCCTCAGGCAGTGGTAGCTCAGAGTCTTAACCACTGGACCGCCAGGGAAGTCCCAAGAATCGCACATTTGTGAACTGCAGACACCCCACTATCCTGTTTCTGGAGCTGTCTGTGCAGTTTTGCTGGAGTCTTCAAGAATCTACTCTGACTGTTCTGTTTGGTATAAGGTGGGGACCGCCCCACTCAGTTCCAATCCACAGTGATGGCTGGACTGCCTCAGGCAAGGACAACGCTAAACTAATATCAGGTAGAGCAAGCAGAAAGCTGTCAGACCAAGTGACAAGACATGGAGAAGAAACACACACATGTTTAAATGTCAAGAGTCCCAGTGACAAATATATCTGAGTTTATGCAATTACATTTTTTTTCCTAGAGCAGAGAATGAAAAACAGAATGTTAGGGTTGGAAGTAACTTTAGAGGTCATCTAATCCTACAGCTTTGTTTAACCAATGATTTCTTTCAGAGAATATTTTTTGGAGGTCCTACTGTGTGCCAGATGTGTGCTGGGTGCTAAGGGTAGGACAGGGGAACACGAGAGCCTTATCCCCTTTGGGGGTCTATAGGATTCTGTGAAGAAAGCTACAGCCCAGGGAGCTTAAATAACTTGTTAGGATCAAGGAAATTTTGATTTTTCTTCCTATACTTTTCTATATCTTCTAAATTTTCCACAATAGACATTATTATATTTAACTGGTGTATATATTAACTTTGCTAGTTACACACAGCTAAGAAGACAAAGAATTGATGTCAGTAAGTAGGTTACTCCTGAGTCTCTACCAGAGTGGTATAAGTCCTATTCTCAAAGCCTGGTGCCTGCATCAGAATCTGCTAATGACCTTTACTAAAAATGCAGATTCCATGCCCACTCCTCCCCTACAGGGTTCCCTACGTTAGAAACCTGCTCAACAAGGGGACTGTGATACCCACTAAACTTTGAGAATGAATGCCTACTAGGATGATTCTCATGTAGCAAAGAAAGCAGGAATGATTTTTCTAAAAAATTGGCCCCAGGAATTTAAATTAATGAATTAAGTTCATGAAAACAAAGACATTTATCTCTTATTGGAATAAAGTCAACTCCTCCCATTTTTTCCTCTAGTGCCACAGCTAATTGCATCCATTATGTGTTTTTAACGGTCGCTATAAATCAGTGTGCCCGTGGGGAGGGGGGAGAGGTACGAGGGAGGGGCAGGGGCTCCATGTGACAAAATGGAATACAAAACAAGCGGCACATTTCCTCGGAGCAAGCAGCCCAAAGCTCTCTTTTCTGTGCGCTTCTCCCTTCCCGAATGCTAGTCTCCTCTCCCAGCCACCCTGCTTGCCCTGAGGGGTCTGACAACATTTTGGGGTCCTACACATCACAGCCCTGTCCTAGTTCTTGAGCAGGCAGCCTTTACACCGCCCAGCCTCAGGGTCCTCAGCATTTACAACCTCTCTCTTTTGCAGGTTATCATCTTCTGTCAGATCTGAAGTTAAACAACCAGAAACATGTCAGGTGAGTGGCTGGGAGAGACACTTGGCTGTTTACGAGAAATATTCCATTAAATCTGACGCAAAACGTTAGGATGCCTCTGCCAGTGCCCAGGTTCCCCTTCTCCGAGGGCAAGCTGATTAGTGTGTGGCTCCAACCGATGTTTATCCTCTCTGGCTCCGTGGCGAATGCCATTGGAAAATCCTGGTTCACTTGATGCCTGGTCGCCTGGTACATTCAGATTCATCCAATTAGGATACCCAGTTTAAGACATAATGGATTTTGGCGAGCTCCATAGACTGATTGGGTTTTACACACATGCACAGAAAGATTTGATTTCCTCTGCGGAATTTATGGCAGGGGAAAAGAGGTAATTAAATTAATTTCTGCTCTGGTTTCTAGGCTTTCCTTTCTGTTCTCTCTTTCTCCTGCTACTTTTGTTGTTGTTGTTTAAAAAAATAGGCTTGCATGGATGAAAATGAATTTAATAACTGGCAGCAGTTGGTTTAAGTTTGGGAGCTGGGTTCCACTGTGACTTTTTTCTTGTTCTTTGCTCCATGCTCTGAATGGTTTGGGGAAAATAATGAGGACAATCTTGTGTCCTGTGGGGTGTGTGTGCATGAGGTGACAGGGCTGTCCACATGGCTAGGGAGAGATGTTCACACCAGGAAAGGTGGCCAAATCCAGGCTTTCTGGAAGGAAACCTGCTCTGATATTTGATAATGAGATTAAACCAGAGTACACTTCCCCTTTCTCCAGTCACCACTCATGCCTCTTGCCTTTCTTTTCTGATTTCTGTTTTTTCCATCATTCAGTTATCTTCTCATCTCCCCACTCAACAGCAAGGTTCTGCTGCAGCAAGGGGAACGGTAGGGCAGAAAGAGGCTGAAACCGAGAATGGTGCTGCTAAGAAGATTGACAGTGACAGTGAAAATGATCAAGACTCAGTCTGCCAAGTTTGCAGGTTCCTACTCCACTCACTCCTGCTTCCCAAGCCGAGGCCCATTGATTCATCCCTGACTTTTAAAGGGAGGACTTCTCTCGCTAAACTGAAGAGACCCCTGAGAGATTTAGAAATTCAACGGAAACAAAACAAAACAAAACAAAACCACTAAGCACTTGAATTCTCTCCCAAAGGACCGGGGAGCCTGCCAATTCCCCAGCAATGCCAGTGCTAAGCATTTTCCTAGCATCAACATTAAATCCCCTTTTTGTTTTTCTCTTGTAAAGTGTGTTTACAACTGACCATTATGGGAAAGATGACGGATGTAATCTGGCCCCGTTTAAAATAATAAGACTAATAATGATACTGTTTATTGCCCACAGGCTCAGTTTCTGAATGCCTATACGCAGAAAGAAGAAGTGGGGAGCTGGGAATATTCACCAGTAAGTGTAGTCAGCTGCTGATCTATATGCCCCAACCCAGTCCAGTGCCAAAAGTCTTAGCACAGATTTCCCAAGATTAATACCTCGGCCTCCAAGCAACTTTGAAAGTCCATCTCCGCTCTGGTCCTGGCAGGGGTGCAGGAGAATGTGCGGATCCCACCGCTCGTTAGAGCAAGGCCATTTTAGGTTGGGAGAAAGCAGGCCCAAGGAAGGAGGGCTACCCTCCTCTACCACCCCGGCCCCAAGTTGTAAGGGAGGATAGCAGAAAAGGAGCCCTCTATCCCCTCACCACTTCTGACTCATTCTGCCTCACACCAGTTCTTAATCTCCCAGAACGGGCTAGGTTGATCCAGCTGGGTTTTCTCTACCGAAAGGTATTGCATTTCTTCCAACCAACGCTACTGCGTATAGATCAGTCCCAGAAGGTAGTGGCTGAGGGCTCCACCAGCGGATGGGTTATGAGGCAGGTGGCCCCGGCAGAACAGACAGGATGCAATGAGTTACCACGCCACCTCAGATTCCCGCATTCCCACACACCTGGCTGCCGTTCGTGCACAGAACTGCGTCGCTCCAACGCGCTCCTTTGCCTACGCTGGAGAAAGGAGCGCAACAGTTTTGGGTGAATCGCCAACGCCTCTCCCCGAGATAGCAGCGCTTAGACGGACAAGCCGGGAGCAGAGAGCCTGCCCTCCTCCCCGTGGGTACGCTGCCAGAGTGGTGCTTGATCCTTAGTAAAAAAAAAAAGTCAGAGAGACATGGCTCAGCCCTGTGTCCGCAGGAGAAGGCAGACTCGATGATTGCTGGTGAAGGCCCCGTGCATCCAGCTCTGCCTGGACTATGGGACTCCCCGGCCTATGCGGGCTGCGGCGCCTGTCCTCAAGGACGTGTTCGCAGCTCCAGCTTTTTCCCAGTCCTCAGCTGGGGTAGGCTGGCTGAAGGATCGAGGAAATAGGTGGAGTGGGTTGATTCCATCCTCCTGCAGAATTCAGATTGAACTGAAAGGAAAAAATTTCCTTGACCTGGGAAGCAACAGGTCAGGCGGTGAAACTGACCTTCATGACACTGACCAGAGATAAACCTCTTGGCATGGAACAGTTCGGCACACAATTGATCAATCAGTTGGAGACCCGCGGCTACATGCAACCCAGCACCAGGAAACTTACCAGCGTGCACTTAACGAAAAAACCTGATATGCCTAAAACAGACTGGTGCACAACAGAACACTGTTAACCGACCACCTGAAACTAATCGCTGTGAGGCTGCCCTGAATGAAATTGCCTGAAAGCAAACTGACTGGGTGAAAGGAACCAGAATGAAATCCACCTGCCTGCTAACACGCCACTAAACCAGGGCAAGGGACTGCATCAGGGAGGCTGAAGAGGGCGGCAGGGTGGAGCGGGGAGGGGGCTCCTCTCCCGGAGCTCCGAGAACCTGACTGGTGCTGCTGCGGGGACTCGACAGGGACTGGGGAGGGGGGTTTGTCCAGTGCTTTTTAATTTACTATCGCCGCGCCCCAAGCCATCCCATAAATTTGGGGACCGTTTTCACCAAAGCTGTGAGTTACGATTTTTCAAATAAATACATTTTCCAATCAGACGGAGTTCTGTTTAGGTTGAACACGTCCTGAAGCAGACATCTCTCTGCCCAGAAAATACACAGAAGAGGAAGCGGAGCCGGGACGAAGCTCAGACGACATAAAAACTTGTGTAAACACGTTGTCATTTACGGACTTCGGAAGAGAAAGGGAATGGGGGAGGAAAATGTTTAATTCTCCCTTGAATCCTCAGGTCCCAGAGCCGAGGGAAAACATGGAAAATTTAATATTATTTTTCCATAAGCTTGATTTGTGTTATGCATTATACAACGGGCAGCATCAGGTTTACCTTAAACAGATTTTGTAATTTTGAGGCTGTTACAAACCTAAGAACGGACAGGGTTGCACCCCTTACCACCCCCACCCCCCCATGCACACACACCTACAATCTCTCTCTTAGGTTTTCTTCAGGAAAGAACGTGGGGGAGATAAACCAGAAGGGATTATTTCGGCAGGAGGGTCTTCCATTTCTGGCTGTGTGCCCCATCCTCTAGGCCTGCTTCCCACCTTTAAAACAAGGGGGGCCAGGACTAGGAATCAGAGCTCCCCCCCCCCACACAATATCATTCACACATAATTCTGTGCACAGTTGCAGGAAGCTCAGGGATTCCCGAAGCTAAACGGTAGAGAATGGAATATCAGCTTGTGGCTTGGACCCTCTCAGCCAGTCCACTCCTCACCCCAGGAAAGGGGGAAATAGGGGAAGACAGAGGCTGCCGTGGAGCCCAGGTCTCCACTAGGTGTCTGGGCTCTAGCTGCGTCTCTGCCACCCATTGGCTGTGTCCTTAGGGAAGCCCCTTCCCCTCCTCCCTAGGCCGGTTCCTCTGTAGGTCCTAACACGAAATCTCAGCAGACTTGCTACTCCCACATACTGGCGAAGGCAAGGAGGCCTCTTACCCCACGAGCTTCTAGGGGAAATCGACCCACTTTCTGTCTCTTCCCTGCCCTGACTGTCCCCCAAACCCCCAGCCCCGCCCAGGCTTTCCCGGCCCGGGGAGCAGGTTGGGCCAGATTGGAAAGTCCTAGACACTCTAGATGCTGCAGAGAGATGTTTAAGGGATTTGCGCGCTCAAGCCGCGGGGTAAATGGCCCGCGGGCTGATTTATGGCGCGTTACTGCGCGACGCGATTCCCCAAGACAGCGAGAATATTTTACACCGCGCTAATATAAACAGGCGGCCGGCCGGGTCCTTTTTATGGAGTTCCTGTAATTACCCGGGCCCTGACAGCTCCTTGATTTACGGCCCTATTTAGATAAGGGGTCCGGTGCGGGGATTGCTGGTGGCGTCAAGGTCACGGGACGCGGCGAGAGAAGGTTTTGCGGTAGGCGCCACGGCACGGGCTCTCCCAGGCCTGCCAGTCCTGGGGGCGGGAGTGAGGGGAGGAGCGGGGCAGGCCGGAGAGGGACCCCGAGGCGTCCGAGGCTTGAGTACAGCCAGTCCACTGTACAGATGGGACAACTGGGTCCTGGAGGAGGCAGGAACTACACCCCCAAACCATACAGCAAAGGAAATGCGGGTGGGTGGGATCTGGAACTGGAATTCAGGTCTCTGGCAACATAATCCCCCCGCACCTGGCGATGCTCAGTCTCCCCCATCTCCAGCCTCCTGACAGTAGGGTTTTGTAGGGGCGGTGGGGAAAGAAGAGGACTCGATGCGGTCCGAAACAGGAGCGGTCAGATCAGAACAGAGCCCTGCAAAGGGGATGCCTGGATTCCCTCCCTATCCAGGGCTATGTAGTCATGACTCATGTAACTCCATTTCTTCCCCCGTGGAATTAATATTCCTAAAAACAGAGCCACCATTTATCCAGGTTTACTGTCACTGTGCTAAGAGCTTCACCTATATAATTTCGCTTAATCTTAAACCAGCCCTCTGCGGTGGGTGTTACTGCACCCTAATTTACAGAGGAGGGAAACGAGGATGCGAAGTTTCACACAGGGCAGAATGCCAGTGCTGAGTTTCAGTCCCGGTGGGTGGGTGCGATTCTTCCGCGAGGCTCTCTTAAACACTCCCTTAATACAAAGTTTTAACCTCTATGTGCTTAAGAGCCTGTTAAATGGGGTGAGGGTGCTGGCCCGACCTTACTAGCATAACTGGAGGAAGAAGCGTGCATTACAAATGCTCGGAGCACCAGACCCTGTGAAGGCGCAGTCCCCACGAGCACCGCGGGATGCGGGTCCGGAGGGGAGGTAGGGGGATTTGAGACTGGTAGGTAGGACGCCCCGCCCCACCCCAGAGTCCCAGACTCCTGCTCCTTAGTCTGTTTTTGTGGGCCTGGGCAGGCTAGAGTCTTCGGGCCCCAGAGCCCAGCACGAAGTCCCAGAGCTGGGAGAGAGGAACCAGAGGGGAGCCGTGCAACAGCCCAGAGCTGGGAATTACAGAACTCCATACTATCAGTCCCCGTTTTTCTGAAAATGGGGAAACTGAGGCTCAGAGAGGGAAAGGAACACAGTGAGGTGCTAGGTAGAGCCAGAACTCAAGGCACATCTCTTGCCTCTCAGCTTAGAAACATTTCGGCCAAACTCCTGGGCCCCAGACCTCCCACACCATATAGCCTGGAAAGGAGAGAGAGAACAGCTTTACTGGGTTCCCACTGTCGTTCCAAATGCACCTGAGCCACGCTGGACTTAAAAGCACATTGGGGTCTTTCAGAAGGCCGGGTCTGGAGCCTAGGCGCTTCGCGTTCTACACAGGCCATCTCCCTGGCGTCCATCCCACTGGAAGCTTCCCAGCCTGGAGCCCCAGTGGTCCTCGAGGGCCATGCTCCCACAGCAGGCACTGTTTGGAGGACTACTTAAACTCCTTGATTCGGGGTGGAGAGCAGTGCTTTCTGGGGCCCGGGGGACTGCCAGCACCCTGCTCTTTAACCACCCACGGGGGACTGTCGGGGGATCTGGGGGCCCTCAAGGCTGCTCACGGGACTGGGGTTCATCGTCCAGTACTGATCATGCATTCCCTACCACACTAAGCAGGCTGGATATTTGGAGGGTCTCTATGGGCCCTGAGTGATCTGTGTAACCCTGGAAAACTCTTGGGACACGAGGGTGGGTGCTGGAGCTGTGAGTGTGTGAGTATGTGGGTCACTGCACGTACCGGTCTATCCCTTGCTCCTCGTTCATGGGGGTGGGGGCTGTGACACTGTGCATACTATTGTTTCAACTTCATCTCCAGGGCTTGTGACCGTGACTACTGTAGGTAAGACAGAATGGATTTCAACTTGTCTGAGTGTTTGGAATTTGTGTGCCTGTGTGTAATGGGCGAACATGTGAAAACTTCTACTTCTGAGCACCTGTGCATATACTGTAGTAATTGTGGCTGTGTACTTGCGTGTGTTTGTGGGAACTGAGAACACATGAAATGTGGAATGGGGTTTTCAGAAGTCTGTGCTGTGAATACAACTGTGGGGCACTGTAAGAAACTGACACAAACTGGTTGGACCTGTGCACAAGTGTGACAGTAAAGAGTATGTGTCAAGCCCTGCAGCTGTGATATTTGTGTAGAATTGATGTGTTTCTGCTGTGATGGTATCTGTAGGCATGCCTGCATGGAGGGTTGGGAGTGGCTCAGAGCTGTAACACATCTGAAGCGAGGTGTGTGCCCTGTGGGTGACAGAGAGATAATGTGTAAAATCCTAGGAATGCACGAATATCGAAATGCCGTGTGTCGCATGCGTGTAAATAAGTTACCGGGAGAATACACATACGTTGTGGCATTTGCACGAATGCATGGACTTTCATGTATGCCCGTGATTTTTTGTGAGGCCGTGTGCATATATATGTGCATGTGTAATGGTGGGCCTGAGGGTATGCCGGTGGAGATCCTGCCGGACTAGGACCACGGCTGGATGTGTGTCGAGGATTGAAGTCCTTTTCCACAGAGTAATTACTGTCTCTACCCGCACACCGGCACTCCCGAGAGCCTCCAGGCCAGGGAGGCGCGGGACCCCGCGGAGCCGCGGCTCAACCGGGCGCCGGGTGCTCCCTCCCCGCGAGCCTCCGGCTCCGCGCTCGGCCCAACCCCAGCGCTGCTGGCGCCAGGCGCCCGGGAGAGCAGCGGGTTTCCAGCCGCCTCAGGCAGGAAACAAGGACCTCCCTTCCCCCACGCACCTCTAGGGCCCACAGCCCAGCCGAGCTCCCACAGGGGGAAACGGCTCTGGACTAAGCATTTGTTGGCTTCTCCCTTGCAGTGTCGTCGCCCCTCCGCCCGCTGCCATCTGTTTATTCCCTGTACGGGAGAGGAAAACCGCGTACCCACTGGCTACCCGACCCCCAAGGAAAATTGTTCATCTTCTCTGGGCCTCACTGTTCCCATCTGTAAAATGAGCGAGTTGACCTTTCTCCCCCTGCCTTTGGGCTGCTAAGTGTGCCAGGCACACAGCGGGGGTTAGTAAATACTTGTTGAAGAAATGGGTAAAGGAATGAATTTGCCCTCTAAAAAGAGCAGTCATGGGGGCTTCCCTTGTGATGCAGTGGTTAAGAATCCGCCTGCCAATGCAGGGGACACAGGTTCGAGCCCTGGTCCAGGAAGATCCCACATGCTGCGGAGCAACTATGCCCGTGCGCCACAACTGCTGAGCCTGTGCTCTAGAGCCCGTGAGTCACAGCAGCTGAGCCCGCGTGCCGCAACAAGAGAAACCACCGCAATGAGGAGTCCGGGCACCGCAACAAAGAGTAGCCCCCGCTGGCCGCAACTAGAGAAAGCCCTCGTGCAACAACGAAAACCCAACACAGCCAAAAATAAAAATAAATTTTAAAAAGTAAACAAATAAAAAGAGCAGTCATGTATTTCTCTTCTCCTTTCACCCTCGCCTCCACATTGCTTTTGAGAGAAGGGCACACTCCCTCAGTTTCCCTATATGTAAAATCTAGGTGAAGGCCTTTTGGCTCCATGATTCTAGATTCCTTTTCTTGGGCCCACGGGGAGGGGTGGCAGACACCGTCCTGGGCGTTGACAGGCCACCTAGGGAAGGGGCTTGGCTGGGAAAGGTTGGTGAGGATGGAGGGACCCAGGTATGAGGACATCAGCTGGGTAGCTACCCATCGGGAGGTAAGACAGAGAACTCCAGTCGCAAGCGCTGCCACCCTGGGATTCCCAGGTCCCAATGCCAGCCCAGAGAAAGGCCTCCACGGACAGAATCTGACAAGCGTAACAGCCCTAGCCGGGAGTGGCAATAGCGGAGGTCTGCGCGGCCAGGACCGCGTCTCTACGCCGGTGGGTGTGAGATGCCAGGCGCTAAGTTTCTGCGGCTGCGTGAGCCTCTCGGAGAGTGTGGAGGTCGTGGTCTCCTCGGTGTGTGTTTACCGCCAAACGCTGATTTCTCGCAGTGTGAGCTTTGGCGCCGAGAATCGAACATTCTCAAGCTGTGATAACCTGCATGGGGTGGCCCAGCGTAGCCAAGCTCCGGGCTCTCCGTTCAAGTCCCGCGGGAAGGAGGCTGCCCCTGCATCAGCCTGGCCGGCCTTTGGACTGGATCAGGCGCCCAGGAGGCGAGAAGAGTGGACCTCAAGCTCTGGAGCCCGGAACAAACTAGTAAATGCCTGTGGGCTTGGAGCCCTCCTCCCCCATACTCGCCACCCCTCTCCTCCCACCTCCTGTCCCCGGCTTCTTCCCCAGTGGGTGGCCGCCTGCCTGCGCAGTAGAGGACAAGACTTGGCCAGAGTTGGCGGGTGCTCTACCGGGTGCAGGACCTGCTGCAGTCCCGCAGAATGGGCCGGTGACTAGGGACTGGGGGTGCTTAGGGAACAACATTAGGGGCCTATCTTGCCTCCAGCAGCGCGCTCTCCTTTTCTGGCTCTGAGACCAAGTAGAGCAGATGCCGCTCAGGACTGGGAACCTCTGGAATTTCCATTTTGGATTCTGGAAGGTCTAGAAACAAGAACCTTTCTCTTTTTTTGCGCCTCAGTTTCCTTATCTGTAAAATCTAGGTGAAGGCCTTTTCGCTCCATGATTCTAGATTCCTTTTCTTGGGCCCACGGGGAGGGGGTGACAGACGCCGTCCTGGGCGTTGACAGGCCTGTGTCTCAAGTACTAACCCCCGTCTCCCCCGCAAGTCGGGAACTGGGGGGGGGGGAGGGGCGGAGGCGGGGCCGCCTCCCTGTCCCCGCAGGCGGCCTGGGTCGAGTAGCGCTAGCTGAGCTTAAAACCAGGGACGGCCATCCCCCTTCCCTCCTCCCCGCCCCCCTGCCATTGGCTCCAGGGAGAGGTTGACATCAAAGCCCCAGCCTTATATAAGCCAGACCCTGAAGGGGAGGCCGCAGAAGGGTTAAACAGGTCTCTCGGCATCCTCGTCCTCGCCTGCAACAGAAGCCGGCCAGAAGACGGGCTTCGGGTGTTCATCTTCAGCCTCGCCCCAGAATCTCTCAAAGCCGGTGCCCACCAGAGCGCCGCCCCAGAGCCCACGGGTGGCTCCGGCAGTCTCTGGGGGCGCATGGGGCGGCGCTAATCGGGCTGGCGGCGCAGGCCAGGGGCCGCACCAACATGAACCTCGTGGGCAGCTACGCACACCATCACCACCATCACCATCATCACCACCCTCACCCCGCGCACCCCATGCTCCACGAGCCCTTCCTCTTCGGCCCTGCCTCGCGCTGTCACCAGGAGCGGCCCTACTTCCAGAGCTGGCTGCTGAGCCCCGCTGACGCTGCCCCGGACTTCCCCGCAGGCGGGCCACCGCCCGCAGCCGCTGCAGCCGCTGCCTCCTATGGTCCAGACGCCAGGGCCGGCCAGAGCCCCGGGCGGCTGGAGGCGCTCGGCGGCCGCCTGGGCCGGCGGAAAGGCTCAGGACCCAAGAAGGAGCGGAGACGCACAGAGAGCATTAACAGCGCGTTCGCGGAGCTGCGCGAGTGCATCCCCAATGTGCCGGCTGACACCAAGCTCTCCAAGATCAAGACTCTGCGCCTGGCCACCAGCTACATCGCCTACCTGATGGACGTGCTGGCCAAGGACGCACAGGCCGGCGACCCCGAGGCCTTCAAGGCCGAACTCAAGAAGGCGGATGGCGGCCGTGAGAGCAAGCGGAAAAGAGAGCTGGTAAGTCTGGGTCCCATACGCTCTAGCCAAGGGCGCGGGCGCGGTGAGCATCCGTAGGCCGAGTACGCAGGGGAAGGAGTCTGCGTTGCCGTTCGTGCGATTTTGAGAGGCTGCGGGGAGTTCTGAGATGGTTGAAATGTGGGATTGTGTGCATGGAGGGAGGCAGATTCATATTTGAATTCATCTGTAACGTGGATAGTGTTTGTAAGGCTGTGAGTGAAGACAGAATCTTACACTTTTCGGACAGGCTCATAGGGTCCCTTCTAAGAATCCATTGGAAGCTTCAGACCCTGAGAAAATGCACACATCATATATTTCACTTCCAGTTTCAAGGGGTCCTGATTCATCCCTGGGATCTCCTGGAAGCCAGGTTAAGAATGCTGTAGGAGTTCGTTACTTTAATTTGCCTGAATGTGAATTTTTGCGTATGGGCTCCGCTGCTGTTTTCAAAGGGCCTTTGCCAGAGAGGTTGGTCTACTTTCATCATTGTACAGATAGGGAAACTGAGGCCCATAATGGGACAGGATGTGAAGGCCACCTACCCGAGGAGTTGTTTACTTGGGTAAAACAAGTCAGTTTATTCCCTGTCTGGAGGATGTTTCACTGCTCCACTCTCCATGGCTGGTTCCTAGGGCCACCTTGATGGTCTTGTGTATAAACGCCGACAAGCAAGTCACTCACTTCTTTTGGCTTTGGAGATCGCAATCCCTACTCGGCTTTTTTCAATCCTCTCCAGCGAGGCGACACTTCTGGAGCTCAGTTTCGCTGGCGCAGGGCTCTGGGACCTCTGAAGGCAGTGATTTCCAGGCTGGGGAACTGAACTAGTTTCTCTAGATTGGTGCGCTCAGGAACACCGCGCGTTGGAGACTAGAGAGCCCTCTGGGTTTTATCTGACCTGCAGGGGCTGTAGTAAACTGGGGAAGTCACCTGAGGAGACTGGGAAAGACCGTGGTCATCGAGTCTCTAAACCGCCGCCCTGGGCTGGAGGACATGCAGGCCCCGGGCGACGCCCTCGTTGGAAGTAGTTATTGGGCGTCTCCCCACTCCCTGCGCTTTGCCGCCTCCTTCAAGTAGCGGGGAAGGGGGATGCTAAGCCAGGCCGACTCCCCCGCTCATTCGCGTAGCCTTCTGAGTGCCCAGAGCCGGCTGCAGAGACCCAACCCTGTATCCATACCCAGGCGCTATAAACTAGGTTGGAAAGTGGGATGTGTGCGGGTAGCAGGTCCGCGAGCAAGGAAACTGTTGATTCCCACCCCTCCCATTCCAACCCCTGCAGTCTCCCTTCGGCGCCATAAAGCCAAACCTAAGAGCATCAGTTTCACCAGCCGCAGAAAATTCTCACTACCAAACCCCCAGAAGCTGCCCATCCCATCCCGCCCCCCTCCCCCGGAACTCGGCGCATAAAGGCAAATTTATGAGCCTGTTTGCCTATTTCGCAAACAGAAATTCGTCACTTATTTAAAGGCTCCCAGTTACTGCTCCCAACACCTTTTACCCCACCCCCACTTTTACCCTACGCCTGGGCGAGCGGAGCAGAAACATTTAAACCTGTCTCTCTCGCCTCTTTTCTTGTGTGTGTCCTCTGGCAGCAGCAGCACGAAGGCTTTCCTCCTGCCCTGGGCCCAGGCGAGAAGAGGATTAAAGGGCGCACAGGTTGGCCGCAGCAAGTTTGGGCGCTGGAGTTAAACCAGTGAGCCGAGGCCTGCGCCGAGGACCCCGCCACGGCTGCTCGACCCCGGAGCCCCGGGAGCAGAGGAAGGCGGAGGCGAGTGCCAGGCTCTGGGTGCCAGGGGCTTATGGGGAGCATTCCGCCTAGCCTCTGCTGGGCGCTGGCAGGTCGCTGGCTGCAACTACACATTTGGATCGCACGTGCAATGTCATTTGAAATTGTTTTTAATACGTGAAGAGACAGAGAAATATATATATAAAACCCCCACCCCTGCAACCGAGAGGGAGGCTCGTGGCTGCACGATTAGAAACGGAAGGACTGCGGGACCCAAGCGCGCTAAGACGTACCCTTCCAACCCTTCTGGGGCGAATTTAGAACCCCTAACGCCTTCCTCACTACACTGTCTGCCTGTCTTTCTCGCCCCCCTGTCGGCTTCGCGTCAAAACCCTCCGCGAGCTCTCCTCCCTAATTAAAATGCAATAAGAGGAATCAATAGTTTTCTGCCAGGGAAAGAGAACCAAACCAGGAAGATGGAGGGCTGCCTTTGTTGTTGGCCTCCCTCAAACAGTGGTGTTTTTTATTTTATTTTATTTTTGTCGCTGCACTTCCTACTTAGTTACAAGGGAAATGGCTCTTTCTTTACCTCTTTCCTTCCTTCTTGCGTTCTTTTCTTTTTTCTTCTTGCTTTTCTTCCTTTCTCTTTCTTTCCTTTTCTTCCTTTTCGTTCTTCCTTCCTTTGTAAATAAAAACTTTTCCCTTTGTTGAAAAGTTTTTATGTATTAAACTACCTACCATGCCTGCTGCGCTCAGGTGTTTGTTTATCCCCCGTCCTCACCCTTTTTCTACCTCAAATCTATATGACCACTCACTACCCCGTCCCTTTGCAAAGCAGTATCTATGCTCTTGACTAATAAAACATTTTCTGAAATCAGCAGAGGACTGTGTGGTATCTTGGTGGGTATCCCCACCCCACTCCATCGTTTCTGCTAGTTGGAGCACCTCCTGTTCTACTTCTCTTTTGATAAATGCCAAGCCAAACTGCAAATCAAATCAAGGGAAGGGGGCAGATAAAGGATTTACTCCTGGAACAAAGAGTAGAGTTCTCCTTAGAAGATAATGGGGGGGGGGGGCGGGGACAGGATAGCTTTAATGAACCCACAGAACAGAAAACTGGAAACGAATTATATCCAGAGGGGATGAGCTAGGACTTTTGTGGGTCAGCATTTGGGCCTGTCTGTGGGTTAGCAGGCACATCGTTGTCTGCAGGCCGCGGTTTGGAGTTATTGGGAAGGGGGTCTGTCACACAAACGAAGGAAAACGCGAGGGCAGGGTAGCTCGGAACAGGGGAATGCCCTCGGGAATACTTTGGCGTATGTGAAATTCTGAACCTGCAGTTGTACGTGTCATGGTGCAGGAACTCACACGGAGCCCCGTGGCTGAGCGGGGGCGAACGAGGGGCTGCGGAGCACAGTCCCAGCACGCGGTAAGGACTCGGCAAGGCGCAGCAGCTATGATTTTATATATGAGTGAAAGAAGCTTGTGAGTGCTCATGGTCAAAGTGAGACGTTTAGGTTTCTCTCTAGCAACAAACCACTCAAGTATTTGTGAGAGTATATGGATTTGTGCAAACGGATGGGGGGTGCCGTATGTGCAGGCTAATTCGGGCACTTAAGAAATGTGCGGAGAGCAGTTTCCGAGCCTCCACGTGCGCACCCATGGCTAGGTGTAGGGGTGAATAAAAGCGGGTGCATTTGTCAAGGCGCGAGTGCGTGCTGGGCTGAACTGGGGCGGGCAAATGCAGGCGTTTCTGTGTCCCTGAATAACGGCGTACGGACAACCAGTGTGGTTTGTGCGCAACCGTGTGCGAGGCTCTGTGCTAAGCGCTTTTATGTCTCCTAACAGCTCGCACGATCGTCCGAGGGAGCTCATGGTCTGCGGTGCCGGCACAGCCCCCGGAGCGCGCTGCGAGCGAGGCGTTAGGACGCGCACGGGTCTCTCGGCGCTTTCTCGCTCCACATCCGGAGCTGGAGGCCCGGGCTTGGGGCCGATAAAGGAGACCCTGGGCAGCTCCGGGGCCAGGCGTGCCCCAGGCGCCTCGTCCCGGCATCGGGGTGAATATGGGGCCCCATTAGTTTGGGCTGTAAACACCGTGGCAGTCCTGAGCGGCCACGCGGGCCTTTCCGGACGCGAAGGAGTTAATAAAAGGTGTTTTATGGGCGCGAGGAAACGGCGGTGGAGGTATGAGCTTCCCTCTACTCTGACCCCCTACTTTTTTCTTTATTCCCTCTCGCCACTCGCCGCCAGATCAAACATGCCCGCTATTTAACTAGGGCAACACCTCGCGGTAATGAGCAGTCCCAGCACACCCCTCCCCCGGCCTCAGTACCCGGCCCGAGGCCCCAAGGCCTCTCCCGGAGGAGCAGAAAAGAAAAATCGAGTTTTCCTTTTTTCATTTTCTTTCCAAGAGCTGGGAAGCTCCTTAGAAATCCGGAGAAACAGACTCAGGGAGCAAGCCGACTGAGGTGCCCCAGCACGGAGGGGACCTTTCCTGGATTTGAACCCAGGACTCCAGTTTAGTTTACAGACCATTCTCTGGCTAAACAGAGAGCACGCTGCCCGCGACTATTTTTAGCACCATGAAGTATCCCAGGCACGGGAAGAATGCGCACCCGGGTCTTGCTTTCTTGTAGCCCCGGCCAGTGAAAGGAGAGAGGGGTACCGAGGGGTACCGCCCGCGGCAGCCAGAGCCAAGTTTGGCATATAAGCAGGCCTCCTCCGAAAACCCCATCCGGCCGGGTGCAAACCCTCTTGGAGAAGACAGCGGAGGAATCTAACATTCGGTCCCAGCCATGTCTGGTCCTGATCTCAGACCTAGCACCCAGAAGCTGAGACAGGGGGCCAATGCCCTTTGAGGGGGTCACCGGGATATCTTCCCAGTTTCCCAAAGACTTACTCCACCAACTAGAACGCCAGTGCCACATTTCCAGCCCTCACTCCCAGACTGCAAAAGCCGAGCCCCCAGCGCAGAACAGAGTTGCTCCCGGTTTCACAAACCAGTTTTCGCCAAGGGCTCCAGATTCGGGGTCCAGATCTCCCCGCACCGGGCTCTAACTCCTTTCATCCATCATTAGCTCTCCCTCCATGGAATAGCTTTAGAGCCTGCCTTTTACTTTCTTATTCTCTCCCAGGTTTCAACGCGGTTTGTCCGAAACCCACCTCCACCTGGCTGTGGTAGATGGTATCATTATTCATTTGAATTAAGGACATAACATTTTTTTTTAATCTGGGGGGTGGGAGAATGGAATGATCACTAACTTCAAAGCAAATTCCGGGAATTTGTCGTAAGGAAATACTAACTGATGTTACGAACCTTTAACTAAAGGACTCGTCTACTAAAGAGTAAAAAGTATAAAAGGACCCCCAAAGTGTTATAATTACAGAACTGGTTAAATAAATCCATCAGTGGGTTACTACTCAGCCCCTAGAAAAAATGTGGTAATTGATATGGAGAGTGTTCCTGATACAAGTGAGGGATAACAAAACTCTCTCAGCTTACTAAAGCAGGCAGTGACCTGCTTCATGTAAAAATAAATACGTAAATATCATTCATGGAGAAAAAGTGGAAGAATATACATCAAAACATTTACACCTCTACCTCTGAGTTGTGGGAATAAGGATAATTTTGACTTTTCCTCCTACTTAGCCATATATATATATATATATATATATATATATATATATATATATATATACTACAATCAATAAGTATTACTTTTGCAATAAAAACTTAAGCTGAAATTTCCTTCTAATTTCTCCTGTGGCCAGTGTAGTTTCAGTACACAGTTTATTCAACATGCATTAATTGAGTGCCCACCTTGTGCTCGGCACTGTGGGTATAAATAATGAATAAGAAATAATCCTAATAATTACTATCAATTAACATACAATAGTAAATATTTGTCTTGAAGGGTTTATTATTCCTTCCACACAGTAAATGTAGTCTTTTTCTCACATTTAAAACCTATAATACATGAAATAATAACAACAGTTATATTTTATTAAGGAAATTATTTAAGCCCTTAGCATGTATTATTTCATTCAAGCCTCACAAGGATTGTACGAGGTTAAACTCAGGCAGCTGAGGCTCAGAGAGGTGAAGAACTTTGTTCAAGGTCATACATAGGAGGTAAAAGGCAGCCTGGGCTTGGATGAAAGGGCAGTTCTGGCTGCCTCCAGAGACTTGGCTTTTCCCCACATCTTGGAGCACCTCCAAGTTGTGTGTGTGTGTGTGTGTGTGTGTGTGTGCGTGTGTTTACAAATACAGCCTCTCTTAGTCTGATCTTCTTTGGTCCCTAAAGTAAGTAGAGAAAGGCAGAAGGGGGTTTGTGAAGGGATCTGGGATTCTAACTCCAGCGTTCCCCTGGAACCCTCTTCCTCTGTCCTGGATCGGAGTGGATCCCATCTATAAAATGAGGAAGGGGTGGGCTCCTTGACCTCTAGGTTCTTTCCTAACTGTAAATCTGATTCTAGGAATATACTTTCTGCTGGTGAAAAATTCAGCACTTTATTCTTTGCACCAGCCTGTGATGTTTGTATAGTGCATTCACCTTTCCTTGGTACTTTCACTTCTTTGAGCACATTTTTCTCCTTATAAACTAGAAGGGAGAAGGGCAGGAATTATGCTCCCCATGGATGGAAGGAGAAGACCCAGAGAGGGAAATGACCAGCTCAGGGTCACACAGCAGTCAAAGACTGAGTTGTCATTAGCTGGCAGTCAGCAGACTCCAGGCCCAGGGCTCTACTGGAAATGGCTCTGGATCCTTCTCTTCAGGCAACCAGCAGTGAAGCTTGTGGTCTTACTAAATCTTCATAAAAGAAACGAAACTAAGAAATCAGCCAGTCTCATTTTTAAATGAAAAGTGACTGCTAAGAAAAAATATGCAGGCTCTAAAGTATCTGAAACCAGCCTCCTGATTTAAATCTAATTTGTTTGAAAAAAAATTTTTTTTCAGCCAAGAGAGTTTTTACAGCTGAGCTCTCCCAAACCCATAAAAAACAAGATTTATATGGGACTTCCCTGGTGGCGCAGTGGTTGGGAATCCTCCTGGCAATGCAAGGGACATGGGTTCAATTCCTGGTCTGGGAAGATCCCACATGCTGCGGGGCAACTAAGCCCATGCGCCACAACTACTGAGCCTGTGCTCTAGAGCCCGTGAGCCACAACTACTGAGCCTGCGTGCCACAACTACTGAGCCCACGCACCTAGAGCCCGTGCTCCGCAACAAGAGAAGCCACTGCAATGAGAAGTCCACGCACCGCAACAAAGAGTAGCCCCCGCTCGCCTCAACTAGAGAAAGCCCGTGCACAGCAATGAAGACCCAACGCGGACATAAATAAATAAATAAATTTATATTTGAAAAAAAAAGGTTTATATGGGAAAATGTGAAAGACTCTTAATAATACACAGCGTCTAATGTAAGCAGACATAGACACTATATAAAAGCTCCTACAAATGTTATTAAAACAAACAGAAACGCACATTTATCCCCACAGAATGGACAACGGAAGGCATTGGACTTTTGAGGAGTTCCAGAAGTCTATGTTCCCTGAATTGTTCAAAGCGTCCCATCACACTGGGACCTCAAAAATCCTTACCTATCATCCAAACATTTCCCTCATTTTACAGAAGGGGAAACTGCAGCCCACCGAGGGGAGGGACTTGCCCAAGGTCACACGGGGAGTTGTACTCTTCTTTCCCTCTTGTCTACTTAACCCCTCTCCTTGCAGTGCAGGGCATAGAACCTGACAGTGGCCAGGAGATCCTGGACAAGTTACTGAACAATTCTGAGCCTCAGTTTCCTCATTTACAAAATGGCTGAGATCATTGCCCCAACTTCCTGGGGCCTGTGAGGGTCGAATGAGATAAGGCATGCAGAGCACTTAACATGGTGTCCAAGGCAGAGCTATTTTTATTATTTTATTTAATCCTTGCAATAGCCTTGTGAGGCACTGAGGATTTATTTTGGTTTGCTTGTTTGTTTGTTTTGGAAAGATCAGCACAGAGGTTGCAGTGACCTGCCCACAGGCACATAGCCAGTGAGTGGATCCCTGGTTCAAAGCTCTTATATCCCACATCATTAAGACAAACCCAGGGGCAGGCAGGCTGAGGCAGCTGAGTTTCTGAAACCGTCCAAGGCAGCACTAAGTAGCATAGTGCTCTTAATATACGAATATAGTAGTATATTTCTCTTAATGCAAGCCACCAATGGGAGCCATGTATGTAATTATGATTTTTCTAGTAGCCACATTAAAAGAATAAAGGGAAACAGGTGAATTTATTATTAAATTTAATATATCGCATATTAAATTTAATATATATTTAATATTAAACTTATTATTAAATTTTTATATATTTATTTAACTCAATATGCCTAAAATATAATCTCAACATGTAGTCAAAATAAAAATTATTATTGAGGTATTTTACATTTTTTTTCATACTGAGTGAAATTGGGGTGTGTTTTATACATCTTAAAGCACATCTCAGCTTGGACCATATTTTAAGCATGCAAAAGCCAGCACATATGGCTGGTGGCTGCCATTTGGACAGTGCAGGTCTAACGGATCATGTAGCAGGAATATTAAATATGGAGCTTTAGTTAATCATATCAATAAGTAGCTACCATTTACTGAGCACTTCCTGTGTACCCAACAGCAGTGCTCAACCTATATGGAAACATCTACTCATCCCAACAACCACAGAGGGTACGTGTGTAATTTATTCATGGTCACATGACTAATACGTGGCAGGCAGACCCAGACCTGGCTGTCTCCCAAACCTGCAGTTTTAGCCGCTGAGTCCCATGATTTCCAGGGACATCAGCAGGGCTGTAGGTGGGGCAGTGAGATGTGGAGTGTCCTCTGGAGTGTCCCGCCCAGTGGTGGAACCTTGGGTTCCAGATCCAAGTCTCCCATGAGTCAGGTGACCTCAGACCAATTATCCTCTTGGGCCCCAGTTTTCTAACCTCTAAGATGGGCTAACAATACCTTTCCTCACCCCACTGAACTCTTGTCGGGCAAAAAGGGGAAAATCTCTTTTGACAGTGTTTTGAAACAGAGAATATAGCATAAGAGACGGGGTGAATGTCAACAAGGAGGTTGGGACTGGCCCGCAGGCCTGTACTCACAGCGAGATGAGCTTGTTAGATGGGCTGTATGGCACTGGACAGGTTTCTTAACCTCTCTGAGCGTTTTTCTGTAAAAAGGAAAGCAGAATAGCTTGCAGAGACATTGTGAAGATTCAATCATGATTAAATAATAAGTGGGAAGCTCATAGGCTGGCCCAGAGTAGGAAGTGGTAAACATGAGCTATTATCACTGCTGCTGTTGTAGCAGTTGGGGTTGGACTCCAGGGCCTGGTTAGGAAGCAACGGGGAATGGCAGGGAAGCTGAGCCAGCTCTGGCTCAGCGTAGTATTCTGGCAGTCCCAGGTGGGGTGTGGGAGGTGTTTGGGGGAGTGTGAGAACAGTTAGTGTGGTGGAAAAAGCACTCGGCCCACCGGTCAAGAGAAGGGGGTTCAGCCTGCTCTGTGACTTTGGGCACTTCCTGGCTCCCACTGGACCTTGTTGTCATCTGTAAAATGAGGGGTTGGGACCAGAGATCTAAGTCCCTTTCTGCTTTGACTGTCCAGATTTTTCCAGTGGTATGAATCAAGGCATTCACCAAACACAGCAGCTTGTGACGGGGACAGAAAATAGCCCTGAGCCTTCCTTCCTAGGTGGCCTGGGGTTGGCACTGACTAAGGGGAGGGCGCCACCTGGTGGTCATTCTCCCTCCTCTGAGTTCAATGTAGAGAATCAGCCAAGATTCTCTCCCCTATGCAGTGACCCCAGAGTTCCAGGGCACACTTTTTCTAGCTTCCGTTGGCAGTTGACGGGAGCAGAGAGGGGACCCAGAAAGTTCACAGAGCCAGGAGTCCTGGGCATGAGGCTAACTCCCGAGGGACATTAGGGGTTTGCAATCCAAGATCCCCTGAATGTGCCTTGGGGCAGGGGTCTGTGTTTCCCTACTATGTAAAGTCTAAAATGCATCATATATGTATGTATTTTTTTTCCTTTCTTTTTCTTTGGATAGGAGCTACTGAACAAAACATAATCTTCTCTTGGTAACTCAGAATCCTTCTGTCACTATTGCTTTGGGCTAATGGAATGCAGAGGGCTGTTTCCCCCTAAATACCCGAGACTGCTGAGATCCTGAGTTTTTCTAACTGCTTTTACTACTCTTCCATCTCCCCCACACTGCCAATATTCTACTTCCTTCTGTGGTAGAGGGTGCATGATGCAATGGAGGGGTCAGACTGACATGGGTTCAAATTCTGGCTCATTATAAGGCCCTAGGTAAGCTATTTTAACTTTTCTGAGCCTCAGTTACCCCATCTGAAAACTAGGGATGATAACAGCTTCTCTGCAGGTTTGTCTGAGGATTACAACCGTGCACATAAGTATTCTAGCCCAGTGTCCAGCACCTAGTAGGTGTTTAACAAATAAAAGCTACCATTGCTGCAGGTATGTCATCCTGACCACTTTTCATGTTCAGCTTTGGAAATATTCCTAGATAGAAACATGAATAGTATGCATTTGAAGATGACATTAGCAACCACAAAGAAAACATCCTTATCATTGAAAATGTCAGGGCCTCCTTGGACTGTTTAAACTGGCTCAGTCAAGTTCAACTTCACCTAGCTGAGCTAAACCCCAGTAAGGCTGAGGTCTCTCAGTCCTCATTCTTTGGGCGGCGCTGAGCTTCATCAGATGATTTCACTCCAGGCGGTTGCTTGTTGACATGGCTGGGTCTGACCCCTGCTCCTCGGACTGCACTGCTCCTTGGGGCTCGGCCACTCTTGCACATCCCCTGTCTCCTGAGCAGGTTGCTCAGAGGGGTCTGGCTGGGCACAGGTGTCCTCCCTCTGCTCACTTAGCAGAGTCCAACCTTGCTGGTGGCCATGCAGGAAGTCTCATTAGCTGCCCCAGCTTAATTAAGCTCATTACATTTGCTAAGCCTCACTGGCTTCTCCAAGACGGCAGAGCTCATTATGCTTGGCTCCTTCATCAGAACTCAGGGGCTCCAAGGCTTCCTCATGGACCCTAGGATTTCAGCAGTGGAAGGACTGCCTTCCACCCCTGTCTGGGTATGAACTCCTCTGAAATTCCCAGCTCCTGGAGGGCAGAGTCCATTTCCAGATTCCCCCAGGTACCTGGCTCACGGCAGACACTCAAACATCTTCTTGACCACATTCTGTTGTTTGGTTTGGTTTTTAATGATAGCAGATTTGGTGACTCCAAAGTATGAACTCCTCACTCCGGCATGTGGGGCTTTCTGCTCTGGACTGGACTTCCCCTCACCCTTGTCTCCTGTCAAACCTTCCATTTCCCTCAAGGGCCTGCTTAGGAGCCTCTTCTTCCAGGAAGCTCCCTTGATTTTCAGAAAGCCCTTTCCTTCCTGACCATTTCCCCCTTACTCTGAATAATATGGATACAGACATAGTATGGCTATACATGGAGTTAGTAGATAGATGTTTTGATATACCTACAGATACACCCATAGTCACAGATTCAGGAATGTGTGTGTATATACACATGTATGTATACATACACATATATATACACACACACACATATATATATATACACACACATACAGCGTGTACAGTCGTCCCTCTGTATCCACAGGGGAATTGTTCCAGGATCCCTACAGATACCAAAATCCATGGATGCTCAGGTCCCTTATATAAAATGGCATGGTACAGTTGGCCCTTTGTATCCTCGATTTGGAACTTGTGGATATGGAGGGCCAAGGGTATACATACGATATATAAATATGCATATCCACACGCATACATATATTCATATAATATGCATATGTATATATACATATCTGGTATTTCTAAACTGATAGGAACATCCTTTTATGTCATTAAATATTTTACAATTTTGACATAAGTATAATACTTTTAAAACCAGTCACCTATTATTTGACATATTTGACAGTTCTTCACTGGTCTAAACAATGTTCCCATGAGATGCTAGCTTATCCAATCAGTAGGCAGCAGGACACAGTGGACTCTGGGGTCAGATAGACCTGTGTTTGACTCCTCCCCACCCACCACTCTCTGGTGACCTTGGAAAAGCCATTTCACCCTTCTAAACTTCTGTTTCCTTATCTATCAAATAGAGAGAATAATAGCACTTCTAGTAAAGTGCTTATTGTTGGACCTGTCACATAGTAAGTGCTCAGTGACAAAACTGCACCAGTCTGGGAGGCAGAAGAGGAGGATTTGCTTTCCCCGCTGACCAGTGACTTTGTACATTCCTATTTTGTAGTGTGTGACAAAAACCCATGGAAGTAACAGGTGATAGCCCTTTATAACGGTTAAGTGCTTCCTTAACTTAAGACTATTATCGTTGTTGTTTTTACTTTGCTTACTGTTTTCTACAGGTTTTAGAAATATGTAACAAACTATGCAAGTGGAGAGTAAATGCTTTGAGAGTACTTTAAAAAAACTGCTTTGCTATTTTACAGTTTTGGTGAAAATGATTCATGCTCATTATAAACAATTTAGACAACACCAAGAAAGCACAAAGAAGAAAGTAACATTCCAAATCCCACCAACCAGGACGGACCATGGTTGGCATGTTGGTTGTGGCCTTCTTTTCCTTGCTACCCCTGTGGTGCCCAGGGCGAACCGGGGCAGGCTTCCGCTCTTTCATAAATGGCTGTTGACCTCAACCAGATTGACTCGTTAACAGAGGCATGCTCCAGTTCTGTCCCTCTCGGCCAACCTCTGACAGTTTCATTAACCCCATTAAATCATGCAGGTGCCTTTACACCTCCTGGGCTTGTTAATCTCTGTTCAGCTCTGGTAAGTTAAAACCTGGCTGGAAAGTTGGATGTACCTTGTTAACCTCCATTAAACGTTATTAAACTTCTTAACTAGAGTCTTAGTGACTTCGAGGAATCCCTCATTGAAGTTTAGTGAATCCAGTTGATCAGGGCAAGGGGAACTGTTGCGGCTGCACTGCTTCAAAGTGCGGTGCTCCTGAGTTCTTTGATGGTGGAGTTGACAAGTGTCCCTAGGGTCGGATGACCGCTGGACTCGCTCCCAGGAGTGCCTCCAGCTCCCACTGTTACTTGGGCGGTTCCTCAACCTCTCCGAGCGTGCTTTTGCACCTCCATAAACCTGAGTTAATAACAGCTCCTGCTTGATATGATGATGGATCAACGTATGTAAAACTAGTGACAGGTTGTCTGGCACGCACACTGCCCTTGATGGCTGTTACTATATCGGGATGTGGAAGATCCCTACAAACTAAAAAACTGTTAAGTAAATGGAAGATTCAATTCCACACATTTGTTGTTTCCTCCTATGTGCCAGGCACTGTGGTGGGAACTGTGGATTATTTTCATTCTGCTTTTTTTTTTTCCAGATGGAAGATCATCTATTCCAATGATCCATCTTAAAAGTGTCTTTGTGGCTGAGCATGTCACTGTATTTGCTCAGGCTCTGACCTTTCTGAGCTGCTTGAGGTTGAACGTAGCTCCTTTCCCTTCCCGGGCCTAAGGCAGTTGGACTCAGTGCCATCTAAACCTAGATGTGCAAATTCCCCAGGAGAATTTACCCTGGGCCGCTCTTGTGGAGATTCTCATTAAGTAGGTCTTACTGGGGATTTCTAACCAGTATTCCTGATCAGGTTGAAGCCGCTGGATTGGGAAACCTCTGGACCAGTTTAGTACTTCTCAACTGTAATGAGCTTAAGTCTTATTTGGGGAAATTTTAAAAATTCATATTCCTGGAATTCAGCCCCTGAGCTTTGCATACTGAGAATCTGGGATGGGGCCCAGGAATTGGCATTGTAACAGAGTTCATAGGGGATTCTGATGGGGGAGGGAGGTGGCAAGTGCTATCTTTCAAAGAGGCTGGACCTCAGCGGGTCTGATATTCAATATTCTCAAGGTCTATTTTGAAAAAAGGATGTCCGGTTCCTAGTGGAACTTCTGTCCTAATGGTACAGTAAGATATGGGTTCCTCCTTCCATCACAACCAATATCTGTGGATCCTCAAAGGAGGTCGACTCCAGCAGGAGCCGGCCAGTTTGGGGGAAGCTTGGCAACGAAGCACCTCTCCTAGGTTCGGTGTGTGAGGGGCTCGAGGCAGCCCTCATCAGTTACATATGAAAGAAAGGGCAGGGCAGCAGACAGAGGAGTGAAAGGAACTACTTACGCTCTACCTCAGACCAAGAGGCAACATGGTATGAAGACTAGACCTTCCTTTGCTTTCTAGAGGAAGATGACTCAGACATCCTGCGGCAACAAACCGTCACTGACCCTGTGGGCTCCCAGTGACAGCCAAGACTCCCCACTCTCCTCGCCCCCTAAAATGCCTCCTGAAAAGTCAACCTCCACATTATTTGCATGGGAGCGGAATGGGAGAGGGTGAGGGTACTGAGGGGAAGAACCGTACTTTGTAAATTTCTGTTTAAAATTTCAGAGCTAGCATGCAGTACTACTAGTCAGCTAATATGAACAGAAATATTTACTGCATTTTCCCCCTTTCATGCTGCTGAGGACAGAGATGTGGTAAAGTGACACTAGTGACAAATCTGAAATGAAAGACCTGTGTCTGAGGCTTGGCTGGCCAAGGGGCTTCATCCCAGAGGCCTCCGGGGCCTCCACCAATCAGCTCAGTCAGATAGCCCAGCGTGAGCAGGCGACTTGCTGGGGCCTCTGACTTAGTAGCCGGCTGGCGGGCGAGGCAGGGCAGAGATTCTGCAGGTCTAACAAGCGTTCAGATGGTGGACCAACTTTAAATACCAAGGCTCTACTGTAGGTGAAGAAATGCCGGTTCATACATTGCTAAATATAAGTTTTTGAGACAGTTAAACACTGAGATATTTATATAAAGGTCTGTATTTCCAGTTCCTCTTGAGAACTCGTGAGAACTGGCCACGCAGGGCTGGCATTCCCACGTGGCAACAACAGGGTGGAGCTCAGCAGTGGCTGCCCTTAGAAGGCACCTGGATTTTCCAGTTCACAGCTCCCCCGCCCCCCGGCCCCCAACAGGCATTTTAATTTGCAACCATCCATCCAGTTTACTTAGAACTTTTATAGGTGGATAACTGAAGACCAGAGTGAAGCTCTGGGGCCAGGGTACCTGCTATGCTACGAAGCACTCAGGCTCGACTCGGGCCATCCAACCACAGCCAATCTCTTTGCACAGGAGTGAGTGGGAGGGCAGGGTCACACTTCTGTGACCTGAACTCACATGGTGCGCACTGGGAGTGGAAGGGCGAGTGGAGGAAAGATTGCTGTCGCCAGCCACTGTCCTACACAGCCAGGGGCCGAATGTGCAAGTGAAAGCATCTGAGCTCCATGTGGACATTCAAAGGGAACAACAGAGTGTGTCTCTTGTTTCTCATTCAGATCGTTTATTAAGAGCGAAAGTCGGGCCATCCCATCTGTGTGATACTGCAACATGAAAAGTCACATACATACTAAGGAGACCTCACAGAATTGAGAGCCTTTCAACAGTACAGCGCCATAGATTACAAAATTAAAATACAAATGATCCCCCCAGTTTGGCAGGAAACATGTACAATATGAGGAAGCCTGGAATGGAAGGGCACTTGCTTTTCGATAAGGCAGTTACAAAATGGAAAAAAAACCCAAACCAACCCGCACCCCCAAAACATTCTGACGGGAATAACAGATAATAGACATGTGAAAACAGGGATCCTGTACAAGCCTCTGTCATTGGCAAAGATGTGTTCATTAAGTGAAAGCCACTGAAGGGTTTGTGTTTGAAGATGCAAGCTAGATGAAATGACTGATTGTAGACATTCCTACTCTAAGAAAAGGTCCCACCTTGCCCCCGGCTGGATTCCACCTTAAAAAATGGGATCAACTTTACCCTTCCTAACCATAAACTTGAAAACAGTCTGTAGTAAAGTGAAAGGAATACAAAGGCATCCCTAAAGCACCATGCTTCCCAGGGCATGATCTTGAGCTCACCTGTCCTTCAGTTCAACTGCCTCTCTCGCTAACAGGAATGGGGGCTGCAAACGGCAGGGCCACAGAGCTGTGTCTGTTCAAGTCAGGGTCACCTGAGTGACCCACCTGAAAGGCAAGTGTATTTAGTGAGAATTTAGAGTCTAGGACACCACCACATTTCCCGCCAGGACTTTGGAACCTTGGTCTTAAATTATAGGCTCCTTCTGTTCTCCCCTCCCATTCATTTTGCAAAACTCAACTGACTGCCTTCCCAGCCCTGTCTCACAACCTTGAGTTCTACAGGTTGGTTCCCTGAGAGCCAGGCTGGCCTTGGGAACCTCTGCTCAGTGGCAAGGTCTCAAGGTTCTGAGGGCAGCTCACTGCAGACTGGGTTACAGCTATGCTGCAAGTTGGAAACTGAACGAGCGCCAGAAGCGTCAGGAGGACAGAAGGCTGGTCCAGATGATGCCACAGCACTCGGGCAAGTCTTTTCAAATCTCAGTTTCCTCATCTCTAAAAATCAATGACTGGGCAATGACAACCTCAAAGGACTTCCCAGCTTGAAAATATGGCACTTCTCTGACACTGAGACATGTGGTTCTCCCAAGTTTCTAAGCTTTGTTTTCTCCATAAAAACAATGTGTGACGTACCTGCAGGAATCTTAAGGTACAAGCCCTCAGGGGCCCTATAACCTTTCAACTTCAGACAGAGCAATGACCGTATTTTAAAATCTTCTAGCTAAAACTTTTCCTAAGTGATATGAGCATCAGTGTTTGTGAGGCAAGCACAAAACTAAGGCCTCCTCTGTCTTAAGGTATTTTTCTTAGCAGCCTGATAGCACTCCCTCCTACCCTGACCTCCTCCATCAGCTTTAGCAAGATCAAGGGAGTATAATGATGTTATACCTCATCCCAGCAGGATGACGTTGGGGTTTCCTCAACATCTCCAATAAGGAACTAATACTCGGGGGGGGAAGGACAACCAGGACACCAAAGTGTCTATATGCTAGCTGCTCCTTCCCCAGAGACAAACACTATGCCCTGGGACAGTGCAGCAATTAGGTCCTTGGCCAACTAACTTGGCCCCCATTAGGCAGAGACTAAGATGGAAATTCCAGAGAACATAGAAAAGCCAGAGGTTTACAAAGATAGAACAGCCTTCCACAGGAGGTAGTGAGTTCTCTGTCCTCAGAGGTGTTTAAGCCCAGACTGCTCAAATCTTGGTGGGACGGTTGTAGGCAGAATGCCAGCACCTATGGGGAGACTGGACTGGATGACTTAAAGGTCCTTTCCCAACTTCTGGATCTTGTCACGGTAATGACTGAGAGCCTTCAGATGATTTCTGTGCAGCAACGACTCTGGGATCCATGGTCGGGCCCCTGAGTAACTTCCCTCTCCTACTTTCTCCTTTCTACCAGTCAGGTGCCCTCCAGGATATTAAACAAAAAAGTTCCCACAAAATAAACACCTGAAATGCCAAGGTTAGACGCAACATTCCAGCTGCAAACAATTATTAATATCTGCTCTCTGGAAGACTAGCTGTGACTATTTAGCTATAACAGGAACATCTAACAACTTGGCGGCTGTATCACATAAATGAAATTCCTCTTCCTTTTACACCAGCGGTCTTGAATCCTTTGGTTGCAATCTTTCAAGGGATTCAGCTATGATTTTTTTCACATGATGTTGCCAACCTAAGGGTTTGTTCGTTGAAATAAGAAGTTTGTCCGTTTGTTTTTTAAAAACCTTAAAATGAAGCAGCACAAATGGCAAGATATTGACAATTCCATGTGACACCCTTCAGGGCACATGAAAGAATCACAGCAGGCTGGAAACTGAGGCAGGAGCTGTGCTCTTTAAGACAGTGCCAGTTCTGGATTGCACATTCCAGTTTTGCCCAGAAGCACCAAGAGGAGAGAAGGCAATGTTGCAACATGACAGGTGGAGAGACACACGAGTCCTTGATAGGTGGTATAAAAAGCAGGCAGCCACGATGAGGGCTGCTTTC